>NW_027175259.1:0-331987 GCF_028021215.1 Eschrichtius robustus
AAACATGCATGAGAAACCCAGAAGAAGGTACACCATGCGATTTTGAAAGGTTTCTAAAACACACCTCATTTCTCATCTCCTTGTGCTCGGGTTCGCAATTCCAGCTACTTTATTAGCAATCTCCCTACTTGGAGAATCAGCACCTTTAATCTCCTGTTCCCTACAGGTTGAAATTTGTCCTGAGGATGAACGGGAAGAGGGGCAACCAATGAGAGACTAGATCTAGGTGTTGGGACAGGCACAGGTCACTCTATATTCCCATCAGGAAGAAGAATTAACCACAGGCTCAGCCTGCCGCCCGGAAGCAGAATAGGGCCTGAGGCAATCCCGCGCTCTTGCGGCCATCTCCCAAAAAAGCGAGTTGAAAAATGGAGCCCAGGGACACTGCCATTCACAAACCCACAGAGTTATAAATGATAACTCTCGTCCACAAATATATTGAGGGAAGGCAACGAAGAGGATTTGAAAGCAAGTCAGAATTGCAGGAAACAGGTTTCAAGAGGTAGATTCGAATCGCCTTTAAAGCACATGAAAAGTGGCAAAACTTCGACAATGATGCCCTTGGCCAAAAAGGGCGTATGCGTTTTTTCCTGAATATATTCAGGAAAAAACGCATACGCCCTTTTTGGCCAACCAAGCAACCTGGAAAGGCAAATCAGCGCTACAAAGAAGTCTCGCTTCCCATTGGTCAAAAGGGCCATGCTGCAAAAAGTGTCAAAACCAGAAATGCAGGACAGGCCATGGAGAAATGGCAGCCTTGCTACGCTGATGGGCGGGATGTAAATTGCCAACAGCCACTCTGGAGAAGTGTACGGTGTGTCCTGAAACATCGAAAAAACACAGCTTAGGGAGCATAGGGCACGTCAACTCATGGGCGTATAAATTGGGAAAACTAAAAATCAGCAAGACACAGGCACCCCAAAGTTTAGGGCTGCTCTGTTGACAAGAACCTCCACTTCATGACACCTTAAATATCCCAGGAAAGAGAAAAATGGATAAAGAAGTGGTGGTCCTTATGTACAATGGAATATCACTCAGACATGAAATCAATGTCATAAGGCTAGTAGAAGCAAGATGAGTGGATTTAGGTACGACGATTCTAAGTGAAATAAGTCACACAGAAAAAGACACTTATCATAAGCTATCACTTATAGAGGGAATGTAAAAACCGCTACACTTGAACTGAATTACAAAACAGAACAGAGTCACACGTTTAGAAAACACACTATGGCTGCTTAACGGGAAAGGTGAGGGGGGGTGATGCATAAAACAACGGTTTCAAATTCGTTCAGATATCGTTCCATACACCCAATATGTAATAGACAAGACCTACTCCTTGCTCAGTGAACTGGACTCAACACCCCCTATTCACCACACAAGAATATATGTGACTAGTAAGAATCTTAAAACCTATGTATTGATATCTCTCTGGAAGTGAGTCAAGTGGGTGTAAAGCCGCATAAACACAGCCGTGAAAAACAGCTAAACCCCATTATAAAAATAAATTACTTTTAAAAACCCGTAAAACAAAAACTGTGAAAGAGAGAGAAATTCTTCCAAAATTCTTTCTGGGGCTGGGATGCAACCTGGATTGACCATATCTAGATATACAGCTGGATGAGACATAAGGGTGGACATTCTTGGGGCTGAGAGGTTGGGTGAGGTTGGGTGAGCAAACGCAGAAGCTTTAAAGTAATACTGCGTGGTACGCATCCCATGGGTCCCAAATCTCCAGGTTCAAGGGCATCTTCCTACATCGAAAACATACATGAGAAACCCAGAAGATGGCACACCTTGTGATTTTGAAAGGTTTCTAAAACGCACCTCATTTCTCATCTCCTTGTGCTCGGGTTCGCCATTCCAGGTACTTTACTAGCCATCTCCCTACTTGGAGAATCAGCACCTTTAACCTCCTGTTCCGTACAGGTTGCAATTTGTCCTGAGGATGAATGGGAAGAGGGGCAACAAATGAGAGACCAGATCTAGGTGTTGGGACAGGCACAGGTCACTCTATTTTCCCATCAGGAAGAAGAATTAACCACAGGCTCAGCCTGCCGCCCAGAAGCAGAATAGGGCCTGAGGCAATCCCGCGCTCTTACGGCCAGCTCCAAAAAAGCGAGTTGAAATATGGAGCCCAGGGACACTGCCATTTACAAACCCGCAGAGTTATAAATGATAACTCTCGTCCACAAATATATTGAGGGAAGGCAACGAAGAGGATTTGAAAGCAAGGCAGAATTGCAGGAAACAGGTTTCAGGAGGTAGATTCGAATCGCCTTTAAAGCACATGAAAAGTCACAAAACGTCGACAATGATGCCCTTGGCCAAAAAGGACGTATGCGTTTTTTCCTGAATATATTCAGGAAAAAACGCATACGCCCTTTTTGGCCAACCAAGCAACCTGGAAAGGCAAATCAGCGCTACAAAGAAGTCTCGCTTCCCATCGGTCAAAAGGGCCATGCTGCAAAAAGTGTCAAAACCAGAAATGCAGGACAGGCCATGGAGAAATGGCAGCCTTGCTATGCTGATGGGTGGGATGTAAATTGCCAACAGCCACTCTGGAGAAGTGTACTGTGTGTCCTGAAACATCGAAAAAACACAGCTTAGGGAGCATAGGGCACGTCCACTCATGGGCGTATAAATTGGGAAAACTAAAAATCAGCAAGACACAGGCACCCCAAAGTTTAGGGCTGCTCTGTTGACAAGAACCTCCACTTCATGACACCTTAAATATCCCAGGAAAGAGAAAAATGGATAAAGAAGTTGTGGTCCTTATGTACAATGGAATATCACTCAGACATGAAATCAATGTCATAAGGCTAGGAGAAGCAAGATGATTGGATTTAGGTACGACGATTCTAAGTGAAATAAGTCACACAGAAAAAGACACTTATCATAAGCTATCACTTATAGAGGGAATGTAAAAACCGCTACACTTGAACTGAATTACAAAACAGAACAGAGTCACACGTTTAGAAAACACACTATGGCTGCTTAACGGGAAAGGTGAGGTGAGGTGATGCATAAAACAAGGGTTTCAAATTCGCTCAGATACCGTTCCATACACCCAATATGTAATAGACAAGACCTACTCCTTGCTCAGTGAACTGGACTCAACACCCCCTATTCACCGCACAAGAATATATGTGACTAGTAAGAATCTTAAAACCTATGTATCGATATCTGTCTGGAAGTGAGTCAAGTGGGTGTAAAGCCGCATAAACACAGCCGTTAAAAGCAGATAAACCCCATTATAAAAATAAATTACTTTTAAAAACCCGTAAAACAAAGACAGTGAAACAGAGAGAAATTCTTCCAAAATTCGGTCTGGGGCTGGGATGCAACCTGGATTGACCATATCTAGACATACAGCTGGATAAGACATAAGGGTGGACAGTCTTGGGGCTGAGAGTTTGGGTGAGGTTGGGTGAGCAAACGCAGAACCTTTAAAGTACTACTGCGTGGTACGCATCCCATGGGTCCCAAATCTCCAGGTTCAAGGGCATCTTCCTACATCGAAAACATACATGAGTAACCCAGAAGATGGTACACCGTGTGATTTTGAAATGTTTCTAAAACACACCTCATTTCTCATCTCCTTGTGCTCGGGTTCGCCATTCCAGGTACTTTACTAGCAATCTCCCTACTTGGAGAATCAGCACCTTTAACCTCCTGTTCCCTACAGGTTGCAATTTGTCCTGAGGATGAACGGGAAGAGGGCCAACCAATGAGAGACTAGATCTAGGTGTTGGGACAGGCACAGGTCACTCTATTTTCCCATCAGGAAGAAGAATTAACCACAGGCTCAGCCTGCCGCCCAGAAGCAGAATAGGGCCTGAGGCAATCCCACGCTCTTAGGGCCAGCTCCCAAAAAAGCGAGTTGAAAAATGGAGCCCAGGGACACTGCCATTCACAAACTCGCAGAGTTATAAATGATAACTCTCGTCCACAAATATATTGAGGGAAGGCAACGAAGAGGATTTGAAAGCAAGGCAGAATTGCAGGAAACAGGTTTCGGGAGGTAGATTCGAATCGCCTTTAAAGCACATGAAAAGTCGCAAAACGTCGACAATGATGCCCTTGGCCAAAAAGGGCGTATGCGTTTTTTCCTGAATATATTCAGGAAAAAACGCATACGCCCTTTTTGGCCAACCAAGCAACCTGGAAAGGCAAATCAGCGCTACAAAGTAGTCTCGCTTCCCATCGGTCAAAAGGGCCATGCTGCAAAAAGTGTCAAAACCAGAAATGCAGGACAGGCCATGGAGAAATGGCAGCCTTGCTACGCTGATGGGCGGGATGTAAATTGCCAACAGCCACTCTGGAGAAGTGTACGGTGTGTCCTGAAACATCGAGAAAACACAGCTTAGGGAGCATAGGGCACGTCCACTCATGGGCGTATAAATTGGGAAAACTAAAAATCAGCAAGACACAGGCACCCCAAAGTTTAGGGCTGCTCTGTTGACAAGAACCTCCACTTCATGACACCTTAAATATCCCAGGAAAGAGAAAAATGGATAAAGAAGTTGTGGTCCTTATGTACAATGGAATATCACTCAGACATGAAATCAATGTCATAAGGCTAGGAGAAGCAAGATGATTGGATTTAGGTACGACGATTCTAAGTGAAATAAGTCACACAGAAAAAGACACTTATCATAAGCTATCACTTATAGAGGGAATGTAAAAACCGCTACACTTGAACTGAATTACAAAACAGAACAGAGTCACACGTTTAGAAAACACACTATGGCTGCTTAACGGGAAAGGTGAGGTGAGGTGATGCATAAAACAAGGGTTTCAAATTCGCTCAGATACCGTTCCATACACCCAATATGTAATAGACAAGACCTACTCCTTGCTCAGTGAACTGGACTCAACACCCCCTATTCACCGCACAAGAATATATGTGACTAGTAAGAATCTTAAAACCTATGTATCGATATCTGTCTGGAAGTGAGTCAAGTGGGTGTAAAGCCGCATAAACACAGCCGTTAAAAGCAGATAAACCCCATTATAAAAATAAATTACTTTTAAAAACCCGTAAAACAAAGACAGTGAAACAGAGAGAAATTCTTCCAAAATTCGGTCTGGGACTGGGATGCAACCTGGATTGACCATATCTAGACATACAGCTGGATAAGACATAAGGGTGGACAGTCTTGGGGCTGAGAGTTTGGGTGAGGTTGGGTGAGCAAACGCAGAACCTTTAAAGTACTACTGCGTGGTACGCATCCCATGGGTCCCAAATCTCCAGGTTCAAGGGCATCTTCCTACATCGAAAACATACATGAGTAACCCAGAAGATGGTACACCGTGTGATTTTCAAAGGTTTCTAAAACACACCTCATTTCTCATCTCCTTGTGCTCGGGTTCGCCATTCCAGGTACTTTACTAGCAATCTCCCTACTTGGAGAATCAGCACCTTTAACCTCCTGTTCCCTACAGGTTGCAATTTGTCCTGAGGATGAACGGGAAGAGGGCCAACCAATGAGAGACTAGATCTAGGTGTTGGGACAGGCACAGGTCACTCTATTTTCCCATCAGGAAGAAGAATTAACCACAGGCTCAGCCTGCCGCCCAGAAGCAGAATAGGGCCTGAGGCAATCCCACGCTCTTAGGGCTAGCTCCCAAAAAAGCGAGTTGAAAAATGGAGCCCAGGGACACTGCCATTCACAAACCCGCAGAGTTATAAATGATAACTCTCGTCCACAAATATATTGAGGGAAGGCAACGAAGAGGATTTGAAAGCAAGGCAGAATTGCAGGAAACAGGTTTCGGGAGGTAGATTCGAATCGCCTTTAAAGCACATGAAAAGTCGCAAAACGTCGACAATGATGCCCTTGGCCAAAAAGGCCGTATGCGTTTTTTCCTGAATATATTCAGGAAAAAACGCATACGCCCTTTTTGGCCAACCAAGCAACCTGGAAAGGCAAATCAGCGCTACAAAGTAGTCTCGCTTCCCATCGGTCAAAAGGGCCATGCTGCAAAAAGTGTCAAAACCAGAAATGCAGGACAGGCCATGGAGAAATGGCAGCCTTGCTACGCTGATGGGCGGGATGTAAATTGCCAACAGCCACTCTGGAGAAGTGTACGGTGTGTCCTGAAACATCGAGAAAACACAGCTTAGGGAGCATAGGGCACGTCCACTCATGGGCGTATAAATTGGGAAAACTAAAAATCAGCAAGACACAGGCACCCCAAAGTTTAGGGCTGCTCTGTTGACAAGAACCTCCACTTCATGACACCTTAAATATCCCAGGAAAGAGAAAAATGGATAAAGAAGTTGTGGTCCTTATGTACAATGGAATATCACTCAGACATGAAATCAATGTCATAAGGCTAGGAGAAGCAAGATGATTGGATTTAGGTACGACGATTCTAAGTGAAATAAGTCACACAGAAAAAGACACTTATCATAAGCTATCACTTATAGAGGGAATGTAAAAACCGCTACACTTGAACTGAATTACAAAACAGAACAGAGTCACACGTTTAGAAAACACACTATGGCTGCTTAACGGGAAAGGTGAGGTGAGGTGATGCATAAAACAAGGGTTTCAAATTCGCTCAGATACCGTTCCATACACCCAATATGTAATAGACAAGACCTACTCCTTGCTCAGTGAACTGGACTCAACACCCCCTATTCACCACACAAGAATATATGTGACTAGTAAGAATCTTAAAACCTATGTATTGATATCTGTCTGGAAGTGAGTCAAGTGGGTGTAAAGCCGCATAAACACAGCCGTTAAAAGCAGATAAACCCCATTATAAAAATAAATTACTTTTAAAAACCCGTAAAACAAAGACAGTGAAAGAGAGAGAAATTCTTACAAAATTCGTTCAGGGGCTGTGATGCAACCTGGATTGACCATATCTAGACCCACAGCTGGATGAGACATAAGGGTGGACACACTTGGGGCTGAGAGGTTGGGTGAGGTTGGGTGAGCAAACACAGACCCTTTAAAGTAACACTGCCTGGTACCCATCCCATGGGTCTGAAATCTCCAGGTTCAAGGGCATATTCATACATCGAAAACATGCATGAGAAACCCAGAAGATGGTACACAGTGTGATTTTGAAAGGTTTCTAAAACGCACCTCATTTCTCATTTCCTTGTGTTCGGGTTCGCCATTCCAGCTACTTTACTAGAAATCTCCCTACTTGGAGAATCAGCACCTTTAACCTCCTGTTCCGTACAGTTTGCAATTTGTCCTGAGGATGAAAGGGAAGAGGGGCAACCAATGAGAGACTAGATCTAGGTGTTGGGACAGGCACAGGTCACTCTATTTTCCCATCAGGAAGAAGAATTAACCACAGGCTCAGCCTGCCCCCCGGAACCTGAATAGGGTCTGAGGCAATCCCGTGCTTTTGCGGACAGCTCCCAAAAAAGACAGTTGAAAAATGGAGCTCAGGGGCACTGCCATTCACAAACCCGCAGAGTTATAAATGATAACTCTCTTCCACAAATATATTGAGGGAAGGCAACGAAGAGGATTTGAAAGCAAGGCAGAATTGCAGGAAACATGTTTCAGGAGGTAGATTCGAATCGCCTTTAAACATATGTAAAGTGGTAAAACTTCGACAATGATGCCCTTGGCCAAAAAGGGCGTATGCGTTTTTTCCTGAATATATTCAGGAAAAAACGCATACGCCCTTTTTGGCCAACCAAGCAACCTGGAAAGGCAAATCAGCGCTACAAAGAACTCTCGCTTCCCATCGGTCAAAAGGGCCATGCTGCAAAAAGTGTCAAAACCAGAAATGCAGGACAGGCCATGGAGAAATGGCAGCCTTGCTACGCTGATGGGTGGGATGTAAATTGCGAACAGCCACTCTGGAGAAGAGTACGGTGTGTCCTGAAACATCGAAAAAACACAGCTTAGGGAGCATAGGGCACGTCCACTCATGGGCGTATAAATTGGGAAAACTAAAAATCAGCAAGACACAGGCACCCCAAAGTTTAGGGCTGCTCTGTTGACAAGAACCTCCACTTCATGACACCTTAAATATCCCAGGAAAGAGAAAAATGGATAAAGAAGTTGTGGTCCTTATGTACAATGGAATATCACTCAGACATGAAATCAATGTCATAAGGCTAGGAGAAGCAAGATGATTGGATTTAGGTACGACGATTCTAAGTGAAATAAGTCACACAGAAAAAGACACTTATCATAAGCTATCACTTATAGAGGGAATGTAAAAACCGCTACACTTGAACTGAATTACAAAACAGAACAGAGTCACACTTTTAGAAAACACACTATGGCTGCTTAACGGGAAAGGTGAGGTGAGGTGATGCATAAAACAAGGGTTTCAAATTCGCTCAGATACCGTTCCATACACCCAATATGTAATAGACAAGACCTACTCCTTGCTCAGTGAACTGGACTCAACACCCCCTATTCACCGCACAAGAATATATGTGACTAGTAAGAATCTTAAAACCTATGTATTGATATCTGTCTGGAAGTGAGTCAAGTGGGTGTAAAGCCGCATAAACACAGCCGTTAAAAGCAGATAAACCCCATTATAAAAATAAATTACTTTTAAAAACCCGTAAAACAAAGACAGTGAAACAGAGAGGAATTCTTCCAAAATTCGGTCTGGGGCTGGGATGCAACCTGGATTGACCATATCTAGACATACAGCTGGATGAGACATAAGGGTGGACACTCTTGGGGCTGAGAGTTTGGGTGAGGTTGGGTGAGCAAACGCAGAACCTTTAAAGTAATACTGCGTGGTACGCATCCCATGGGTCCCAAATCTCCAGGTTCAAGGGCATCTTCCTACATCGAAAACATACATGAGTAACCCAGAAGATGGTACACCGTGTGATTTTGAAAGGTTTCTAAAACGCACCTCATTTCTCATCTCCTTGTGCTCGAGTTCGCCATTCCAGGTACTTTACTAGCAATCTCCCTACTTGGAGAATCAGCACCTTTAACCTCCTGTTCCCTACAGGTTGCAATTTGTCCTGAGGATGAACGGGAAGAGGGCCAACCAATGAGAGACTAGATCTAGGTGTTGGGACAGGCACAGGTCACTCTATTTTCCCATCAGGAAGAAGAATTAACCACAGGCTCAGGCTGCCGCCCAGAAGCAGAATAGGGCCTGAGGCAATCCCACGCTCTTAGGGCCAGCTCCCAAAAAAGCGAGTTGAAAAATGGAGCCCAGGGACACTGCCATTCACAAACCCTCAGAGTTATAAATGATAACTCTCGTCCACAAATATATTGAGGGAAGGCAACGAAGAGGATTTGAAAGCAAGGCAGAATTGCAGGAAACAGGTTTCGGGAGGTAGATTCGAATCGCCTTTAAAGCACATGAAAAGTCGCAAAACGTCGACAATGATGCCCTTGGCCAAAAAGGGCGTATGCGTTTTTTCCTGAATATATTCAGGAAAAAACGCATACGCCCTTTTTGGCCAACCAAGCAACCTGGAAAGGCAAATCAGCGCTACAAAGTAGTCTCGCTTCCCATCGGTCAAAAGGGCCATGCTGCAAAATGTGTCAAAACCAGAAATGCAGGACAGGCCATGGAGAAATGGCAGCCTTGCTATGCTGATGGGCGGGATGTAAATTGCCAACAGCCACTCTGGAGAAGAGTACGGTGTGTCCTGAAACATCGAGAAAACACAGCTTAGGGAGCATAGGGCACGTCCACTCATGGGCGTATAAATTGGGAAAACTAAAAATCAGCAAGACACAGGCACCCCAAAGTTTAGGGCTGCTCTGTTGACAAGAACCTCCACTTCATGACACCTTAAATATCCCAGGAAAGAGAAAAATGGATAAAGAAGTTGTGGTCCTTATGTACAATGGAATATCACTCAGACATGAAATCAATGTCATAAGGATAGAAAAAGCAAGATGAGTGGACTTAGGTACAATGATTCTAAGTGAAATAAGTCACACAGAAAAAGACACTTATCATAAGGTATCACTTATAGAGGGAATGTAAAAACCGCTACACTTGAACTGAATTACAAAACAGAACAGAGTCACACGTTTAGAAAACACACTATGGCTGCTTAACGGGAAAGGTGAGGTGGGGTGATGCATAAAACAAGGGTTTCAAATTGGCTCAGATACCGTTCCATACACCCAATATGTAATAGATAAGACCTACTCCTTGCTCATTGAACTGGACTCAACACCCCCTATTCACCGCACAAGAATATATGTGACTAGTAAGAATCTTAAAACCTATGTATTGATATCTGTCTGGAAGAGAGTCAAGTGGGTGTAAAGCCGCATAAACACAGCCGTGAAAAGCAGCTAAACCCCATTATAAAAATAAATTACTTTTAAAAACCCGTAAAACAAAGACAGTGAAAGAGAGAGAAATTCTTACAAAATTCGTTCAGGGGCTGTGATGCAACCTGGATTGACCATATCTAGACGCACAGCTGGATGAGACATAAGGGTGGACACACTTGGGGCTGAGAGGTTGGGTGAGGTTGGGTGAGCAAACACAGACCCTTTAAAGTAATACTGCCTGGTACACTTCCCATGGGTCCCAAATCTCCAGGTTGAAGGGCATATTCCTATATCGAAAACATGCATGAGAAACCCAGAAGGTGGTACACTGTGTGATTTTGAAAGGTTTCTAAAACGCACCTCATTTCTCATTTATTTGTGTTCGGGTTCGCCATTCCAGCTACTTTACTAGAAATCTCAGTACTTGGAGAATCAGCACCTTTAACCTCCTGTTCCGTACAGGTTGCAATTTGTCCTGAGGATGAAAGGGAAGAGGGGCAACCAATGAGAGACTAGATCTAGGTGTTGGGACAGGCACAGGTCACTCTATTTTCCCATCAGGAAGAAGAATTAACCACAGGCTCAGCCTGCCCCCCGGAACCTGAATAGGGTCTGAGGCAATCCCGTGCTTTTGCGGACAGCTCCCAAAAAAGACAGTTGAAAAATGGAGCTCAGGGGCACTGCCATTCACAAACCCGCAGAGTTATAAATGATAACTCTCTTCCACAAATATATTGAGGGAAGGCAACGAAGAGGATTTGAAAGCAAGGCAGAATTGCAGGAAACATGTTTCAGGAGGTAGATTCGAATCGCCTTTAAACATATGTAAAGTGGTAAAACTTCGACAATGATGCCCTTGGCCAAAAAGGGCGTATGCGTTTTTTCCTGAATATATTCAGGAAAAAACGCATACGCCCTTTTTGGCCAACCAAGCAACCTGGAAAGGCAAATCAGCGCTACAAAGAACTCTCGCTTCCCATCGGTCAAAAGGGCCATGCTGCAAAAAGTGTCAAAACCAGAAATGCAGGACAGGCCATGGAGAAATGGCAGCCTTGCTATGCTGATGGGTGGGATGTAAATTGCCAACAGCCACTCTGGAGAAGTGTACTGTGTGTCCTGAAACATCGAAAAAACACAGCTTAGGGAGCATAGGGCACGTCCACTCATGGGCGTATAAATTGGGAAAACTAAAAATCAGCAAGACACAGGCACCCCAAAGTTTAGGGCTGCTCTGTTGACAAGAACCTCCACTTCATGACACCTTAAATATCCCAGGAAAGAGAAAAATGGATAAAGAAGTTGTGGTCCTTATGTACAATGGAATATCACTCAGACATGAAATCAATGTCATAAGGCTAGGAGAAGCAAGATGATGGGATTTAGGTACGACGATTCTAAGTGAAATAAGTCACACAGAAAAAGACACTTATCATAAGCTATCACTTATAGAGGGAATGTAAAAACCGCTACACTTGAACTGAATTACAAAACAGAACAGAGTCACACGTTTAGAAAACACACTATGGCTGCTTAACGGGAAAGGTGAGGTGAGGTGATGCATAAAACAAGGGTTTCAAATTCGCTCAGATACCGTTCCATACACCCAATATGTAATAGACAAGACCTACTCCTTGCTCAGTGAACTGGACTCAACACCCCCTATTCACCGCACAAGAATATATGTGACTAGTAAGAATCTTAAAACCTATGTATCGATATCTGTCTGGAAGTGAGTCAAGTGGGTGTAAAGCCGCATAAACACAGCCGTTAAAAGCAGATAAACCCCATTATAAAAATAAATTACTTTTAAAAACCCGTAAAACAAAGACAGTGAAACAGAGAGAAATTCTTCCAAAATTCGGTCTGGGGCTGGGATGCAACCTGGATTGACCATATCTAGACATACAGCTGGATAAGACATAAGGGTGGACAGTCTTGGGGCTGAGAGTTTGGGTGAGGTTGGGTGAGCAAACGCAGAACCTTTAAAGTCATACTGCGTGGTACGCATCCCATGGGTCCCAAATCTCCAGGTTCAAGGGCATCTTCCTACATCGAAAACATACATGAGTAACCCAGAAGATGGTACACCGTGTGATTTTGAAAGGTTTCTAAAACACACCTCATTTCTCATCTCCTTGTGCTCGGGTTCGCCATTCCAGGTACTTTACTAGCAATCTCCCTACTTGGAGAATCAGCACCTTTAACCTCCTGTTCCCTACAGGTTGCAATTTGTCCTGAGGATGAACGGGAAGAGGGCCAACCAATGAGAGACTAGATCTAGGTGTTGGGACAGGCACAGGTCACTCTATTTTCCCATCAGGAAGAAGAATTAACCACAGGCTCAGCCTGCCGCCCAGAAGCAGAATAGGGCCTGAGGCAATCCCACGCTCTTAGGGCCAGCTCCCAAAAAAGCGAGTTGAAAAATGGAGCCCAGGGACACTGCCATTCACAAACCCGCAGAGTTATAAATGATAACTCTCGTCCACAAATATATTGAGGGAAGGCAACGAAGAGGATTTGAAAGCAAGGCAGAATTGCAGGAAACAGGTTTCGGGAGGTAGATTCGAATCGCCTTTAAAGCACATGAAAAGTCGCAAAACGTCGACAATGATGCCCTTGGCCAAAAAGGGCGTATGCGTTTTTTCCTGAATATATTCAGGAAAAAACGCATACGCCCTTTTTGGCCAACCAAGCAACCTGGAAAGGCAAATCAGCGCTACAAAGTAGTCTCGCTTCCCATCGGTCAAAAGGGCCATGCTGCAAAAAGTGTCAAAACCAGAAATGCAGGACAGGCCATGGAGAAATGGCAGCCTTGCTACGCTGATGGGCGGGATGTAAATTGCCAACAGCCACTCTGGAGAAGTGTACGGTGTGTCCTGAAACATCGAGAAAACACAGCTTAGGGAGCATAGGGCACGTCCACTCATGGGCGTATAAATTGGGAAAACTAAAAATCAGCAAGACACAGGCACCCCAAAGTTTAGGGCTGCTCTGTTGACAAGAACCTCCACTTCATGACACCTTAAATATCCCAGGAAAGAGAAAAATGGATAAAGAAGTTGTGGTCCTTATGTACAATGGAATATCACTCAGACATGAAATCAATGTCATAAGGCTAGGAGAAGCAAGATGATTGGATTTAGGTACGACGATTCTAAGTGAAATAAGTCACACAGAAAAAGACACTTATCATAAGCTATCACTTATAGAGGGAATGCAAAAACCGCTACACTTGAACTGAATTACAAAACAGAACAGAGTCACACGTTTAGAAAACACACTATGGCTGCTTAACGGGAAAGGTGAGGTGAGGTGATGCATAAAACAAGGGTTTCAAATTCGCTCAGATACCGTTCCATACACCCAATATGTAATAGACAAGACCTACTCCTTGCTCAGTGAACTGGACTCAACACCCCCTATTCACCGCACAAGAATATATGTGACTAGTAAGAATCTTAAAACCTATGTATTGATATCTGTCTGGAAGTGAGTCAAGTGGGTGTAAAGCCGCGTAAACACAGCCGTTAAAAGCAGATAAACCCCATTATAAAAATAAATTACTTTTAAAAACCCGTAAAACAAAGACAGTGAAAGAGAGAGAAATTCTTACAAAATTCGTTCAGGGGCTGTGATGCAACCTGGATTGACCATATCTAGACCCACAGCTGGATGAGACATAAGGGTGGACACACTTGGGGCTGAGAGGTTGGGTGAGGTTGGGAGAGCAAACACAGACCCTTTAAAGTAACACTGCCTGGTACCCATCCCATGGGTCCGAAATCTCCAGGTTCAAGGGCATATTCATACATCGAAAACATGCATGAGAAACCCAGAAGATGGTACACAGTGTGATTTTGAAAGGTTTCTAAAACGCACCTCATTTCTCATTTCCTTGTGTTCGGGTTCGCCATTCCAGCTACTTTACTAGAAATCTCCCTACTTGGAGAATCAGCACCTTTAACCTCCTGTTCCGTACAGTTTGCAATTTGTCCTGAGGATGAAAGGGAAGAGGGGCAACCAATGAGAGACTAGATCTAGGTGTTGGGACAGGCACAGGTCACTCTATTTTCCCATCAGGAAGAAGAATTAACCACAGGCTCAGCCTGCCCCCCGGAACCTGAATAGGGTCTGAGGCAATCCCGTGCTTTTGCGGACAGCTCCCAAAAAAGACAGTTGAAAAATGGAGCTCAGGGGCACTGCCATTCACAAACCCGCAGAGGTATAAATGATAACTCTCTTCCACAAATATATTGAGGGAAGGCAACGAAGAGGATTTGGAAGCAAGGCAGAATTGCAGGAAACATGTTTCAGGAGGTAGATTCGAATCGCCTTTAAACATATGTAAAGTGGTAAAACTTCGACAATGATGCCCTTGGCCAAAAAGGGCGTATGCGTTTTTTCCTGAATATATTCAGGAAAAAACGCATACGCCCTTTTTGGCCAACCAAGCAACCTGGAAAGGCAAATCAGCGCTACAAAGAACTCTCGCTTCCCATCGGTCAAAAGGGCCATGCTGCAAAAAGTGTCAAAACCAGAAATGCAGGACAGGCCATGGAGAAATGGCAGCCTTGCTACGCTGATGGGTGGGATGTAAATTGCCAACAGCCACTCTGGAGAAGAGTACGGTGTGTCCTGAAACATCGAAAAAACACAGCTTAGGGAGCATAGGGCACGTCCACTCATGGGCGTATAAATTGGGAAAACTAAAAATCAGCAAGACACAGGCACCCCAAAGTTTAGGGCTGCTCTGTTGACAAGAACCTCCACTTCATGACACCTTAAATATCCCAGGAAAGAGAAAAATGGATAAAGAAGTTGTGGTCCTTATGTACAATGGAATATCACTCAGACATGAAATCAATGTCATAAGGCTAGGAGAAGCAAGATGATTGGATTTAGGTACGACGATTCTAAGTGAAATAAGTCACACAGAAAAAGACACTTATCATAAGCTATCACTTATAGAGGGAATGTAAAAACCGCTACACTTGAACTGAATTACAAAACAGAACAGAGTCACACTTTTAAAAAACACACTATGGCTGCTTAACGGGAAAGGTGAGGTGAGGTGATGCATAAAACAAGGGTTTCAAATTCGCTCAGATACCGTTCCATACACCCAATATGTAATAGACAAGACCTACTCCTTGCTCAGTGAACTGGACTCAACACCCCCTATTCACCGCACAAGAATATATGTGACTAGTAAGAATCTTAAAACCTATGTATTGATATCTGTCTGGAAGTGAGTCAAGTGGGTGTAAAGCCGCATAAACACAGCCGTTAAAAGCAGATAAACCCCATTATAAAAATAAATTACTTTTAAAAACCCGTAAAACAAAGACAGTGAAACAGAGAGGAATTCTTCCAAAATTCGGTCTAGGGCTGGGATGCAACCTGGATTGACCATATCTAGACATACAGCTGGATGAGACATAAGGGTGGACACTCTTGGGGCTGAGAGTTTGGGTGAGGTTGGGTGAGCAAACGCAGAACCTTTAAAGTAATACTGCGTGGTACGCATCCCATGGGTCCCAAATCTCCAGGTTCAAGGGCATCTTCCTACATCGAAAACATACATGAGTAACCCAGAAGATGGTACACCGTGTGATTTTGAAAGGTTTCTAAAACGCACCTCATTTCTCATCTCCTTGTGCTCGAGTTCGCCATTCCAGGTACTTTACTAGCAATCTCCCTACTTGGAGAATCAGCACCTTTAACCTCCTGTTCCCTACAGGTTGCAATTTGTCCTGAGGATGAACGGGAAGAGGGCCAACCAATGAGAGACTAGATCTAGGTGTTGGGACAGGCACAGGTCACTCTATTTTCCCATCAGGAAGAAGAATTAACCACAGGCTCAGGCTGCCGCCCAGAAGCAGAATAGGGCCTGAGGCAATCCCACGCTCTTAGGGCCAGCTCCCAAAAAAGCGAGTTGAAAAATGGAGCCCAGGGACACTGCCATTCACAAACCCTCAGAGTTATAAATGATAACTCTCGTCCACAAATATATTGAGGGAAGGCAACGAAGAGGATTTGAAAGCAAGGCAGAATTGCAGGAAACAGGTTTCGGGAGGTAGATTCGAATCGCCTTTAAAGCACATGAAAAGTCGCAAAACGTCGACAATGATGCCCTTGGCCAAAAAGGGCGTATGCGTTTTTTCCTGAATATATTCAGGAAAAAACGCATACGCCCTTTTTGGCCAACCAAGCAACCTGGAAAGGCAAATCAGCGCTACAAAGTAGTCTCGCTTCCCATCGGTCAAAAGGGCCATGCTGCAAAATGTGTCAAAACCAGAAATGCAGGACAGGCCATGGAGAAATGGCAGCCTTGCTATGCTGATGGGCGGGATGTAAATTGCCAACAGCCACTCTGGAGAAGAGTACGGTGTGTCCTGAAACATCGAGAAAACACAGCTTAGGGAGCATAGGGCACGTCCACTCATGGGCGTATAAATTGGGAAAACTAAAAATCAGCAAGACACAGGCACCCCAAAGTTTAGGGCTGCTCTGTTGACAAGAACCTCCACTTCATGACACCTTAAATATCCCAGGAAAGAGAAAAATGGATAAAGAAGTTGTGGTCCTTATGTACAATGGAATATCACTCAGACATGAAATCAATGTCATAAGGATAGAAAAAGCAAGATGAGTGGACTTAGGTACAATGATTCTAAGTGAAATAAGTCACACAGAAAAAGACACTTATCATAAGGTATCACTTATAGAGGGAATGTAAAAACCGCTACACTTGAACTGAATTACAAAACAGAACAGAGTCACACGTTTAGAAAACACACTATGGCTGCTTAACGGGAAAGGTGAGGTGGGGTGATGCATAAAACAAGGGTTTCAAATTGGCTCAGATACCGTTCCATACACCCAATATGTAATAGATAAGACCTACTCCTTGCTCATTGAACTGGACTCAACACCCCCTATTCACCGCACAAGAATATATGTGACTAGTAAGAATCTTAAAACCTATGTATTGATATCTGTCTGGAAGAGAGTCAAGTGGGTGTAAAGCCGCATAAACACAGCCGTGAAAAGCAGCTAAACCCCATTATAAAAATAAATTACTTTTAAAAACCCGTAAAACAAAGACAGTGAAAGAGAGAGAAATTCTTACAAAATTCGTTCAGGGGCTGTGATGCAACCTGGATTGACCATATCTAGACGCACAGCTGGATGAGACATAAGGGTGGACACACTTGGGGCTGAGAGGTTGGGTGAGGTTGGGTGAGCAAACACAGACCCTTTAAAGTAATACTGCCTGGTACACTTCCCATGGGTCCCAAATCTCCAGGTTGAAGGGCATATTCCTATATCGAAAACATGCATGAGAAACCCAGAAGGTGGTACACTGTGTGATTTTGAAAGGTTTCTAAAACGCACCTCATTTCTCATTTATTTGTGTTCGGGTTCGCCATTCCAGCTACTTTACTAGAAATCTCAGTACTTGGAGAATCAGCACCTTTAACCTCCTGTTCCGTACAGGTTGCAATTTGTCCTGAGGATGAAAGGGAAGAGGGGCAACCAATGAGAGACTAGATCTAGGTGTTGGGACAGGCACAGGTCACTCTATTTTCCCATCAGGAAGAAGAATTAACCACAGGCTCAGCCTGCCCCCCGGAACCTGAATAGGGTCTGAGGCAATCCCGTGCTTTTGCGGACAGCTCCCAAAAAAGACAGTTGAAAAATGGAGCTCAGGGGCACTGCCATTCACAAACCCGCAGAGTTATAAATGATAACTCTCTTCCACAAATATATTGAGGGAAGGCAACGAAGAGGATTTGAAAGCAAGGCAGAATTGCAGGAAACATGTTTCAGGAGGTAGATTCGAATCGCCTTTAAACATATGTAAAGTGGTAAAACTTCGACAATGATGCCCTTGGCCAAAAAGGGCGTATGCGTTTTTTCCTGAATATATTCAGGAAAAAACGCATACGCCCTTTTTGGCCAACCAAGCAACCTGGAAAGGCAAATCAGCGCTACAAAGAAGTCTCGCTTCCCATCGGTCAAAAGGGCCATGCTGCAAAAAGTGTCAAAACCAGAAATGCAGGACAGGCCATGGAGAAATGGCAGCCTTGCTATGCTGATGGGTGGGATGTAAATTGCCAACAGCCACTCTGGAGAAGTGTACTGTGTGTCCTGAAACATCGAAAAAACACAGCTTAGGGAGCATAGGGCACGTCCACTCATGGGCGTATAAATTGGGAAAACTAAAAATCAGCAAGACACAGGCACCCCAAAGTTTAGGGCTGCTCTGTTGACAAGAACCTCCACTTCATGACACCTTAAATATCCCAGGAAAGAGAAAAATGGATAAAGAAGTTGTGGTCCTTATGTACAATGGAATATCACTCAGACATGAAATCAATGTCATAAGGCTAGGAGAAGCAAGATGATTGGATTTAGGTATGACGATTCTAAGTGAAATAAGTCACACAGAAAAAGACACTTATCATAAGCTATCACTTATAGAGGGAATGTAAAAACCGCTACACTTGAACTGAATTACAAAACAGAACAGAGTCACACGTTTAGAAAACACACTATGGCTGCTTAACGGGAAAGGTGAGGTGAGGTGATGCATAAAACAAGGGTTTCAAATTCGCTCAGATACCGTTCCATACACCCAATATGTAATAGACAAGACCTACTCCTTGCTCAGTGAACTGGACTCAACACCCCCTATTCACCGCACTAGAATATATGTGACTAGTAAGAATCTTAAAACCTATGTATCGATATCTGTCTGGAAGTGAGTCAAGTGGGTGTAAAGCCGCATAAACACAGCCGTTAAAAGCAGATAAACCCCATTATAAAAATAAATTACTTTTAAAAACCCGTAAAACAAAGACAGTGAAACAGAGAGAAATTCTTCCAAAATTCGGTCTGGGGCTGGGATGCAACCTGGATTGACCATATCTAGACATACAGCTGGATAAGACATAAGGGTGGACAGTCTTGGGGCTGAGAGTTTGGGTGAGGTTGGGTGAGCAAACGCAGAACCTTTAAAGTACTACTGCGTGGTACGCATCCCATGGGTCCCAAATCTCCAGGTTCAAGGGCATCTTCCTACATCGAAAACATACATGAGTAACCCAGAAGATGGTACACCGTGTGATTTTGAAATGTTTCTAAAACACACCTCATTTCTCATCTCCTTGTGCTCGGGTTCGCCATTCCAGGTACTTTACTAGCAATCTCCCTACTTGGAGAATCAGCACCTTTAACCTCCTGTTCCCTACAGGTTGCAATTTGTCCTGAGGATGAACGGGAAGAGGGCCAACCAATGAGAGACTAGATCTAGGTGTTGGGACAGGCACAGGTCACTCTATTTTCCCATCAGGAAGAAGAATTAACCACAGGCTCAGCCTGCCGCCCAGAAGCAGAATAGGGCCTGAGGCAATCCCACGCTCTTAGGGCCAGCTCCCAAAAAAGCGAGTTGAAAAATGGAGCCCAGGGACACTGCCATTCACAAACTCGCAGAGTTATAAATGATAACTCTCGTCCACAAATATATTGAGGGAAGGCAACGAAGAGGATTTGAAAGCAAGGCAGAATTGCAGGAAACAGGTTTCGGGAGGTAGATTCGAATCGCCTTTAAAGCACATGAAAAGTCGCAAAACGTCGACAATGATGCCCTTGGCCAAAAAGGGCGTATGCGTTTTTTCCTGAATATATTCAGGAAAAAACGCATACGCCCTTTTTGGCCAACCAAGCAACCTGGAAAGGCAAATCAGCGCTACAAAGTAGTCTCGCTTCCCATCGGTCAAAAGGGCCATGCTGCAAAAAGTGTCAAAACCAGAAATGCAGGACAGGCCATGGAGAAATGGCAGCCTTGCTACGCTGATGGGCGGGATGTAAATTGCCAACAGCCACTCTGGAGAAGTGTACGGTGTGTCCTGAAACATCGAGAAAACACAGCTTAGGGAGCATAGGGCACGTCCACTCATGGGCGTATAAATTGGGAAAACTAAAAATCAGCAAGACACAGGCACCCCAAAGTTTAGGGCTGCTCTGTTGACAAGAACCTCCACTTCATGACACCTTAAATATCCCAGGAAAGAGAAAAATGGATAAAGAAGTTGTGGTCCTTATGTACAATGGAATATCACTCAGACATGAAATCAATGTCATAAGGCTAGGAGAAGCAAGATGATTGGATTTAGGTACGACGATTCTAAGTGAAATAAGTCACACAGAAAAAGACACTTATCATAAGCTATCACTTATAGAGGGAATGTAAAAACCGCTACACTTGAACTGAATTACAAAACAGAACAGAGTCACACGTTTAGAAAACACACTATGGCTGCTTAACGGGAAAGGTGAGGTGAGGTGATGCATAAAACAAGGGTTTCAAATTCGCTCAGATACCGTTCCATACACCCAATATGTAATAGACAAGACCTACTCCTTGCTCAGTGAACTGGACTCAACACCCCCTATTCACCGCACAAGAATATATGTGACTAGTAAGAATCTTAAAACCTATGTATCGATATCTGTCTGGAAGTGAGTCAAGTGGGTGTAAAGCCGCATAAACACAGCCGTTAAAAGCAGATAAACCCCATTATAAAAATAAATTACTTTTAAAAACCCGTAAAACAAAGACAGTGAAACAGAGAGAAATTCTTCCAAAATTCGGTCTGGGGCTGGGATGCAACCTGGATTGACCATATCTAGACATACAGCTGGATAAGACATAAGGGTGGACAGTCTTGGGGCTGAGAGTTTGGGTGAGGTTGGGTGAGCAAACGCAGAACCTTTAAAGTACTACTGCGTGGTACGCATCCCATGGGTCCCAAATCTCCAGGTTCAAGGGCATCTTCCTACATCGAAAACATACATGAGTAACCCAGAAGATGGTACACCGTGTGATTTTGAAATGTTTCTAAAACACACCTCATTTCTCATCTCCTTGTGCTCGGGTTCGCCATTCCAGGTACTTTACTAGCAATCTCCCTACTTGGAGAATCAGCACCTTTAACCTCCTGTTCCCTACAGGTTGCAATTTGTCCTGAGGATGAACGGGAAGAGGGCCAACCAATGAGAGACTAGATCTAGGTGTTGGGACAGGCACAGGTCACTCTATTTTCCCATCAGGAAGAAGAATTAACCACAGGCTCAGCCTGCCGCCCAGAAGCAGAATAGGGCCTGAGGCAATCCCACGCTCTTAGGGCTAGCTCCCAAAAAAGCGAGTTGAAAAATGGAGCCCAGGGACACTGCCATTCACAAACCCGCAGAGTTATAAATGATAACTCTCGTCCACAAATATATTGAGGGAAGGCAACGAAGAGGATTTGAAAGCAAGGCAGAATTGCAGGAAACAGGTTTCGGGAGGTAGATTCGAATCGCCTTTAAAGCACATGAAAAGTCGCAAAACGTCGACAATGATGCCCTTGGCCAAAAAGGGCGTATGCGTTTTTTCCTGAATATATTCAGGAAAAAACGCATACGCCCTTTTTGGCCAACCAAGCAACCTGGAAAGGCAAATCAGCGCTACAAAGTAGTCTCGCTTCCCATCGGTCAAAAGGGCCATGCTGCAAAAAGTGTCAAAACCAGAAATGCAGGACAGGCCATGGAGAAATGGCAGCCTTGCTACGCTGATGGGCGGGATGTAAATTGCCAACAGCCACTCTGGAGAAGTGTACGGTGTGTCCTGAAACATCGAGAAAACACAGCTTAGGGAGCATAGGGCACGTCCACTCATGGGCGTATAAATTGGGAAAACTAAAAATCAGCAAGACACAGGCACCCCAAAGTTTAGGGCTGCTCTGTTGACAAGAACCTCCACTTCATGACACCTTAAATATCCCAGGAAAGAGAAAAATGGATAAAGAAGTTGTGGTCCTTATGTACAATGGAATATCACTCAGACATGAAATCAATGTCATAAGGCTAGGAGAAGCAAGATGATTGGATTTAGGTACGACGATTCTAAGTGAAATAAGTCACACAGAAAAAGACACTTATCATAAGCTATCACTTATAGAGGGAATGTAAAAACCGCTACACTTGAACTGAATTACAAAACAGAACAGAGTCACACGTTTAGAAAACACACTATGGCTGCTTAACGGGAAAGGTGAGGTGAGGTGATGCATAAAACAAGGGTTTCAAATTCGCTCAGATACCGTTCCATACACCCAATATGTAATAGACAAGACCTACTCCTTGCTCAGTGAACTGGACTCAACACCCCCTATTCACCGCACAAGAATATATGTGACTAGTAAGAATCTTAAAACCTATGTATTGATATCTGTCTGGAAGTGAGTCAAGTGGGTGTAAAGCCGCATAAACACAGCCGTTAAAAGCAGATAAACCCCATTATAAAAATAAATTACTTTTAAAAACCCGTAAAACAAAGACAGTGAAAGAGAGAGAAATTCTTACAAAATTCGTTCAGGGGCTGTGATGCAACCTGGATTGACCATATCTAGACCCACAGCTGGATGAGACATAAGGGTGGACACACTTGGGGCTGAGAGGTTGGGTGAGGTTGGGTGAGCAAACACAGACCCTTTAAAGTAATACTGCCTGGTACACTTCCCATGGGTCCCAAATCTCCAGGTTGAAGGGCATATTCCTATATCGAAAACATGCATGAGAAACCCAGAAGGTGGTACACTGTGTGATTTTGAAAGGTTTCTAAAACGCACCTCATTTCTCATTTATTTGTGTTCGGGTTCGCCATTCCAGCTACTTTACTAGAAATCTCAGTACTTGGAGAATCAGCACCTTTAACCTCCTGTTCCGTACAGGTTGCAATTTGTCCTGAGGATGAAAGGGAAGAGGGGCAACCAATGAGAGACTAGATCTAGGTGTTGGGACAGGCACAGGTCACTCTATTTTCCCATCAGGAAGAAGAATTAACCACAGGCTCAGCCTGCCCCCCGGAACCTGAATAGGGTCTGAGGCAATCCCGTGCTTTTGCGGACAGCTCCCAAAAAAGACAGTTGAAAAATGGAGCTCAGGGGCACTGCCATTCACAAACCCGCAGAGTTATAAATGATAACTCTCTTCCACAAATATATTGAGGGAAGGCAACGAAGAGGATTTGAAAGCAAGGCAGAATTGCAGGAAACATGTTTCAGGAGGTAGATTCGAATCGCCTTTAAACATATGTAAAGTGGTAAAACTTCGACAATGATGCCCTTGGCCAAAAAGGGCGTATGCGTTTTTTCCTGAATATATTCAGGAAAAAACGCATACGCCCTTTTTGGCCAACCAAGCAACCTGGAAAGGCAAATCAGCGCTACAAAGAAGTCTCGCTTCCCATCGGTCAAAAGGGCCATGCTGCAAAAAGTGTCAAAACCAGAAATGCAGGACAGGCCATGGAGAAATGGCAGCCTTGCTATGCTGATGGGTGGGATGTAAATTGCCAACAGCCACTCTGGAGAAGTGTACTGTGTGTCCTGAAACATCGAAAAAACACAGCTTAGGGAGCATAGGGCACGTCCACTCATGGGCGTATAAATTGGGAAAACTAAAAATCAGCAAGACACAGGCACCCCAAAGTTTAGGGCTGCTCTGTTGACAAGAACCTCCACTTCATGACACCTTAAATATCCCAGGAAAGAGAAAAATGGATAAAGAAGTTGTGGTCCTTATGTACAATGGAATATCACTCAGACATGAAATCAATGTCATAAGGCTAGGAGAAGCAAGATGATTGGATTTAGGTACGACGATTCTAAGTGAAATAAGTCACACAGAAAAAGACACTTATCATAAGCTATCACTTATAGAGGGAATGTAAAAACCGCTACACTTGAACTGAATTACAAAACAGAACAGAGTCACACGTTTAGAAAACACACTATGGCTGCTTAACGGGAAAGGTGAGGTGAGGTGATGCATAAAACAAGGGTTTCAAATTCGCTCAGATACCGTTCCATACACCCAATATGTAATAGACAAGACCTACTCCTTGCTCAGTGAACTGGACTCAACACCCCCTATTCACCGCACAAGAATATATGTGACTAGTAAGAATCTTAAAACCTATGTATCGATATCTGTCTGGAAGTGAGTCAAGTGGGTGTAAAGCCGCATAAACACAGCCGTTAAAAGCAGATAAACCCCATTATAAAAATAAATTACTTTTAAAAACCCGTAAAACAAAGACAGTGAAACAGAGAGAAATTCTTCCAAAATTCGGTCTGGGGCTGGGATGCAACCTGGATTGACCATATCTAGACATACAGCTGGATAAGACATAAGGGTGGACAGTCTTGGGGCTGAGAGTTTGGGTGAGGTTGGGTGAGCAAACGCAGAACCTTTAAAGTACTACTGCGTGGTACGCATCCCATGGGTCCCAAATCTCCAGGTTCAAGGGCATCTTCCTACATCGAAAACATACATGAGTAACCCAGAAGATGGTACACCGTGTGATTTTGAAATGTTTCTAAAACACACCTCATTTCTCATCTCCTTGTGCTCGGGTTCGCCATTCCAGGTACTTTACTAGCAATCTCCCTACTTGGAGAATCAGCACCTTTAACCTCCTGTTCCCTACAGGTTGCAATTTGTCCTGAGGATGAACGGGAAGAGGGCCAACCAATGAGAGACTAGATCTAGGTGTTGGGACAGGCACAGGTCACTCTATTTTCCCATCAGGAAGAAGAATTAACCACAGGCTCAGCCTGCCGCCCAGAAGCAGAATAGGGCCTGAGGCAATCCCACGCTCTTAGGGCCAGCTCCCAAAAAAGCGAGTTGAAAAATGGAGCCCAGGGACACTGCCATTCACAAACTCGCAGAGTTATAAATGATAACTCTCGTCCACAAATATATTGAGGGAAGGCAACGAAGAGGATTTGAAAGCAAGGCAGAATTGCAGGAAACAGGTTTCGGGAGGTAGATTCGAATCGCCTTTAAAGCACATGAAAAGTCGCAAAACGTCGACAATGATGCCCTTGGCCAAAAAGGGCGTATGCGTTTTTTCCTGAATATATTCAGGAAAAAACGCATACGCCCTTTTTGGCCAACCAAGCAACCTGGAAAGGCAAATCAGCGCTACAAAGTAGTCTCGCTTCCCATCGGTCAAAAGGGCCATGCTGCAAAAAGTGTCAAAACCAGAAATGCAGGACAGGCCATGGAGAAATGGCAGCCTTGCTACGCTGATGGGCGGGATGTAAATTGCCAACAGCCACTCTGGAGAAGTGTACGGTGTGTCCTGAAACATCGAGAAAACACAGCTTAGGGAGCATAGGGCACGTCCACTCATGGGCGTATAAATTGGGAAAACTAAAAATCAGCAAGACACAGGCACCCCAAAGTTTAGGGCTGCTCTGTTGACAAGAACCTCCACTTCATGACACCTTAAATATCCCAGGAAAGAGAAAAATGGATAAAGAAGTTGTGGTCCTTATGTACAATGGAATATCACTCAGACATGAAATCAATGTCATAAGGCTAGGAGAAGCAAGATGATTGGATTTAGGTACGACGATTCTAAGTGAAATAAGTCACACAGAAAAAGACACTTATCATAAGCTATCACTTATAGAGGGAATGTAAAAACCGCTACACTTGAACTGAATTACAAAACAGAACAGAGTCACACGTTTAGAAAACACACTATGGCTGCTTAACGGGAAAGGTGAGGTGAGGTGATGCATAAAACAAGGGTTTCAAATTCGCTCAGATACCGTTCCATACACCCAATATGTAATAGACAAGACCTACTCCTTGCTCAGTGAACTGGACTCAACACCCCCTATTCACCGCACAAGAATATATGTGACTAGTAAGAATCTTAAAACCTATGTATCGATATCTGTCTGGAAGTGAGTCAAGTGGGTGTAAAGCCGCATAAACACAGCCGTTAAAAGCAGATAAACCCCATTATAAAAATAAATTACTTTTAAAAACCCGTAAAACAAAGACAGTGAAACAGAGAGAAATTCTTCCAAAATTCGGTCTGGGACTGGGATGCAACCTGGATTGACCATATCTAGACATACAGCTGGATAAGACATAAGGGTGGACAGTCTTGGGGCTGAGAGTTTGGGTGAGGTTGGGTGAGCAAACGCAGAACCTTTAAAGTACTACTGCGTGGTACGCATCCCATGGGTCCCAAATCTCCAGGTTCAAGGGCATCTTCCTACATCGAAAACATACATGAGTAACCCAGAAGATGGTACACCGTGTGATTTTCAAAGGTTTCTAAAACACACCTCATTTCTCATCTCCTTGTGCTCGGGTTCGCCATTCCAGGTACTTTACTAGCAATCTCCCTACTTGGAGAATCAGCACCTTTAACCTCCTGTTCCCTACAGGTTGCAATTTGTCCTGAGGATGAACGGGAAGAGGGCCAACCAATGAGAGACTAGATCTAGGTGTTGGGACAGGCACAGGTCACTCTATTTTCCCATCAGGAAGAAGAATTAACCACAGGCTCAGCCTGCCGCCCAGAAGCAGAATAGGGCCTGAGGCAATCCCACGCTCTTAGGGCTAGCTCCCAAAAAAGCGAGTTGAAAAATGGAGCCCAGGGACACTGCCATTCACAAACCCGCAGAGTTATAAATGATAACTCTCGTCCACAAATATATTGAGGGAAGGCAACGAAGAGGATTTGAAAGCAAGGCAGAATTGCAGGAAACAGGTTTCGGGAGGTAGATTCGAATCGCCTTTAAAGCACATGAAAAGTCGCAAAACGTCGACAATGATGCCCTTGGCCAAAAAGGGCGTATGCGTTTTTTCCTGAATATATTCAGGAAAAAACGCATACGCCCTTTTTGGCCAACCAAGCAACCTGGAAAGGCAAATCAGCGCTACAAAGTAGTCTCGCTTCCCATCGGTCAAAAGGGCCATGCTGCAAAAAGTGTCAAAACCAGAAATGCAGGACAGGCCATGGAGAAATGGCAGCCTTGCTACGCTGATGGGCGGGATGTAAATTGCCAACAGCCACTCTGGAGAAGTGTACGGTGTGTCCTGAAACATCGAGAAAACACAGCTTAGGGAGCATAGGGCACGTCCACTCATGGGCGTATAAATTGGGAAAACTAAAAATCAGCAAGACACAGGCACCCCAAAGTTTAGGGCTGCTCTGTTGACAAGAACCTCCACTTCATGACACCTTAAATATCCCAGGAAAGAGAAAAATGGATAAAGAAGTTGTGGTCCTTATGTACAATGGAATATCACTCAGACATGAAATCAATGTCATAAGGCTAGGAGAAGCAAGATGATTGGATTTAGGTACGACGATTCTAAGTGAAATAAGTCACACAGAAAAAGACACTTATCATAAGCTATCACTTATAGAGGGAATGTAAAAACCGCTACACTTGAACTGAATTACAAAACAGAACAGAGTCACACGTTTAGAAAACACACTATGGCTGCTTAACGGGAAAGGTGAGGTGAGGTGATGCATAAAACAAGGGTTTCAAATTCGCTCAGATACCGTTCCATACACCCAATATGTAATAGACAAGACCTACTCCTTGCTCAGTGAACTGGACTCAACACCCCCTATTCACCGCACAAGAATATATGTGACTAGTAAGAATCTTAAAACCTATGTATTGATATCTGTCTGGAAGTGAGTCAAGTGGGTGTAAAGCCGCATAAACACAGCCGTTAAAAGCAGATAAACCCCATTATAAAAATAAATTACTTTTAAAAACCCGTAAAACAAAGACAGTGAAAGAGAGAGAAATTCTTACAAAATTCGTTCAGGGGCTGTGATGCAACCTGGATTGACCATATCTAGACCCACAGCTGGATGAGACATAAGGGTGGACACACTTGGGGCTGAGAGGTTGGGTGAGGTTGGGAGAGCAAACACAGACCCTTTAAAGTAACACTGCCTGGTACCCATCCCATGGGTCCGAAATCTCCAGGTTCAAGGGCATATTCATACATCGAAAACATGCATGAGAAACCCAGAAGATGGTACACAGTGTGATTTTGAAAGGTTTCTAAAACGCACCTCATTTCTCATTTCCTTGTGTTCGGGTTCGCCATTCCAGCTACTTTACTAGAAATCTCCCTACTTGGAGAATCAGCACCTTTAACCTCCTGTTCCGTACAGTTTGCAATTTGTCCTGAGGATGAAAGGGAAGAGGGGCAACCAATGAGAGACTAGATCTAGGTGTTGGGACAGGCACAGGTCACTCTATTTTCCCATCAGGAAGAAGAATTAACCACAGGCTCAGCCTGCCCCCCGGAACCTGAATAGGGTCTGAGGCAATCCCGTGCTTTTGCGGACAGCTCCCAAAAAAGACAGTTGAAAAATGGAGCTCAGGGGCACTGCCATTCACAAACCCGCAGAGGTATAAATGATAACTCTCTTCCACAAATATATTGAGGGAAGGCAACGAAGAGGATTTGGAAGCAAGGCAGAATTGCAGGAAACATGTTTCAGGAGGTAGATTCGAATCGCCTTTAAACATATGTAAAGTGGTAAAACTTCGACAATGATGCCCTTGGCCAAAAAGGGCGTATGCGTTTTTTCCTGAATATATTCAGGAAAAAACGCATACGCCCTTTTTGGCCAACCAAGCAACCTGGAAAGGCAAATCAGCGCTACAAAGAACTCTCGCTTCCCATCGGTCAAAAGGGCCATGCTGCAAAAAGTGTCAAAACCAGAAATGCAGGACAGGCCATGGAGAAATGGCAGCCTTGCTACGCTGATGGGTGGGATGTAAATTGCCAACAGCCACTCTGGAGAAGAGTACGGTGTGTCCTGAAACATCGAAAAAACACAGCTTAGGGAGCATAGGGCACGTCCACTCATGGGCGTATAAATTGGGAAAACTAAAAATCAGCAAGACACAGGCACCCCAAAGTTTAGGGCTGCTCTGTTGACAAGAACCTCCACTTCATGACACCTTAAATATCCCAGGAAAGAGAAAAATGGATAAAGAAGTTGTGGTCCTTATGTACAATGGAATATCACTCAGACATGAAATCAATGTCATAAGGCTAGGAGAAGCAAGATGATTGGATTTAGGTACGACGATTCTAAGTGAAATAAGTCACACAGAAAAAGACACTTATCATAAGCTATCACTTATAGAGGGAATGTAAAAACCGCTACACTTGAACTGAATTACAAAACAGAACAGAGTCACACTTTTAAAAAACACACTATGGCTGCTTAACGGGAAAGGTGAGGTGAGGTGATGCATAAAACAAGGGTTTCAAATTCGCTCAGATACCGTTCCATACACCCAATATGTAATAGACAAGACCTACTCCTTGCTCAGTGAACTGGACTCAACACCCCCTATTCACCGCACAAGAATATATGTGACTAGTAAGAATCTTAAAACCTATGTATTGATATCTGTCTGGAAGTGAGTCAAGTGGGTGTAAAGCCGCATAAACACAGCCGTTAAAAGCAGATAAACCCCATTATAAAAATAAATTACTTTTAAAAACCCGTAAAACAAAGACAGTGAAACAGAGAGGAATTCTTCCAAAATTCGGTCTGGGGCTGGGATGCAACCTGGATTGACCATATCTAGACATACAGCTGGATGAGACATAAGGGTGGACACTCTTGGGGCTGAGAGTTTGGGTGAGGTTGGGTGAGCAAACGCAGAACCTTTAAAGTAATACTGCGTGGTACGCATCCCATGGGTCCCAAATCTCCAGGTTCAAGGGCATCTTCCTACATCGAAAACATACATGAGTAACCCAGAAGATGGTACACCGTGTGATTTTGAAAGGTTTCTAAAACGCACCTCATTTCTCATCTCCTTGTGCTCGAGTTCGCCATTCCAGGTACTTTACTAGCAATCTCCCTACTTGGAGAATCAGCACCTTTAACCTCCTGTTCCCTACAGGTTGCAATTTGTCCTGAGGATGAACGGGAAGAGGGCCAACCAATGAGAGACTAGATCTAGGTGTTGGGACAGGCACAGGTCACTCTATTTTCCCATCAGGAAGAAGAATTAACCACAGGCTCAGGCTGCCGCCCAGAAGCAGAATAGGGCCTGAGGCAATCCCACGCTCTTAGGGCTAGCTCCCAAAAAAGCGAGTTGAAAAATGGAGCCCAGGGACACTGCCATTCACAAACCCTCAGAGTTATAAATGATAACTCTCGTCCACAAATATATTGAGGGAAGGCAACGAAGAGGATTTGAAAGCAAGGCAGAATTGCAGGAAACAGGTTTCGGGAGGTAGATTCGAATCGCCTTTAAAGCACATGAAAAGTCGCAAAACGTCGACAATGATGCCCTTGGCCAAAAAGGGCGTATGCGTTTTTTCCTGAATATATTCAGGAAAAAACGCATACGCCCTTTTTGGCCAACCAAGCAACCTGGAAAGGCAAATCAGCGCTACAAAGTAGTCTCGCTTCCCATCGGTCAAAAGGGCCATGCTGCAAAATGTGTCAAAACCAGAAATGCAGGACAGGCCATGGAGAAATGGCAGCCTTGCTATGCTGATGGGCGGGATGTAAATTGCCAACAGCCACTCTGGAGAAGAGTACGGTGTGTCCTGAAACATCGAGAAAACACAGCTTAGGGAGCATAGGGCACGTCCACTCATGGGCGTATAAATTGGGAAAACTAAAAATCAGCAAGACACAGGCACCCCAAAGTTTAGGGCTGCTCTGTTGACAAGAACCTCCACTTCATGACACCTTAAATATCCCAGGAAAGAGAAAAATGGATAAAGAAGTTGTGGTCCTTATGTACAATGGAATATCACTCAGACATGAAATCAATGTCATAAGGATAGAAAAAGCAAGATGAGTGGACTTAGGTACAATGATTCTAAGTGAAATAAGTCACACAGAAAAAGACACTTATCATAAGGTATCACTTATAGAGGGAATGTAAAAACCGCTACACTTGAACTGAATTACAAAACAGAACAGAGTCACACGTTTAGAAAACACACTATGGCTGCTTAACGGGAAAGGTGAGGTGGGGTGATGCATAAAACAAGGGTTTCAAATTGGCTCAGATACCGTTCCATACACCCAATATGTAATAGATAAGACCTACTCCTTGCTCATTGAACTGGACTCAACACCCCCTATTCACCGCACAAGAATATATGTGACTAGTAAGAATCTTAAAACCTATGTATTGATATCTGTCTGGAAGAGAGTCAAGTGGGTGTAAAGCCGCATAAACACAGCCGTGAAAAGCAGCTAAACCCCATTATAAAAATAAATTACTTTTAAAAACCCGTAAAACAAAGACAGTGAAAGAGAGAGAAATTCTTACAAAATTCGTTCAGGGGCTGTGATGCAACCTGGATTGACCATATCTAGACGCACAGCTGGATGAGACATAAGGGTGGACACACTTGGGGCTGAGAGGTTGGGTGAGCAAACACAGACCCTTTAAAGTAATACTGCCTGGTACACTTCCCATGGGTCCCAAATCTCCAGGTTGAAGGGCATATTCCTATATCGAAAACATGCATGAGAAACCCAGAAGGTGGTACACTGTGTGATTTTGAAAGGTTTCTAAAACGCACCTCATTTCTCATTTATTTGTGTTCGGGTTCGCCATTCCAGCTACTTTACTAGAAATCTCAGTACTTGGAGAATCAGCACCTTTAACCTCCTGTTCCGTACAGGTTGCAATTTGTCCTGAGGATGAAAGGGAAGAGGGGCAACCAATGAGAGACTAGATCTAGGTGTTGGGACAGGCACAGGTCACTCTATTTTCCCATCAGGAAGAAGAATTAACCACAGGCTCAGCCTGCCCCCCGGAACCTGAATAGGGTCTGAGGCAATCCCGTGCTTTTGCGGACAGCTCCCAAAAAAGACAGTTGAAAAATGGAGCTCAGGGGCACTGCCATTCACAAACCCGCAGAGTTATAAATGATAACTCTCTTCCACAAATATATTGAGGGAAGGCAACGAAGAGGATTTGAAAGCAAGGCAGAATTGCAGGAAACATGTTTCAGGAGGTAGATTCGAATCGCCTTTAAACATATGTAAAGTGGTAAAACTTCGACAATGATGCCCTTGGCCAAAAAGGGCGTATGCGTTTTTTCCTGAATATATTCAGGAAAAAACGCATACGCCCTTTTTGGCCAACCAAGCAACCTGGAAAGGCAAATCAGCGCTACAAAGAAGTCTCGCTTCCCATCGGTCAAAAGGGCCATGCTGCAAAAAGTGTCAAAACCAGAAATGCAGGACAGGCCATGGAGAAATGGCAGCCTTGCTATGCTGATGGGTGGGATGTAAATTGCCAACAGCCACTCTGGAGAAGTGTACTGTGTGTCCTGAAACATCGAAAAAACACAGCTTAGGGAGCATAGGGCACGTCCACTCATGGGCGTATAAATTGGGAAAACTAAAAATCAGCAAGACACAGGCACCCCAAAGTTTAGGGCTGCTCTGTTGACAAGAACCTCCACTTCATGACACCTTAAATATCCCAGGAAAGAGAAAAATGGATAAAGAAGTTGTGGTCCTTATGTACAATGGAATATCACTCAGACATGAAATCAATGTCATAAGGCTAGGAGAAGCAAGATGATTGGATTTAGGTACGACGATTCTAAGTGAAATAAGTCACACAGAAAAAGACACTTATCATAAGCTATCACTTATAGAGGGAATGTAAAAACCGCTACACTTGAACTGAATTACAAAACAGAACAGAGTCACACGTTTAGAAAACACACTATGGCTGCTTAACGGGAAAGGTGAGGTGAGGTGATGCATAAAACAAGGGTTTCAAATTCGCTCAGATACCGTTCCATACACCCAATATGTAATAGACAAGACCTACTCCTTGCTCAGTGAACTGGACTCAACACCCCCTATTCACCGCACAAGAATATATGTGACTAGTAAGAATCTTAAAACCTATGTATCGATATCTGTCTGGAAGTGAGTCAAGTGGGTGTAAAGCCGCATAAACACAGCCGTTAAAAGCAGATAAACCCCATTATAAAAATAAATTACTTTTAAAAACCCGTAAAACAAAGACAGTGAAACAGAGAGAAATTCTTCCAAAATTCGGTCTGGGGCTGGGATGCAACCTGGATTGACCATATCTAGACATACAGCTGGATAAGACATAAGGGTGGACAGTCTTGGGGCTGAGAGTTTGGGTGAGGTTGGGTGAGCAAACGCAGAACCTTTAAAGTCATACTGCGTGGTACGCATCCCATGGGTCCCAAATCTCCAGGTTCAAGGGCATCTTCCTACATCGAAAACATACATGAGTAACCCAGAAGATGGTACACCGTGTGATTTTGAAAGGTTTCTAAAACACACCTCATTTCTCATCTCCTTGTGCTCGGGTTCGCCATTCCAGGTACTTTACTAGCAATCTCCCTACTTGGAGAATCAGCACCTTTAACCTCCTGTTCCCTACAGGTTGCAATTTGTCCTGAGGATGAACGGGAAGAGGGCCAACCAATGAGAGACTAGATCTAGGTGTTGGGACAGGCACAGGTCACTCTATTTTCCCATCAGGAAGAAGAATTAACCACAGGCTCAGCCTGCCGCCCAGAAGCAGAATAGGGCCTGAGGCAATCCCACGCTCTTAGGGCCAGCTCCCAAAAAAGCGAGTTGAAAAATGGAGCCCAGGGACACTGCCATTCACAAACCCGCAGAGTTATAAATGATAACTCTCGTCCACAAATATATTGAGGGAAGGCAACGAAGAGGATTTGAAAGCAAGGCAGAATTGCAGGAAACAGGTTTCGGGAGGTAGATTCGAATCGCCTTTAAAGCACATGAAAAGTCGCAAAACGTCGACAATGATGCCCTTGGCCAAAAAGGGCGTATGCGTTTTTTCCTGAATATATTCAGGAAAAAACGCATACGCCCTTTTTGGCCAACCAAGCAACCTGGAAAGGCAAATCAGCGCTACAAAGTAGTCTCGCTTCCCATCGGTCAAAAGGGCCATGCTGCAAAAAGTGTCAAAACCAGAAATGCAGGACAGGCCATGGAGAAATGGCAGCCTTGCTACGCTGATGGGCGGGATGTAAATTGCCAACAGCCACTCTGGAGAAGTGTACGGTGTGTCCTGAAACATCGAGAAAACACAGCTTAGGGAGCATAGGGCACGTCCACTCATGGGCGTATAAATTGGGAAAACTAAAAATCAGCAAGACACAGGCACCCCAAAGTTTAGGGCTGCTCTGTTGACAAGAACCTCCACTTCATGACACCTTAAATATCCCAGGAAAGAGAAAAATGGATAAAGAAGTTGTGGTCCTTATGTACAATGGAATATCACTCAGACATGAAATCAATGTCATAAGGCTAGGAGAAGCAAGATGATTGGATTTAGGTACGACGATTCTAAGTGAAATAAGTCACACAGAAAAAGACACTTATCATAAGCTATCACTTATAGAGGGAATGTAAAAACCGCTACACTTGAACTGAATTACAAAACAGAACAGAGTCACACGTTTAGAAAACACACTATGGCTGCTTAACGGGAAAGGTGAGGTGAGGTGATGCATAAAACAAGGGTTTCAAATTCGCTCAGATACCGTTCCATACACCCAATATGTAATAGACAAGACCTACTCCTTGCTCAGTGAACTGGACTCAACACCCCCTATTCACCGCACAAGAATATATGTGACTAGTAAGAATCTTAAAACCTATGTATCGATATCTGTCTGGAAGTGAGTCAAGTGGGTGTAAAGCCGCATAAACACAGCCGTTAAAAGCAGATAAACCCCATTATAAAAATAAATTACTTTTAAAAACCCGTAAAACAAAGACAGTGAAACAGAGAGAAATTCTTCCAAAATTCGGTCTGGGGCTGGGATGCAACCTGGATTGACCATATCTAGACATACAGCTGGATAAGACATAAGGGTGGACAGTCTTGGGGCTGAGAGTTTGGGTGAGGTTGGGTGAGCAAACGCAGAACCTTTAAAGTAATACTGCGTGGTACGCATCCCATGGGTCCCAAATCTCCAGGTTCAAGGGCATCTTCCTACATCGAAAACATACATGAGTAACCCAGAAGATGGTACACCGTGTGATTTTCAAAGGTTTCTAAAACACACCTCATTTCTCATCTCCTTGTGCTCGGGTTCGCCATTCCAGGTACTTTACTAGCAATCTCCCTACTTGGAGAATCAGCACCTTTAACCTCCTGTTCCCTACAGGTTGCAATTTGTCCTGAGGATGAACGGGAAGAGGGCCAACCAATGAGAGACTAGATCTAGGTGTTGGGACAGGCACAGGTCACTCTATTTTCCCATCAGGAAGAAGAATTAACCACAGGCTCAGCCTGCCGCCCAGAAGCAGAATAGGGCCTGAGGCAATCCCACGCTCTTAGGGCCAGCTCCCAAAAAAGCGAGTTGAAAAATGGAGCCCAGGGACACTGCCATTCACAAACCCGCAGAGTTATAAATGATAACTCTCGTCCACAAATATATTGAGGGAAGGCAACGAAGAGGATTTGAAAGCAAGGCAGAATTGCAGGAAACAGGTTTCGGGAGGTAGATTCGAATCGCCTTTAAAGCACATGAAAAGTCGCAAAACGTCGACAATGATGCCCTTGGCCAAAAAGGGCGTATGCGTTTTTTCCTGAATATATTCAGGAAAAAACGCATACGCCCTTTTTGGCCAACCAAGCAACCTGGAAAGGCAAATCAGCGCTACAAAGTAGTCTCGCTTCCCATCGGTCAAAAGGGCCATGCTGCAAAAAGTGTCAAAACCAGAAATGCAGGACAGGCCATGGAGAAATGGCAGCCTTGCTACGCTGATGGGCGGGATGTAAATTGCCAACAGCCACTCTGGAGAAGTGTACGGTGTGTCCTGAAACATCGAGAAAACACAGCTTAGGGAGCATAGGGCACGTCCACTCATGGGCGTATAAATTGGGAAAACTAAAAATCAGCAAGACACAGGCACCCCAAAGTTTAGGGCTGCTCTGTTGACAAGAACCTCCACTTCATGACACCTTAAATATCCCAGGAAAGAGAAAAATGGATAAAGAAGTTGTGGTCCTTATGTACAATGGAATATCATTCAGACATGAAATCAATGTCATAAGGCTAGGAGAAGCAAGATGATTGGATTTAGGTACGACGATTCTAAGTGAAATAAGTCACACAGAAAAAGACACTTATCATAAGCTATCACTTATAGAGGGAATGTAAAAACCGCTACACTTGAACTGAATTACAAAACAGAACAGAGTCACACGTTTAGAAAACACACTATGGCTGCTTAACGGGAAAGGTGAGGTGAGGTGATGCATAAAACAAGGGTTTCAAATTCGCTCAGATACCGTTCCATACACCCAATATGTAATAGACAAGACCTACTCCTTGCTCAGTGAACTGGACTCAACACCCCCTATTCACCGCACAAGAATATATGTGACTAGTAAGAATCTTAAAACCTATGTATTGATATCTGTCTGGAAGTGAGTCAAGTGGGTGTAAAGCCGCATAAACACAGCCGTTAAAAGCAGATAAACCCCATTATAAAAATAAATTACTTTTAAAAACCCGTAAAACAAAGACAGTGAAAGAGAGAGAAATTCTTACAAAATTCGTTCAGGGGCTGTGATGCAACCTGGATTGACCATATCTAGACCCACAGCTGGATGAGACATAAGGGTGGACACACTTGGGGCTGAGAGGTTGGGTGAGGTTGGGTGAGCAAACACAGACCCTTTAAAGTAACACTGCCTGGTACCCATCCCATGGGTCCGAAATCTCCAGGTTCAAGGGCATATTCATACATCGAAAACATGCATGAGAAACCCAGAAGATGGTACACAGTGTGATTTTGAAAGGTTTCTAAAACGCACCTCATTTCTCATTTCCTTGTGTTCGGGTTCGCCATTCCAGCTACTTTACTAGAAATCTCCCTACTTGGAGAATCAGCACCTTTAACCTCCTGTTCCGTACAGTTTGCAATTTGTCCTGAGGATGAAAGGGAAGAGGGGCAACCAATGAGAGACTAGATCTAGGTGTTGGGACAGGCACAGGTCACTCTATTTTCCCATCAGGAAGAAGAATTAACCACAGGCTCAGCCTGCCCCCCGGAACCTGAATAGGGTCTGAGGCAATCCCGTGCTTTTGCGGACAGCTCCCAAAAAAGACAGTTGAAAAATGGAGCTCAGGGGCACTGCCATTCACAAACCCGCAGAGGTATAAATGATAACTCTCTTCCACAAATATATTGAGGGAAGGCAACGAAGAGGATTTGGAAGCAAGGCAGAATTGCAGGAAACATGTTTCAGGAGGTAGATTCGAATCGCCTTTAAACATATGTAAAGTGGTAAAACTTCGACAATGATGCCCTTGGCCAAAAAGGGCGTATGCGTTTTTTCCTGAATATATTCAGGAAAAAACGCATACGCCCTTTTTGGCCAACCAAGCAACCTGGAAAGGCAAATCAGCGCTACAAAGAACTCTCGCTTCCCATCGGTCAAAAGGGCCATGCTGCAAAAAGTGTCAAAACCAGAAATGCAGGACAGGCCATGGAGAAATGGCAGCCTTGCTACGCTGATGGGTGGGATGTAAATTGCCAACAGCCACTCTGGAGAAGAGTACGGTGTGTCCTGAAACATCGAAAAAACACAGCTTAGGGAGCATAGGGCACGTCCACTCATGGGCGTATAAATTGGGAAAACTAAAAATCAGCAAGACACAGGCACCCCAAAGTTTAGGGCTGCTCTGTTGACAAGAACCTCCACTACATGACACCTTAAATATCCCAGGAAAGAGAAAAATGGATAAAGAAGTTGTGGTCCTTATGTACAATGGAATATCACTCAGACATGAAATCAATGTCATAAGGCTAGGAGAAGCAAGATGATTGGATTTAGGTACGACGATTCTAAGTGAAATAAGTCACACAGAAAAAGACACTTATCATAAGCTATCACTTATAGAGGGAATGTAAAAACCGCTACACTTGAACTGAATTACAAAACAGAACAGAGTCACACTTTTAGAAAACACACTATGGCTGCTTAACGGGAAAGGTGAGGTGAGGTGATGCATAAAACAAGGGTTTCAAATTCGCTCAGATACCGTTCCATACACCCAATATGTAATAGACAAGACCTACTCCTTGCTCAGTGAACTGGACTCAACACCCCCTATTCACCGCACAAGAATATATGTGACTAGTAAGAATCTTAAAACCTATGTATTGATATCTGTCTGGAAGTGAGTCAAGTGGGTGTAAAGCCGCATAAACACAGCCGTTAAAAGCAGATAAACCCCATTATAAAAATAAATTACTTTTAAAAACCCGTAAAACAAAGACAGTGAAACAGAGAGGAATTCTTCCAAAATTCGGTCTGGGGCTGGGATGCAACCTGGATTGACCATATCTAGACATACAGCTGGATGAGACATAAGGGTGGACACTCTTGGGGCTGAGAGTTTGGGTGAGGTTGGGTGAGCAAACGCAGAACCTTTAAAGTAATACTGCGTGGTACGCATCCCATGGGTCCCAAATCTCCAGGTTCAAGGGCATCTTCCTACATCGAAAACATACATGAGTAACCCAGAAGATGGTACACCGTGTGATTTTGAAAGGTTTCTAAAACGCACCTCATTTCTCATCTCCTTGTGCTCGAGTTCGCCATTCCAGGTACTTTACTAGCAATCTCCCTACTTGGAGAATCAGCACCTTTAACCTCCTGTTCCCTACAGGTTGCAATTTGTCCTGAGGATGAACGGGAAGAGGGCCAACCAATGAGAGACTAGATCTAGGTGTTGGGACAGGCACAGGTCACTCTATTTTCCCATCAGGAAGAAGAATTAACCACAGGCTCAGGCTGCCGCCCAGAAGCAGAATAGGGCCTGAGGCAATCCCACGCTCTTAGGGCCAGCTCCCAAAAAAGCGAGTTGAAAAATGGAGCCCAGGGACACTGCCATTCACAAACCCTCAGAGTTATAAATGATAACTCTCGTCCACAAATATATTGAGGGAAGGCAACGAAGAGGATTTGAAAGCAAGGCAGAATTGCAGGAAACAGGTTTCGGGAGGTAGATTCGAATCGCCTTTAAAGCACATGAAAAGTCGCAAAACGTCGACAATGATGCCCTTGGCCAAAAAGGGCGTATGCGTTTTTTCCTGAATATATTCAGGAAAAAACGCATACGCCCTTTTTGGCCAACCAAGCAACCTGGAAAGGCAAATCAGCGCTACAAAGTAGTCTCGCTTCCCATCGGTCAAAAGGGCCATGCTGCAAAAAGTGTCAAAACCAGAAATGCAGGACAGGCCATGGAGAAATGGCAGCCTTGCTATGCTGATGGGCGGGATGTAAATTGCCAACAGCCACTCTGGAGAAGAGTACGGTGTGTCCTGAAACATCGAGAAAACACAGCTTAGGGAGCATAGGGCACGTCCACTCATGGGCGTATAAATTGGGAAAACTAAAAATCAGCAAGACACAGGCACCCCAAAGTTTAGGGCTGCTCTGTTGACAAGAACCTCCACTTCATGACACCTTAAATATCCCAGGAAAGAGAAAAATGGATAAAGAAGTTGTGGTCCTTATGTACAATGGAATATCACTCAGACATGAAATCAATGTCATAAGGATAGAAAAAGCAAGATGAGTGGATTTAGGTACAATGATTCTAAGTGAAATAAGTCACACAGAAAAAGACACTTATCATAAGGTATCACTTATAGAGGGAATGTAAAAACCGCTACACTTGAACTGAATTACAAAACAGAACAGAGTCACACGTTTAGAAAACACACTATGGCTGCTTAACGGGAAAGGTGAGGTGGGGTGATGCATAAAACAAGGGTTTCAAATTGGCTCAGATACCGTTCCATACACCCAATATGTAATAGATAAGACCTACTCCTTGCTCATTGAACTGGACTCAACACCCCCTATTCACCGCACAAGAATATATGTGACTAGTAAGAATCTTAAAACCTATGTATTGATATCTGTCTGGAAGAGAGTCAAGTGGGTGTAAAGCCGCATAAACACAGCCGTGAAAAGCAGCTAAACCCCATTATAAAAATAAATTACTTTTAAAAACCCGTAAAACAAAGACAGTGAAAGAGAGAGAAATTCTTACAAAATTCGTTCAGGGGCTGTGATGCAACCTGGATTGACCATATCTAGACGCACAGCTGGATGAGACATAAGGGTGGACACACTTGGGGCTGAGAGGTTGGGTGAGGTTGGGTGAGCAAACACAGACCCTTTAAAGTAATACTGCCTGGTACACTTCCCATGGGTCCCAAATCTCCAGGTTGAAGGGCATATTCCTATATCGAAAACATGCATGAGAAACCCAGAAGGTGGTACACTGTGTGATTTTGAAAGGTTTCTAAAACGCACCTCATTTCTCATTTATTTGTGTTCGGGTTCGCCATTCCAGCTACTTTACTAGAAATCTCAGTACTTGGAGAATCAGCACCTTTAACCTCCTGTTCCGTACAGGTTGCAATTTGTCCTGAGGATGAAAGGGAAGAGGGGCAACCAATGAGAGACTAGATCTAGGTGTTGGGACAGGCACAGGTCACTCTATTTTCCCATCAGGAAGAAGAATTAACCACAGGCTCAGCCTGCCCCCCGGAACCTGAATAGGGTCTGAGGCAATCCCGTGCTTTTGCGGACAGCTCCCAAAAAAGACAGTTGAAAAATGGAGCTCAGGGGCACTGCCATTCACAAACCCGCAGAGTTATAAATGATAACTCTCTTCCACAAATATATTGAGGGAAGGCAACGAAGAGGATTTGAAAGCAAGGCAGAATTGCAGGAAACATGTTTCAGGAGGTAGATTCGAATCGCCTTTAAACATATGTAAAGTGGTAAAACTTCGACAATGATGCCCTTGGCCAAAAAGGGCGTATGCGTTTTTTCCTGAATATATTCAGGAAAAAACGCATACGCCCTTTTTGGCCAACCAAGCAACCTGGAAAGGCAAATCAGCGCTACAAAGAAGTCTCGCTTCCCATCGGTCAAAAGGGCCATGCTGCAAAAAGTGTCAAAACCAGAAATGCAGGACAGGCCATGGAGAAATGGCAGCCTTGCTATGCTGATGGGTGGGATGTAAATTGCCAACAGCCACTCTGGAGAAGTGTACTGTGTGTCCTGAAACATCGAAAAAACACAGCTTAGGGAGCATAGGGCACGTCCACTCATGGGCGTATAAATTGGGAAAACTAAAAATCAGCAAGACACAGGCACCCCAAAGTTTAGGGCTGCTCTGTTGACAAGAACCTCCACTTCATGACACCTTAAATATCCCAGGAAAGAGAAAAATGGATAAAGAAGTTGTGGTCCTTATGTACAATGGAATATCACTCAGACATGAAATCAATGTCATAAGGCTAGGAGAAGCAAGATGATTGGATTTAGGTACGACGATTCTAAGTGAAATAAGTCACACAGAAAAAGACACTTATCATAAGCTATCACTTATAGAGGGAATGTAAAAACCGCTACACTTGAACTGAATTACAAAACAGAACAGAGTCACACGTTTAGAAAACACACTATGGCTGCTTAACGGGAAAGGTGAGGTGAGGTGATGCATAAAACAAGGGTTTCAAATTCGCTCAGATACCGTTCCATACACCCAATATGTAATAGACAAGACCTACTCCTTGCTCAGTGAACTGGACTCAACACCCCCTATTCACCGCACAAGAATATATGTGACTAGTAAGAATCTTAAAACCTATGTATCGATATCTGTCTGGAAGTGAGTCAAGTGGGTGTAAAGCCGCATAAACACAGCCGTTAAAAGCAGATAAACCCCATTATAAAAATAAATTACTTTTAAAAACCCGTAAAACAAAGACAGTGAAACAGAGAGAAATTCTTCCAAAATTCGGTCTGGGGCTGGGATGCAACCTGGATTGACCATATCTAGACATACAGCTGGATAAGACATAAGGGTGGACAGTCTTGGGGCTGAGAGTTTGGGTGAGGTTGGGTGAGCAAACGCAGAACCTTTAAAGTAATACTGCGTGGTACGCATCCCATGGGTCCCAAATCTCCAGGTTCAAGGGCATCTTCCTACATCGAAAACATACATGAGTAACCCAGAAGATGGTACACCGTGTGATTTTCAAAGGTTTCTAAAACACACCTCATTTCTCATCTCCTTGTGCTCGGGTTCGCCATTCCAGGTACTTTACTAGCAATCTCCCTACTTGGAGAATCAGCACCTTTAACCTCCTGTTCCCTACAGGTTGCAATTTGTCCTGAGGATGAACGGGAAGAGGGCCAACCAATGAGAGACTAGATCTAGGTGTTGGGACAGGCACAGGTCACTCTATTTTCCCATCAGGAAGAAGAATTAACCACAGGCTCAGCCTGCCGCCCAGAAGCAGAATAGGGCCTGAGGCAATCCCACGCTCTTAGGGCCAGCTCCCAAAAAAGCGAGTTGAAAAATGGAGCCCAGGGACACTGCCATTCACAAACCCGCAGAGTTATAAATGATAACTCTCGTCCACAAATATATTGAGGGAAGGCAACGAAGAGGATTTGAAAGCAAGGCAGAATTGCAGGAAACAGGTTTCGGGAGGTAGATTCGAATCGCCTTTAAAGCACATGAAAAGTCGCAAAACGTCGACAATGATGCCCTTGGCCAAAAAGGGCGTATGCGTTTTTTCCTGAATATATTCAGGAAAAAACGCATACGCCCTTTTTGGCCAACCAAGCAACCTGGAAAGGCAAATCAGCGCTACAAAGTAGTCTCGCTTCCCATCGGTCAAAAGGGCCATGCTGCAAAAAGTGTCAAAACCAGAAATGCAGGACAGGCCATGGAGAAATGGCAGCCTTGCTACGCTGATGGGCGGGATGTAAATTGCCAACAGCCACTCTGGAGAAGTGTACGGTGTGTCCTGAAACATCGAGAAAACACAGCTTAGGGAGCATAGGGCACGTCCACTCATGGGCGTATAAATTGGGAAAACTAAAAATCAGCAAGACACAGGCACCCCAAAGTTTAGGGCTGCTCTGTTGACAAGAACCTCCACTTCATGACACCTTAAATATCCCAGGAAAGAGAAAAATGGATAAAGAAGTTGTGGTCCTTATGTACAATGGAATATCATTCAGACATGAAATCAATGTCATAAGGCTAGGAGAAGCAAGATGATTGGATTTAGGTACGACGATTCTAAGTGAAATAAGTCACACAGAAAAAGACACTTATCATAAGCTATCACTTATAGAGGGAATGTAAAAACCGCTACACTTGAACTGAATTACAAAACAGAACAGAGTCACACGTTTAGAAAACACACTATGGCTGCTTAACGGGAAAGGTGAGGTGAGGTGATGCATAAAACAAGGGTTTCAAATTCGCTCAGATACCGTTCCATACACCCAATATGTAATAGACAAGACCTACTCCTTGCTCAGTGAACTGGACTCAACACCCCCTATTCACCGCACAAGAATATATGTGACTAGTAAGAATCTTAAAACCTATGTATTGATATCTGTCTGGAAGTGAGTCAAGTGGGTGTAAAGCCGCATAAACACAGCCGTTAAAAGCAGATAAACCCCATTATAAAAATAAATTACTTTTAAAAACCCGTAAAACAAAGACAGTGAAAGAGAGAGAAATTCTTACAAAATTCGTTCAGGGGCTGTGATGCAACCTGGATTGACCATATCTAGACCCACAGCTGGATGAGACATAAGGGTGGACACACTTGGGGCTGAGAGGTTGGGTGAGGTTGGGTGAGCAAACACAGACCCTTTAAAGTAACACTGCCTGGTACCCATCCCATGGGTCCGAAATCTCCAGGTTCAAGGGCATATTCATACATCGAAAACATGCATGAGAAACCCAGAAGATGGTACACAGTGTGATTTTGAAAGGTTTCTAAAACGCACCTCATTTCTCATTTCCTTGTGTTCGGGTTCGCCATTCCAGCTACTTTACTAGAAATCTCCCTACTTGGAGAATCAGCACCTTTAACCTCCTGTTCCGTACAGTTTGCAATTTGTCCTGAGGATGAAAGGGAAGAGGGGCAACCAATGAGAGACTAGATCTAGGTGTTGGGACAGGCACAGGTCACTCTATTTTCCCATCAGGAAGAAGAATTAACCACAGGCTCAGCCTGCCCCCCGGAACCTGAATAGGGTCTGAGGCAATCCCGTGCTTTTGCGGACAGCTCCCAAAAAAGACAGTTGAAAAATGGAGCTCAGGGGCACTGCCATTCACAAACCCGCAGAGGTATAAATGATAACTCTCTTCCACAAATATATTGAGGGAAGGCAACGAAGAGGATTTGGAAGCAAGGCAGAATTGCAGGAAACATGTTTCAGGAGGTAGATTCGAATCGCCTTTAAACATATGTAAAGTGGTAAAACTTCGACAATGATGCCCTTGGCCAAAAAGGGCGTATGCGTTTTTTCCTGAATATATTCAGGAAAAAACGCATACGCCCTTTTTGGCCAACCAAGCAACCTGGAAAGGCAAATCAGCGCTACAAAGAACTCTCGCTTCCCATCGGTCAAAAGGGCCATGCTGCAAAAAGTGTCAAAACCAGAAATGCAGGACAGGCCATGGAGAAATGGCAGCCTTGCTACGCTGATGGGTGGGATGTAAATTGCCAACAGCCACTCTGGAGAAGAGTACGGTGTGTCCTGAAACATCGAAAAAACACAGCTTAGGGAGCATAGGGCACGTCCACTCATGGGCGTATAAATTGGGAAAACTAAAAATCAGCAAGACACAGGCACCCCAAAGTTTAGGGCTGCTCTGTTGACAAGAACCTCCACTACATGACACCTTAAATATCCCAGGAAAGAGAAAAATGGATAAAGAAGTTGTGGTCCTTATGTACAATGGAATATCACTCAGACATGAAATCAATGTCATAAGGCTAGGAGAAGCAAGATGATTGGATTTAGGTACGACGATTCTAAGTGAAATAAGTCACACAGAAAAAGACACTTATCATAAGCTATCACTTATAGAGGGAATGTAAAAACCGCTACACTTGAACTGAATTACAAAACAGAACAGAGTCACACTTTTAGAAAACACACTATGGCTGCTTAACGGGAAAGGTGAGGTGAGGTGATGCATAAAACAAGGGTTTCAAATTCGCTCAGATACCGTTCCATACACCCAATATGTAATAGACAAGACCTACTCCTTGCTCAGTGAACTGGACTCAACACCCCCTATTCACCGCACAAGAATATATGTGACTAGTAAGAATCTTAAAACCTATGTATTGATATCTGTCTGGAAGTGAGTCAAGTGGGTGTAAAGCCGCATAAACACAGCCGTTAAAAGCAGATAAACCCCATTATAAAAATAAATTACTTTTAAAAACCCGTAAAACAAAGACAGTGAAACAGAGAGGAATTCTTCCAAAATTCGGTCTGGGGCTGGGATGCAACCTGGATTGACCATATCTAGACATACAGCTGGATGAGACATAAGGGTGGACACTCTTGGGGCTGAGAGTTTGGGTGAGGTTGGGTGAGCAAACGCAGAACCTTTAAAGTAATACTGCGTGGTACGCATCCCATGGGTCCCAAATCTCCAGGTTCAAGGGCATCTTCCTACATCGAAAACATACATGAGTAACCCAGAAGATGGTACACCGTGTGATTTTGAAAGGTTTCTAAAACGCACCTCATTTCTCATCTCCTTGTGCTCGAGTTCGCCATTCCAGGTACTTTACTAGCAATCTCCCTACTTGGAGAATCAGCACCTTTAACCTCCTGTTCCCTACAGGTTGCAATTTGTCCTGAGGATGAACGGGAAGAGGGCCAACCAATGAGAGACTAGATCTAGGTGTTGGGACAGGCACAGGTCACTCTATTTTCCCATCAGGAAGAAGAATTAACCACAGGCTCAGGCTGCCGCCCAGAAGCAGAATAGGGCCTGAGGCAATCCCACGCTCTTAGGGCCAGCTCCCAAAAAAGCGAGTTGAAAAATGGAGCCCAGGGACACTGCCATTCACAAACCCTCAGAGTTATAAATGATAACTCTCGTCCACAAATATATTGAGGGAAGGCAACGAAGAGGATTTGAAAGCAAGGCAGAATTGCAGGAAACAGGTTTCGGGAGGTAGATTCGAATCGCCTTTAAAGCACATGAAAAGTCGCAAAACGTCGACAATGATGCCCTTGGCCAAAAAGGGCGTATGCGTTTTTTCCTGAATATATTCAGGAAAAAACGCATACGCCCTTTTTGGCCAACCAAGCAACCTGGAAAGGCAAATCAGCGCTACAAAGTAGTCTCGCTTCCCATCGGTCAAAAGGGCCATGCTGCAAAAAGTGTCAAAACCAGAAATGCAGGACAGGCCATGGAGAAATGGCAGCCTTGCTATGCTGATGGGCGGGATGTAAATTGCCAACAGCCACTCTGGAGAAGAGTACGGTGTGTCCTGAAACATCGAGAAAACACAGCTTAGGGAGCATAGGGCACGTCCACTCATGGGCGTATAAATTGGGAAAACTAAAAATCAGCAAGACACAGGCACCCCAAAGTTTAGGGCTGCTCTGTTGACAAGAACCTCCACTTCATGACACCTTAAATATCCCAGGAAAGAGAAAAATGGATAAAGAAGTTGTGGTCCTTATGTACAATGGAATATCACTCAGACATGAAATCAATGTCATAAGGATAGAAAAAGCAAGATGAGTGGATTTAGGTACAATGATTCTAAGTGAAATAAGTCACACAGAAAAAGACACTTATCATAAGGTATCACTTATAGAGGGAATGTAAAAACCGCTACACTTGAACTGAATTACAAAACAGAACAGAGTCACACGTTTAGAAAACACACTATGGCTGCTTAACGGGAAAGGTGAGGTGGGGTGATGCATAAAACAAGGGTTTCAAATTGGCTCAGATACCGTTCCATACACCCAATATGTAATAGATAAGACCTACTCCTTGCTCATTGAACTGGACTCAACACCCCCTATTCACCGCACAAGAATATATGTGACTAGTAAGAATCTTAAAACCTATGTATTGATATCTGTCTGGAAGAGAGTCAAGTGGGTGTAAAGCCGCATAAACACAGCCGTGAAAAGCAGCTAAACCCCATTATAAAAATAAATTACTTTTAAAAACCCGTAAAACAAAGACAGTGAAAGAGAGAGAAATTCTTACAAAATTCGTTCAGGGGCTGTGATGCAACCTGGATTGACCATATCTAGACGCACAGCTGGATGAGACATAAGGGTGGACACACTTGGGGCTGAGAGGTTGGGTGAGGTTGGGTGAGCAAACACAGACCCTTTAAAGTAATACTGCCTGGTACACTTCCCATGGGTCCCAAATCTCCAGGTTGAAGGGCATATTCCTATATCGAAAACATGCATGAGAAACCCAGAAGGTGGTACACTGTGTGATTTTGAAAGGTTTCTAAAACGCACCTCATTTCTCATTTATTTGTGTTCGGGTTCGCCATTCCAGCTACTTTACTAGAAATCTCAGTACTTGGAGAATCAGCACCTTTAACCTCCTGTTCCGTACAGGTTGCAATTTGTCCTGAGGATGAAAGGGAAGAGGGGCAACCAATGAGAGACTAGATCTAGGTGTTGGGACAGGCACAGGTCACTCTATTTTCCCATCAGGAAGAAGAATTAACCACAGGCTCAGCCTGCCCCCCGGAACCTGAATAGGGTCTGAGGCAATCCCGTGCTTTTGCGGACAGCTCCCAAAAAAGACAGTTGAAAAATGGAGCTCAGGGGCACTGCCATTCACAAACCCGCAGAGTTATAAATGATAACTCTCTTCCACAAATATATTGAGGGAAGGCAACGAAGAGGATTTGAAAGCAAGGCAGAATTGCAGGAAACATGTTTCAGGAGGTAGATTCGAATCGCCTTTAAACATATGTAAAGTGGTAAAACTTCGACAATGATGCCCTTGGCCAAAAAGGGCGTATGCGTTTTTTCCTGAATATATTCAGGAAAAAACGCATACGCCCTTTTTGGCCAACCAAGCAACCTGGAAAGGCAAATCAGCGCTACAAAGAAGTCTCGCTTCCCATCGGTCAAAAGGGCCATGCTGCAAAAAGTGTCAAAACCAGAAATGCAGGACAGGCCATGGAGAAATGGCAGCCTTGCTATGCTGATGGGTGGGATGTAAATTGCCAACAGCCACTCTGGAGAAGTGTACTGTGTGTCCTGAAACATCGAAAAAACACAGCTTAGGGAGCATAGGGCACGTCCACTCATGGGCGTATAAATTGGGAAAACTAAAAATCAGCAAGACACAGGCACCCCAAAGTTTAGGGCTGCTCTGTTGACAAGAACCTCCACTTCATGACACCTTAAATATCCCAGGAAAGAGAAAAATGGATAAAGAAGTTGTGGTCCTTATGTACAATGGAATATCACTCAGACATGAAATCAATGTCATAAGGCTAGGAGAAGCAAGATGATTGGATTTAGGTACGACGATTCTAAGTGAAATAAGTCACACAGAAAAAGACACTTATCATAAGCTATCACTTATAGAGGGAATGTAAAAACCGCTACACTTGAACTGAATTACAAAACAGAACAGAGTCACACGTTTAGAAAACACACTATGGCTGCTTAACGGGAAAGGTGAGGTGAGGTGATGCATAAAACAAGGGTTTCAAATTCGCTCAGATACCGTTCCATACACCCAATATGTAATAGACAAGACCTACTCCTTGCTCAGTGAACTGGACTCAACACCCCCTATTCACCGCACAAGAATATATGTGACTAGTAAGAATCTTAAAACCTATGTATCGATATCTGTCTGGAAGTGAGTCAAGTGGGTGTAAAGCCGCATAAACACAGCCGTTAAAAGCAGATAAACCCCATTATAAAAATAAATTACTTTTAAAAACCCGTAAAACAAAGACAGTGAAACAGAGAGAAATTCTTCCAAAATTCGGTCTGGGGCTGGGATGCAACCTGGATTGACCATATCTAGACATACAGCTGGATAAGACATAAGGGTGGACAGTCTTGGGGCTGAGAGTTTGGGTGAGGTTGGGTGAGCAAACGCAGAACCTTTAAAGTAATACTGCGTGGTACGCATCCCATGGGTCCCAAATCTCCAGGTTCAAGGGCATCTTCCTACATCGAAAACATACATGAGTAACCCAGAAGATGGTACACCGTGTGATTTTGAAAGGTTTCTAAAACACACCTCATTTCTCATCTCCTTGTGCTCGGGTTCGCCATTCCAGGTACTTTACTAGCAATCTCCCTACTTGGAGAATCAGCACCTTTAACCTCCTGTTCCCTACAGGTTGCAATTTGTCCTGAGGATGAACGGGAAGAGGGCCAACCAATGAGAGACTAGATCTAGGTGTTGGGACAGGCACAGGTCACTCTATTTTCCCATCAGGAAGAAGAATTAACCACAGGCTCAGCCTGCCGCCCAGAAGCAGAATAGGGCCTGAGGCAATCCCACGCTCTTAGGGCCAGCTCCCAAAAAAGCGAGTTGAAAAATGGAGCCCAGGGACACTGCCATTCACAAACCCGCAGAGTTATAAATGATAACTCTAGTCCACAAATATATTGAGGGAAGGCAACGAAGAGGATTTGAAAGCAAGGCAGAATTGCAGGAAACAGGTTTCGGGAGGTAGATTCGAATCGCCTTTAAAGCACATGAAAAGTCGCAAAACGTCGACAATGATGCCCTTGGCCAAAAAGGGCGTATGCGTTTTTTCCTGAATATATTCAGGAAAAAACGCATACGCCCTTTTTGGCCAACCAAGCAACCTGGAAAGGCAAATCAGCGCTACAAAGTAGTCTCGCTTCCCATCGGTCAAAAGGGCCATGCTGCAAAAAGTGTCAAAACCAGAAATGCAGGACAGGCCATGGAGAAATGGCAGCCTTGCTACGCTGATGGGCGGGATGTAAATTGCCAACAGCCACTCTGGAGAAGTGTACGGTGTGTCCTGAAACATCGAGAAAACACAGCTTAGGGAGCATAGGGCACGTCCACTCATGGGCGTATAAATTGGGAAAACTAAAAATCAGCAAGACACAGGCACCCCAAAGTTTAGGGCTGCTCTGTTCACAAGAACCTCCACTTCATGACACCTTAAATATCCCAGGAAAGAGAAAAATGGATAAAGAAGTTGTGGTCCTTATGTACAATGGAATATCACTCAGACATGAAATCAATGTCATAAGGCTAGGAGAAGCAAGATGATTGGATTTAGGTACGACGATTCTAAGTGAAATAAGTCACACAGAAAAAGACACTTATCATAAGCTATCACTTATAGAGGGAATGTAAAAACCGCTACACTTGAACTGAATTACAAAACAGAACAGAGTCACACGTTTAGAAAACACACTATGGCTGCTTAACGGGAAAGGTGAGGTGAGGTGATGCATAAAACAAGGGTTTCAAATTCGCTCAGATACCGTTCCATACACCCAATATGTAATAGACAAGACCTACTCCTTGCTCAGTGAACTGGACTCAACACCCCCTATTCACCGCACAAGAATATATGTGACTAGTAAGAATCTTAAAACCTATGTATCGATATCTGTCTGGAAGTGAGTCAAGTGGGTGTAAAGCCGCATAAACACAGCCGTTAAAAGCAGATAAACCCCATTATAAAAATAAATTACTTTTAAAAACCCGTAAAACAAAGACAGTGAAACAGAGAGAAATTCTTCCAAAATTCGGTCTGGGGCTGGGATGCAACCTGGATTGACCATATCTAGACATACAGCTGGATAAGACATAAGGGTGGACAGTCTTGGGGCTGAGAGTTTGGGTGAGGTTGGGTGAGCAAACGCAGAACCTTTAAAGTCATACTGCGTGGTACGCATCCCATGGGTCCCAAATCTCCAGGTTCAAGGGCATCTTCCTACATCGAAAACATACATGAGTAACCCAGAAGATGGTACACCGTGTGATTTTGAAAGGTTTCTAAAACACACCTCATTTCTCATCTCCTTGTGCTCGGGTTCGCCATTCCAGGTACTTTACTAGCAATCTCCCTACTTGGAGAATCAGCACCTTTAACCTCCTGTTCCCTACAGGTTGCAATTTGTCCTGAGGATGAACGGGAAGAGGGCCAACCAATGAGAGACTAGATCTAGGTGTTGGGACAGGCACAGGTCACTCTATTTTCCCATCAGGAAGAAGAATTAACCACAGGCTCAGCCTGCCGCCCAGAAGCAGAATAGGGCCTGAGGCAATCCCACGCTCTTAGGGCCAGCTCCCAAAAAAGCGAGTTGAAAAATGGAGCCCAGGGACACTGCCATTCACAAACCCGCAGAGTTATAAATGATAACTCTCGTCCACAAATATATTGAGGGAAGGCAACGAAGAGGATTTGAAAGCAAGGCAGAATTGCAGGAAACAGGTTTCGGGAGGTAGATTCGAATCGCCTTTAAAGCACATGAAAAGTCGCAAAACGTCGACAATGATGCCCTTGGCCAAAAAGGGCGTATGCGTTTTTTCCTGAATATATTCAGGAAAAAACGCATACGCCCTTTTTGGCCAACCAAGCAACCTGGAAAGGCAAATCAGCGCTACAAAGTAGTCTCGCTTCCCATCGGTCAAAAGGGCCATGCTGCAAAAAGTGTCAAAACCAGAAATGCAGGACAGGCCATGGAGAAATGGCAGCCTTGCTACGCTGATGGGCGGGATGTAAATTGCCAACAGCCACTCTGGAGAAGTGTACGGTGTGTCCTGAAACATCGAGAAAACACAGCTTAGGGAGCATAGGGCACGTCCACTCATGGGCGTATAAATTGGGAAAACTAAAAATCAGCAAGACACAGGCACCCCAAAGTTTAGGGCTGCTCTGTTGACAAGAACCTCCACTTCATGACACCTTAAATATCCCAGGAAAGAGAAAAATGGATAAAGAAGTTGTGGTCCTTATGTACAATGGAATATCACTCAGACATGAAATCAATGTCATAATGCTAGGAGAAGCAAGATGATTGGATTTAGGTACGACGATTCTAAGTGAAATAAGTCACACAGAAAAAGACACTTATCATAAGCTATCACTTATAGAGGGAATGTAAAAACCGCTACACTTGAACTGAATTACAAAACAGAACAGAGTCACACGTTTAGAAAACACACTATGGCTGCTTAACGGGAAAGGTGAGGTGAGGTGATGCATAAAACAAGGGTTTCAAATTCGCTCAGATACCGTTCCATACACCCAATATGTAATAGACAAGACCTACTCCTTGCTCAGTGAACTGGACTCAACACCCCCTATTCACCGCACAAGAATATATGTGACTAGTAAGAATCTTAAAACCTATGTATTGATATCTGTCTGGAAGTGAGTCAAGTGGGTGTAAAGCCGCATAAACACAGCCGTTAAAAGCAGATAAACCCCATTATAAAAATAAATTACTTTTAAAAACCCGTAAAACAAAGACAGTGAAAGAGAGAGAAATTCTTACAAAATTCGTTCAGGGGCTGTGATGCAACCTGGATTGACCATATCTAGACCCACAGCTGGATGAGACATAAGGGTGGACACACTTGGGGCTGAGAGGTTGGGTGAGGTTGGGTGAGCAAACACAGACCCTTTAAAGTAACACTGCCTGGTACCCATCCCATGGGTCCGAAATCTCCAGGTTCAAGGGCATATTCATACATCGAAAACATGCATGAGAAACCCAGAAGATGGTACACAGTGTGATTTTGAAAGGTTTCTAAAACGCACCTCATTTCTCATTTCCTTGTGTTCGGGTTCGCCATTCCAGCTACTTTACTAGAAATCTCCCTACTTGGAGAATCAGCACCTTTAACCTCCTGTTCCGTACAGTTTGCAATTTGTCCTGAGGATGAAAGGGAAGAGGGGCAACCAATGAGAGACTAGATCTAGGTGTTGGGACAGGCACAGGTCACTCTATTTTCCCATCAGGAAGAAGAATTAACCACAGGCTCAGCCTGCCCCCCGGAACCTGAATAGGGTCTGAGGCAATCCCGTGCTTTTGCGGACAGCTCCCAAAAAACACAGTTGAAAAATGGAGCTCAGGGGCACTGCCATTCACAAACCTGCAGAGTTATAAATGATAACTCTCTTCCACAAATATATTGAGGGAAGGCAACGAAGAGGATTTGGAAGCAAGGCAGAATTGCAGGAAACATGTTTCAGGAGGTAGATTCGAATCGCCTTTAAACATATGTAAAGTGGTAAAACTTCGACAATGATGCCCTTGGCCAAAAAGGGCGTATGCGTTTTTTCCTGAATATATTCAGGAAAAAACGCATACGCCCTTTTTGGCCAACCAAGCAACCTGGAAAGGCAAATCAGCGCTACAAAGAACTCTCGCTTCCCATCGGTCAAAAGGGCCATGCTGCAAAAAGTGTCAAAACAAGAAATGCAGGACAGGCCATGGAGAAATGGCAGCCTTGCTACGCTGATGGGTGGGATGTAAATTGCCAACAGCCACTCTGGAGAAGAGTACGGTGTGTCCTGAAACATCGAAAAAACACAGCTTAGGGAGCATAGGGCACGTCCACTCATGGGCGTATAAATTGGGAAAACTAAAAATCAGCAAGACACAGGCACCCCAAAGTTTAGGGCTGCTCTGTTGACAAGAACCTCCACTTCATGACACCTTAAATATCCCAGGAAAGAGAAAAATGGATAAAGAAGTTGTGGTCCTTATGTACAATGGAATATCACTCAGACATGAAATCAATGTCATAAGGCTAGGAGAAGCAAGATGATTGGATTTAGGTACGACGATTCTAAGTGAAATAAGTCACACAGAAAAAGACACTTATCATAAGCTATCACTTATAGAGGGAATGTAAAAACCGCTACACTTGAACTGAATTACAAAACAGAACAGAGTCACACTTTTAGAAAACACACTATGGCTGCTTAACGGGAAAGGTGAGGTGAGGTGATGCATAAAACAAGGGTTTCAAATTCGCTCAGATACCGTTCCATACACCCAATATGTAATAGACAAGACCTACTCCTTGCTCAGTGAACTGGACTCAACACCCCCTATTCACCGCACAAGAATATATGTGACTAGTAAGAATCTTAAAACCTATGTATTGATATCTGTCTGGAAGTGAGTCAAGTGGGTGTAAAGCCGCATAAACACAGCCGTTAAAAGCAGATAAACCCCATTATAAAAATAAATTACTTTTAAAAACCCGTAAAACAAAGACAGTGAAACAGAGAGGAATTCTTCCAAAATTCGGTCTGGGGCTGGGATGCAACCTGGATTGACCATATCTAGACATACAGCTGGATGAGACATAAGGGTGGACACTCTTGGGGCTGAGAGTTTGGGTGAGGTTGGGTGAGCAAACGCAGAACCTTTAAAGTAATACTGCGTGGTACGCATCCCATGGGTCCCAAATCTCCAGGTTCAAGGGCATCTTCCTACATCGAAAACATACATGAGTAACCCAGAAGATGGTACACCGTGTGATTTTGAAAGGTTTCTAAAACGAACCTCATTTCTCATCTCCTTGTGCTCGAGTTCGCCATTCCAGGTACTTTACTAGCAATCTCCCTACTTGGAGAATCAGCACCTTTAACCTCCTGTTCCCTACAGGTTGCAATTTGTCCTGAGGATGAACGGGAAGAGGGCCAACCAATGAGAGACTAGATCTAGGTGTTGGGACAGGCACAGGTCACTCTATTTTCCCATCAGGAAGAAGAATTAACCACAGGCTCAGGCTGCCGCCCAGAAGCAGAATAGGGCCTGAGGCAGTCCCACGCTCTTAGGGCCAGCTCCCAAAAAAGCGAGTTGAAAAATGGAGCCCAGGGACACTGCCATTCACAAACCCTCAGAGTTATAAATGATAACTCTCGTCCACAAATATATTGAGGGAAGGCAACGAAGAGGATTTGAAAGCAAGGCAGAATTGCAGGAAACAGGTTTCGGGAGGTAGATTCGAATCGCCTTTAAAGCACATGAAAAGTCGCAAAACGTCGACAATGATGCCCTTGGCCAAAAAGGGCGTATGCGTTTTTTCCTGAATATATTCAGGAAAAAACGCATACGCCCTTTTTGGCCAACCAAGCAACCTGGAAAGGCAAATCAGCGCTACAAAGTAGTCTCGCTTCCCATCGGTCAAAAGGGCCATGCTGCAAAACGTGTCAAAACCAGAAATGCAGGACAGGCCATGGAGAAATGGCAGCCTTGCTATGCTGATGGGCGGGATGTAAATTGCCAACAGCCACTCTGGAGAAGAGTACGGTGTGTCCTGAAACATCGAGAAAACACAGCTTAGGGAGCATAGGGCACGTCCACTCATGGGCGTATAAATTGGGAAAATTAAAAATCAGCAAGACACAGGCACCCCAAAGTTTAGGGCTGCTCTGTTGACAAGAACCTCCACTTCATGACACCTTAAATATCCCAGGAAAGAGAAAAATGGATAAAGAAGTTGTGGTCCTTATGTACAATGGAATATCACTCAGACATGAAATCAATGTCATAAGGATAGAAAAAGCAAGATGAGTGGACTTAGGTACAATGATTCTAAGTGAAATAAGTCACACAGAAAAAGACACTTATCATAAGGTATCACTTATAGAGGGAATGTAAAAACCGCTACACTTGAACTGAATTACAAAGCAGAACAGAGTCACACGTTTAGAAAACACACTATGGCTGCTTAACGGGAAAGGTGAGGTGGGGTGATGCATAAAACAAGGGTTTCAAATTGGCTCAGATACCGTTCCATACACCCAATATGTAATAGATAAGACCTACTCCTTGCTCATTGAACTGGACTCAACACCCCCTATTCACCGCACAAGAATATATGTAACTAGTAAGAATCTTAAAACCTATGTATTGATATCTGTCTGGAAGAGAGTCAAGTGGGTGTAAAGCCGCATAAACACAGCCGTGAAAAGCAGCTAAACCCCATTATAAAAATAAATTACTTTTAAAAACCCGTAAAACAAAGACAGTGAAAGAGAGAGAAATTCTTACAAAATTCGTTCAGGGGCTGTGATGCAACCTGGATTGACCATATCTAGACGCACAGCTGGATGAGACATAAGGGTGGACACACTTGGGGCTGAGAGGTTGGGTGAGGTTGGGTGAGCAAACACAGACCCTTTAAAGTAATACTGCCTGGTACACTTCCCATGGGTCCCAAATCTCCAGGTTGAAGGGCATATTCCTATATCGAAAACATGCATGAGAAACCCAGAAGGTGGTACACTGTGTGATTTTGAAAGGTTTCTAAAACGCACCTCATTTCTCATTTATTTGTGTTCGGGTTCGCCATTCCAGCTACTTTACTAGAAATCTCAGTACTTGGAGAATCAGCACCTTTAACCTCCTGTTCCGTACAGGTTGCAATTTGTCCTGAGGATGAAAGGGAAGAGGGGCAACCAATGAGAGACTAGATCTAGGTGTTGGGACAGGCACAGGTCACTCTATTTTCCCATCAGGAAGAAGAATTAACCACAGGCTCAGCCTGCCCCCCGGAACCTGAATAGGGTCTGAGGCAATCCCGTGCTTTTGCGGACAGCTCCCAAAAAAGACAGTTGAAAAATGGAGCTCAGGGGCACTGCCATTCACAAACCCGCAGAGTTATAAATGATAACTCTCTTCCACAAATATATTGAGGGAAGGCAACGAAGAGGATTTGAAAGCAAGGCAGAATTGCAGGAAACATGTTTCAGGAGGTAGATTCGAATCGCCTTTAAACATATGTAAAGTGGTAAAACTTCGACAATGATGCCCTTGGCCAAAAAGGGCGTATGCGTTTTTTCCTGAATATATTCAGGAAAAAACGCATACGCCCTTTTTGGCCAACCAAGCAACCTGGAAAGGCAAATCAGCGCTACAAAGAAGTCTCGCTTCCCATCGGTCAAAAGGGCCAGCTGCAAAAAGTGTCAAAACCAGAAATGCAGGACAGGCCATGGAGAAATGGCAGCCTTGCTATGCTGATGGGTGGGATGTAAATTGCCAACAGCCACTCTGGAGAAGTGTACTGTGTGTCCTGAAACATCGAAAAAACACAGCTTAGGGAGCATAGGGCACGTCCACTCATGGGCGTATAAATTGGGAAAACTAAAAATCAGCAAGACACAGGCACCCCAAAGTTTAGGGCTGCTCTGTTGACAAGAACCTCCACTTCATGACACCTTAAATATCCCAGGAAAGAGAAAAATGGATAAAGAAGTTGTGGTCCTTATGTACAATGGAATATCACTCAGACATGAAATCAATGTCATAAGGCTAGGAGAAGCAAGATGATTGGATTTAGGTACGACGATTCTAAGTGAAATAAGTCACACAGAAAAAGACACTTATCATAAGCTATCACTTATAGAGGGAATGTAAAAACCGCTACACTTGAACTGAATTACAAAACAGAACAGAGTCACACGTTTAGAAAACACACTATGGCTGCTTAACGGGAAAGGTGAGGTGAGGTGATGCATAAAACAAGGGTTTCAAATTCGCTCAGATACCGTTCCATACACCCAATATGTAATAGACAAGACCTATTCCTTGCTCAGTGAACTGGACTCAACACCCCCTATTCACCGCACAAGAATATATGTGACTAGTAAGAATCTTAAAACCTATGTATCGATATCTGTCTGGAAGTGAGTCAAGTGGGTGTAAAGCCGCATAAACACAGCCGTTAAAAGCAGATAAACCCCATTATAAAAATAAATTACTTTTAAAAACCCGTAAAACAAAGACAGTGAAACAGAGAGAAATTCTTCCAAAATTCGGTCTGGGGCTGGGATGCAACCTGGATTGACCATATCTAGACATACAGCTGGATAAGACATAAGGGTGGACAGTCTTGGGGCTGAGAGTTTGGGTGAGGTTGGGTGAGCAAACGCAGAACCTTTAAAGTAATACTGCGTGGTACGCATCCCATGGGTCCCAAATCTCCAGGTTCAAGGGCATCTTCCTACATCGAAAACATACATGAGTAACCCAGAAGATGGTACACCGTGTGATTTTGAAAGGTTTCTAAAACACACCTCATTTCTCATCTCCTTGTGCTCGGGTTCGCCATTCCAGGTACTTTACTAGCAATCTCCCTACTTGGAGAATCAGCACCTTTAACCTCCTGTTCCCTACAGGTTGCAATTTGTCCTGAGGATGAACGGGAAGAGGGCCAACCAATGAGAGACTAGATCTAGGTGTTGGGACAGGCACAGGTCACTCTATTTTCCCATCAGGAAGAAGAATTAACCACAGGCTCAGCCTGCCGCCCAGAAGCAGAATAGGGCCTGAGGCAATCCCACGCTCTTAGGGCCAGCTCCCAAAAAAGCGAGTTGAAAAATGGAGCCCAGGGACACTGCCATTCACAAACCCGCAGAGTTATAAATGATAACTCTCGTCCACAAATATATTGAGGGAAGGCAACGAAGAGGATTTGAAAGCAAGGCAGAATTGCAGGAAACAGGTTTCGGGAGGTAGATTCGAATCACCTTTAAAGCACATGAAAAGTCGCAAAACGTCGACAATGATGCCCTTGGCCAAAAAGGGCGTATGCGTTTTTTCCTGAATATATTCAGGAAAAAACGCATACGCCCTTTTTGGCCAACCAAGCAACCTGGAAAGGCAAATCAGCGCTACAAAGTAGTCTCGCTTCCCATCGGTCAAAAGGGCCATGCTGCAAAAAGTGTCAAAACCAGAAATGCAGGACAGGCCATGGAGAAATGGCAGCCTTGCTACGCTGATGGGCGGGATGTAAATTGCCAACAGCCACTCTGGAGAAGTGTACGGTGTGTCCTGAAACATCGAGAAAACACAGCTTAGGGAGCATAGGGCACGTCCACTCATGGGCGTATAAATTGGGAAAACTAAAAATCAGCAAGACACAGGCACCCCAAAGTTTAGGGCTGCTCTGTTGACAAGAACCTCCACTTCATGACACCTTAAATATCCCAGGAAAGAGAAAAATGGATAAAGAAGTTGTGGTCCTTATGTACAATGGAATATCACTCAGACATGAAATCAATGTCATAAGGCTAGGAGAAGCAAGATGATTGGATTTAGGTACGACGATTCTAAGTGAAATAAGTCACACAGAAAAAGACACTTATCATAAGCTATCACTTATAGAGGGAATGTAAAAACCGCTACACTTGAACTGAATTACAAAACAGAACAGAGTCACACTTTTAGAAAACACACTATGGCTGCTTAACGGGAAAGGTGAGGTGAGGTGATGCATAAAACAAGGGTTTCAAATTCGCTCAGATACCGTTCCATACACCCAATATGTAATAGACAAGACCTACTCCTTGCTCAGTGAACTGGACTCAACACCCCCTATTCACCGCACAAGAATATATGTGACTAGTAAGAATCTTAAAACCTATGTATTGATATCTGTCTGGAAGTGAGTCAAGTGGGTGTAAAGCCACATAAACACAGCCGTTAAAAGCAGATAAACCCCATTATAAAAATAAATTACTTTTAAAAACCCGTAAAACAAAGACAGTGAAACAGAGAGGAATTCTTCCAAAATTCGGTCTGGGGCTGGGATGCAACCTGGATTGACCATATCTAGACATACAGCTGGATGAGACATAAGGGTGGACACTCTTGGGGCTGAGAGTTTGGGTGAGGTTGGGTGAGCAAACGCAGAACCTTTAAAGTAATACTGCGTGGTACGCATCCCATGGGTCCCAAATCTCCAGGTTCAAGGGCATCTTCCTACATCGAAAACATACATGAGTAACCCAGAAGATGGTACACCGTGTGATTTTGAAAGGTTTCTAAAACGAACCTCATTTCTCATCTCCTTGTGCTCGAGTTCGCCATTCCAGGTACTTTACTAGCAATCTCCCTACTTGGAGAATCAGCACCTTTAACCTCCTGTTCCCTACAGGTTGCAATTTGTCCTGAGGATGAACGGGAAGAGGGCCAACCAATGAGAGACTAGATCTAGGTGTTGGGACAGGCACAGGTCACTCTATTTTCCCATCAGGAAGAAGAATTAACCACAGGCTCAGGCTGCCGCCCAGAAGCAGAATAGGGCCTGAGGCAGTCCCACGCTCTTAGGGCCAGCTCCCAAAAAAGCGAGTTGAAAAATGGAGCCCAGGGACACTGCCATTCACAAACCCGCAGAGTTATAAATGATAACTCTCGTCCACAAATATATTGAGGGAAGGCAACGAAGAGGATTTGAAAGCAAGGCAGAATTGCAGGAAACAGGTTTCGGGAGGTAGATTCGAATCGCCTTTAAAGCACATGAAAAGTCGCAAAACGTCGACAATGATGCCCTTGGCCAAAAAGGGCGTATGCGTTTTTTCCTGAATATATTCAGGAAAAAACGCATACGCCCTTTTTGGCCAACCAAGCAACCTGGAAAGGCAAATCAGCGCTACAAAGTAGTCTCGCTTCCCATCGGTCAAAAGGGCCATGCTGCAAAAAGTGTCAAAACCAGAAATGCAGGACAGGCCATGGAGAAATGGCAGCCTTGCTATGCTGATGGGCGGGATGTAAATTGCCAACAGCCACTCTGGAGAAGAGTACGGTGTGTCCTGAAACATCGAGAAAACACAGCTTAGGGAGCATAGGGCACGTCCACTCATGGGCGTATAAATTGGGAAAACTAAAAATCAGCAAGACACAGGCACCCCAAAGTTTAGGGCTGCTCTGTTGACAAGAACCTCCACTTCATGACACCTTAAATATCCCAGGAAAGAGAAAAATGGATAAAGAAGTTGTGGTCCTTATGTACAATGGAATATCACTCAGACATGAAATCAATGTCATAAGGATAGAAAAAGCAAGATGAGTGGACTTAGGTACAATGATTCTAAGTGAAATAAGTCACACAGAAAAAGACACTTATCATAAGGTATCACTTATAGAGGGAATGTAAAAACCGCTACACTTGAACTGAATTACAAAACAGAACAGAGTCACACGTTTAGAAAACACACTATGGCTGCTTAACGGGAAAGGTGAGGTGGGGTGATGCATAAAACAAGGGTTTCAAATTGGCTCAGATACCGTTCCATACACCCAATATGTAATAGATAAGACCTACTCCTTGCTCATTGAACTGGACTCAACACCCCCTATTCACCGCACAAGAATATATGTAACTAGTAAGAATCTTAAAACCTATGTATTGATATCTGTCTGGAAGAGAGTCAAGTGGGTGTAAAGCCGCATAAACACAGCCGTGAAAAGCAGCTAAACCCCATTATAAAAATAAATTACTTTTAAAAACCCGTAAAACAAAGACAGTGAAAGAGAGAGAAATTCTTACAAAATTCGTTCAGGGGCTGTGATGCAACCTGGATTGACCATATCTAGACGCACAGCTGGATGAGACATAAGGGTGGACACACTTGGGGCTGAGAGGTTGGGTGAGGTTGGGTGAGCAAACACAGACCCTTTAAAGTAATACTGCCTGGTACACTTCCCATGGGTCCCAAATCTCCAGGTTGAAGGGCATATTCCTATATCGAAAACATGCATGAGAAACCCAGAAGGTGGTACACTGTGTGATTTTGAAAGGTTTCTAAAACGCACCTCATTTCTCATTTATTTGTGTTCGGGTTCGCCATTCCAGCTACTTTACTAGAAATCTCAGTACTTGGAGAATCAGCACCTTTAACCTCCTGTTCCGTACAGGTTGCAATTTGTCCTGAGGATGAAAGGGAAGAGGGGCAACCAATGAGAGACTAGATCTAGGTGTTGGGACAGGCACAGGTCACTCTATTTTCCCATCAGGAAGAAGAATTAACCACAGGCTCAGCCTGCCCCCCGGAACCTGAATAGGGTCTGAGGCAATCCCGTGCTTTTGCGGACAGCTCCCAAAAAAGACAGTTGAAAAATGGAGCTCAGGGGCACTGCCATTCACAAACCCGCAGAGTTATAAATGATAACTCTCTTCCACAAATATATTGAGGGAAGGCAACGAAGAGGATTTGAAAGCAAGGCAGAATTGCAGGAAACATGTTTCAGGAGGTAGATTCGAATCGCCTTTAAACATATGTAAAGTGGTAAAACTTCGACAATGATGCCCTTGGCCAAAAAGGGCGTATGCGTTTTTTCCTGAATATATTCAGGAAAAAACGCATACGCCCTTTTTGGCCAACCAAGCAACCTGGAAAGGCAAATCAGCGCTACAAAGAAGTCTCGCTTCCCATCGGTCAAAAGGGCCATGCTGCAAAAAGTGTCAAAACCAGAAATGCAGGACAGGCCATGGAGAAATGGCAGCCTTGCTATGCTGATGGGTGGGATGTAAATTGCCAACAGCCACTCTGGAGAAGTGTACTGTGTGTCCTGAAACATCGAAAAAACACAGCTTAGGGAGCATAGGGCACGTCCACTCATGGGCGTATAAATTGGGAAAACTAAAAATCAGCAAGACACAGGCACCCCAAAGTTTAGGGCTGCTCTGTTCACAAGAACCTCCACTTCATGACACCTTAAATATCCCAGGAAAGAGAAAAATGGATAAAGAAGTTGTGGTCCTTATGTACAATGGAATATCACTCAGACATGAAATCAATGTCATAAGGCTAGGAGAAGCAAGATGATTGGATTTAGGTACGACGATTCTAAGTGAAATAAGTCACACAGAAAAAGACACTTATCATAAGCTATCACTTATAGAGGGAATGTAAAAACCGCTACACTTGAACTGAATTACAAAACAGAACAGAGTCACACGTTTAGAAAACACACTATGGCTGCTTAACGGGAAAGGTGAGGTGAGGTGATGCATAAAACAAGGGTTTCAAATTCGCTCAGATACCGTTCCATACACCCAATATGTAATAGACAAGACCTACTCCTTGCTCAGTGAACTGGACTCAACACCCCCTATTCACCGCACAAGAATATATGTGACTAGTAAGAATCTTAAAACCTATGTATCGATATCTGTCTGGAAGTGAGTCAAGTGGGTGTAAAGCCGCATAAACACAGCCGTTAAAAGCAGATAAACCCCATTATAAAAATAAATTACTTTTAAAAACCCGTAAAACAAAGACAGTGAAACAGAGAGAAATTCTTCCAAAATTCGGTCTGGGGCTGGGATGCAACCTGGATTGACCATATCTAGACATACAGCTGGATAAGACATAAGGGTGGACAGTCTTGGGGCTGAGAGTTTGGGTGAGGTTGGGTGAGCAAACGCAGAACCTTTAAAGTAATACTGCGTGGTACGCATCCCATGGGTCCCAAATCTCCAGGTTCAAGGGCATCTTCCTACATCGAAAACATACATGAGTAACCCAGAAGATGGTACACCGTGTGATTTTGAAAGGTTTCTAAAACACACCTCATTTCTCATCTCCTTGTGCTCGGGTTCGACATTCCAGGTACTTTACTAGCAATCTCCCTACTTGGAGAATCAGCACCTTTAACCTCCTGTTCCCTACAGGTTGCAATTTGTCCTGAGGATGAACGGGAAGAGGGCCAACCAATGAGAGACTAGATCTAGGTGTTGGGACAGGCACAGGTCACTCTATTTTCCCATCAGGAAGAAGAATTAACCACAGGCTCAGCCTGCCGCCCAGAAGCAGAATAGGGCCTGAGGCAATCCCACGCTCTTAGGGCCAGCTCCCAAAAAAGCGAGTTGAAAAATGGAGCCCAGGGACACTGCCATTCACAAACCCGCAGAGTTATAAATGATAACTCTCGTCCACAAATATATTGAGGGAAGGCAACGAAGAGGATTTGAAAGCAAGGCAGAATTGCAGGAAACAGGTTTCGGGAGGTAGATTCGAATCACCTTTAAAGCACATGAAAAGTCGCAAAACGTCGACAATGATGCCCTTGGCCAAAAAGGGCGTATGCGTTTTTTCCTGAATATATTCAGGAAAAAACGCATACGCCCTTTTTGGCCAACCAAGCAACCTGGAAAGGCAAATCAGCGCTACAAAGTAGTCTCGCTTCCCATCGGTCAAAAGGGCCATGCTGCAAAAAGTGTCAAAACCAGAAATGCAGGACAGGCCATGGAGAAATGGCAGCCTTGCTACGCTGATGGGCGGGATGTAAATTGCCAACAGCCACTCTGGAGAATTGTACGGTGTGTCCTGAAACATCGAGAAAACACAGCTTAGGGAGCATAGGGCACGTCCACTCATGGGCGTATAAATTGGGAAAACTAAAAATCAGCAAGACACAGGCACCCCAAAGTTTAGGGCTGCTCTGTTGACAAGAACCTCCACTTCATGACACCTTAAATATCCCAGGAAAGAGAAAAATGGATAAAGAAGTTGTGGTCCTTATGTACAATGGAATATCACTCAGACATGAAATCAATGTCATAAGGCTAGGAGAAGCAAGATGATTGGATTTAGGTACGACGATTCTAAGTGAAATAAGTCACACAGAAAAAGACACTTATCATAAGCTATCACTTATAGAGGGAATGTAAAAACCGCTACACTTGAACTGAATTACAAAACAGAACAGAGTCACACTTTTAGAAAACACACTATGGCTGCTTAACGGGAAAGGTGAGGTGAGGTGATGCATAAAACAAGGGTTTCAAATTCGCTCAGATACCGTTCCATACACCCAATATGTAATAGACAAGACCTACTCCTTGCTCAGTGAACTGGACTCAACACCCCCTATTCACCGCACAAGAATATATGTGACTAGTAAGAATCTTAAAACCTATGTATTGATATCTGTCTGGAAGTGAGTCAAGTGGGTGTAAAGCCGCATAAACACAGCCGTTAAAAGCAGATAAACCCCATTATAAAAATAAATTACTTTTAAAAACCCGTAAAACAAAGACAGTGAAACAGAGAGGAATTCTTCCAAAATTCGGTCTGGGGCTGGGATGCAACCTGGATTGACCATATCTAGACATACAGCTGGATGAGACATAAGGGTGGACACTCTTGGGGCTGAGAGTTTGGGTGAGGTTGGGTGAGCAAACGCAGAACCTTTAAAGTAATACTGCGTGGTACGCATCCCATGGGTCCCAAATCTCCAGGTTCAAGGGCATCTTCCTACATCGAAAACATACATGAGTAACCCAGAAGATGGTACACCGTGTGATTTTGAAAGGTTTCTAAAACGAACCTCATTTCTCATCTCCTTGTGCTCGAGTTCGCCATTCCAGGTACTTTACTAGCAATCTCCCTACTTGGAGAATCAGCACCTTTAACCTCCTGTTCCCTACAGGTTGCAATTTGTCCTGAGGATGAACGGGAAGAGGGCCAACCAATGAGAGACTAGATCTAGGTGTTGGGACAGGCACAGGTCACTCTATTTTCCCATCAGGAAGAAGAATTAACCACAGGCTCAGGCTGCCGCCCAGAAGCAGAATAGGGCCTGAGGCAGTCCCACGCTCTTAGGGCCAGCTCCCAAAAAAGCGAGTTGAAAAATGGAGCCCAGGGACACTGCCATTCACAAACCCGCAGAGTTATAAATGATAACTCTCGTCCACAAATATATTGAGGGAAGGCAACGAAGAGGATTTGAAAGCAAGGCAGAATTGCAGGAAACAGGTTTCGGGAGGTAGATTCGAATCGCCTTTAAAGCACATGAAAAGTCGCAAAACGTCGACAATGATGCCCTTGGCCAAAAAGGGCGTATGCGTTTTTTCCTGAATATATTCAGGAAAAAACGCATACGCCCTTTTTGGCCAACCAAGCAACCTGGAAAGGCAAATCAGCGCTACAAAGTAGTCTCGCTTCCCATCGGTCAAAAGGGCCATGCTGCAAAAAGTGTCAAAACCAGAAATGCAGGACAGGCCATGGAGAAATGGCAGCCTTGCTATGCTGATGGGCGGGATGTAAATTGCCAACAGCCACTCTGGAGAAGAGTACGGTGTGTCCTGAAACATCGAGAAAACACAGCTTAGGGAGCATAGGGCACGTCCACTCATGGGCGTATAAATTGGGAAAACTAAAAATCAGCAAGACACAGGCACCCCAAAGTTTAGGGCTGCTCTGTTGACAAGAACCTCCACTTCATGACACCTTAAATATCCCAGGAAAGAGAAAAATGGATAAAGAAGTTGTGGTCCTTATGTACAATGGAATATCACTCAGACATGAAATCAATGTCATAAGGAATAAAAAAGCAAGATGAGTGGACTTAGGTACAATGATTCTAAGTGAAATAAGTCACACAGAAAAAGACACTTATCATAAGGTATCACTTATAGAGGGAATGTAAAAACCGCTACACTTGAACTGAATTACAAAACAGAACAGAGTCACACGTTTAGAAAACACACTATGGCTGCTTAACGGGAAAGGTGAGGTGGGGTGATGCATAAAACAAGGGTTTCAAATTGGCTCAGATACCGTTCCATACACCCAATATGTAATAGATAAGACCTACTCCTTGCTCATTGAACTGGACTCAACACCCCCTATTCACCGCACAAGAATATATGTAACTAGTAAGAATCTTAAAACCTATGTATTGATATCTGTCTGGAAGAGAGTCAAGTGGGTGTAAAGCCGCATAAACACAGCCGTGAAAAGCAGCTAAACCCCATTATAAAAATAAATTACTTTTAAAAACCCGTAAAACAAAGACAGTGAAAGAGAGAGAAATTCTTACAAAATTCGTTCAGGGGCTGTGATGCAACCTGGATTGACCATATCTAGACGCACAGCTGGATGAGACATAAGGGTGGACACACTTGGGGCTGAGAGGTTGGGTGAGGTTGGGTGAGCAAACACAGACCCTTTAAAGTAATACTGCCTGGTACACTTCCCATGGGTCCCAAATCTCCAGGTTGAAGGGCATATTCCTATATCGAAAACATGCATGAGAAACCCAGAAGGTGGTACACTGTGTGATTTTGAAAGGTTTCTAAAACGCACCTCATTTCTCATTTATTTGTGTTCGGGTTCGCCATTCCAGCTACTTTACTAGAAATCTCAGTACTTGGAGAATCAGCACCTTTAACCTCCTGTTCCGTACAGGTTGCAATTTGTCCTGAGGATGAAAGGGAAGAGGGGCAACCAATGAGAGACTAGATCTAGGTGTTGGGACAGGCACAGGTCACTCTATTTTCCCATCAGGAAGAAGAATTAACCACAGGCTCAGCCTGCCCCCCGGAACCTGAATAGGGTCTGAGGCAATCCCGTGCTTTTGCGGACAGCTCCCAAAAAAGACAGTTGAAAAATGGAGCTCAGGGGCACTGCCATTCACAAACCCGCAGAGTTATAAATGATAACTCTCTTCCACAAATATATTGAGGGAAGGCAACGAAGAGGATTTGAAAGCAAGGCAGAATTGCAGGAAACATGTTTCAGGAGGTAGATTCGAATCGCCTTTAAACATATGTAAAGTGGTAAAACTTCGACAATGATGCCCTTGGCCAAAAAGGGCGTATGCGTTTTTTCCTGAATATATTCAGGAAAAAACGCATACGCCCTTTTTGGCCAACCAAGCAACCTGGAAAGGCAAATCAGCGCTACAAAGAAGTCTCGCTTCCCATCGGTCAAAAGGGCCATGCTGCAAAAAGTGTCAAAACCAGAAATGCAGGACAGGCCATGGAGAAATGGCAGCCTTGCTATGCTGATGGGTGGGATGTAAATTGCCAACAGCCACTCTGGAGAAGTGTACTGTGTGTCCTGAAACATCGAAAAAACACAGCTTAGGGAGCATAGGGCACGTCCACTCATGGGCGTATAAATTGGGAAAACTAAAAATCAGCAAGACACAGGCACCCCAAAGTTTAGGGCTGCTCTGTTGACAAGAACCTCCACTTCATGACACCTTAAATATCCCAGGAAAGAGAAAAATGGATAAAGAAGTTGTGGTCCTTATGTACAATGGAATATCACTCAGACATGAAATCAATGTCATAAGGCTAGGAGAAGCAAGATGATTGGATTTAGGTACGACGATTCTAAGTGAAATAAGTCACACAGAAAAAGACACTTATCATAAGCTATCACTTATAGAGGGAATGTAAAAACCGCTACACTTGAACTGAATTACAAAACAGAACAGAGTCACACGTTTAGAAAACACACTATGGCTGCTTAACGGGAAAGGTGAGGTGAGGTGATGCATAAAACAAGGGTTTCAAATTCGCTCAGATACCGTTCCATACACCCAATATGTAATAGACAAGACCTACTCCTTGCTCAGTGAACTGGACTCAACACCCCCTATTCACCGCACAAGAATATATGTGACTAGTAAGAATCTTAAAACCTATGTATCGATATCTGTCTGGAAGTGAGTCAAGTGGGTGTAAAGCCGCATAAACACAGCCGTTAAAAGCAGATAAACCCCATTATAAAAATAAATTACTTTTAAAAACCCGTAAAACAAAGACAGTGAAACAGAGAGAAATTCTTCCAAAATTCGGTCTGGGGCTGGGATGCAACCTGGATTGACCATATCTAGACATACAGCTGGATAAGACATAAGGGTGGACAGTCTTGGGGCTGAGAGTTTGGGTGAGGTTGGGTGAGCAAACGCAGAACCTTTAAAGTAATACTGCGTGGTACGCATCCCATGGGTCCCAAATCTCCAGGTTCAAGGGCATCTTCCTACATCGAAAACATACATGAGTAACCCAGAAGATGGTACACCGTGTGATTTTGAAAGGTTTCTAAAACACACCTCATTTCTCATCTCCTTGTGCTCGGGTTCGACATTCCAGGTACTTTACTAGCAATCTCCCTACTTGGAGAATCAGCACCTTTAACCTCCTGTTCCCTACAGGTTGCAATTTGTCCTGAGGATGAACGGGAAGAGGGCCAACCAATGAGAGACTAGATCTAGGTGTTGGGACAGGCACAGGTCACTCTATTTTCCCATCAGGAAGAAGAATTAACCACAGGCTCAGCCTGCCGCCCAGAAGCAGAATAGGGCCTGAGGCAATCCCACGCTCTTAGGGCCAGCTCCCAAAAAAGCGAGTTGAAAAATGGAGCCCAGGGACACTGCCATTCACAAACCCGCAGAGTTATAAATGATAACTCTCGTCCACAAATATATTGAGGGAAGGCAACGAAGAGGATTTGAAAGCAAGGCAGAATTGCAGGAAACAGGTTTCGGGAGGTAGATTCGAATCACCTTTAAAGCACATGAAAAGTCGCAAAACGTCGACAATGATGCCCTTGGCCAAAAAGGGCGTATGCGTTTTTTCCTGAATATATTCAGGAAAAAACGCATACGCCCTTTTTGGCCAACCAAGCAACCTGGAAAGGCAAATCAGCGCTACAAAGTAGTCTCGCTTCCCATCGGTCAAAAGGGCCATGCTGCAAAAAGTGTCAAAACCAGAAATGCAGGACAGGCCATGGAGAAATGGCAGCCTTGCTACGCTGATGGGCGGGATGTAAATTGCCAACAGCCACTCTGGAGAATTGTACGGTGTGTCCTGAAACATCGAGAAAACACAGCTTAGGGAGCATAGGGCACGTCCACTCATGGGCGTATAAATTGGGAAAACTAAAAATCAGCAAGACACAGGCACCCCAAAGTTTAGGGCTGCTCTGTTGACAAGAACCTCCACTTCATGACACCTTAAATATCCCAGGAAAGAGAAAAATGGATAAAGAAGTTGTGGTCCTTATGTACAATGGAATATCACTCAGACATGAAATCAATGTCATAAGGCTAGGAGAAGCAAGATGATTGGATTTAGGTACGACGATTCTAAGTGAAATAAGTCACACAGAAAAAGACACTTATCATAAGCTATCACTTATAGAGGGAATGTAAAAACCGCTACACTTGAACTGAATTACAAAACAGAACAGAGTCACACTTTTAGAAAACACACTATGGCTGCTTAACGGGAAAGGTGAGGTGAGGTGATGCATAAAACAAGGGTTTCAAATTCGCTCAGATACCGTTCCATACACCCAATATGTAATAGACAAGACCTACTCCTTGCTCAGTGAACTGGACTCAACACCCCCTATTCACCGCACAAGAATATATGTGACTAGTAAGAATCTTAAAACCTATGTATTGATATCTGTCTGGAAGTGAGTCAAGTGGGTGTAAAGCCGCATAAACACAGCCGTTAAAAGCAGATAAACCCCATTATAAAAATAAATTACTTTTAAAAACCCGTAAAACAAAGACAGTGAAACAGAGAGGAATTCTTCCAAAATTCGGTCTGGGGCTGGGATGCAACCTGGATTGACCATATCTAGACATACAGCTGGATGAGACATAAGGGTGGACACTCTTGGGGCTGAGAGTTTGGGTGAGGTTGGGTGAGCAAACGCAGAACCTTTAAAGTAATACTGCGTGGTACGCATCCCATGGGTCCCAAATCTCCAGGTTCAAGGGCATCTTCCTACATCGAAAACATACATGAGTAACCCAGAAGATGGTACACCGTGTGATTTTGAAAGGTTTCTAAAACGAACCTCATTTCTCATCTCCTTGTGCTCGAGTTCGCCATTCCAGGTACTTTACTAGCAATCTCCCTACTTGGAGAATCAGCACCTTTAACCTCCTGTTCCCTACAGGTTGCAATTTGTCCTGAGGATGAACGGGAAGAGGGCCAACCAATGAGAGACTAGATCTAGGTGTTGGGACAGGCACAGGTCACTCTATTTTCCCATCAGGAAGAAGAATTAACCACAGGCTCAGGCTGCCGCCCAGAAGCAGAATAGGGCCTGAGGCAGTCCCACGCTCTTAGGGCCAGCTCCCAAAAAAGCGAGTTGAAAAATGGAGCCCAGGGACACTGCCATTCACAAACCCGCAGAGTTATAAATGATAACTCTCGTCCACAAATATATTGAGGGAAGGCAACGAAGAGGATTTGAAAGCAAGGCAGAATTGCAGGAAACAGGTTTCGGGAGGTAGATTCGAATCGCCTTTAAAGCACATGAAAAGTCGCAAAACGTCGACAATGATGCCCTTGGCCAAAAAGGGCGTATGCGTTTTTTCCTGAATATATTCAGGAAAAAACGCATACGCCCTTTTTGGCCAACCAAGCAACCTGGAAAGGCAAATCAGCGCTACAAAGTAGTCTCGCTTCCCATCGGTCAAAAGGGCCATGCTGCAAAAAGTGTCAAAACCAGAAATGCAGGACAGGCCATGGAGAAATGGCAGCCTTGCTATGCTGATGGGCGGGATGTAAATTGCCAACAGCCACTCTGGAGAAGAGTACGGTGTGTCCTGAAACATCGAGAAAACACAGCTTAGGGAGCATAGGGCACGTCCACTCATGGGCGTATAAATTGGGAAAACTAAAAATCAGCAAGACACAGGCACCCCAAAGTTTAGGGCTGCTCTGTTGACAAGAACCTCCACTTCATGACACCTTAAATATCCCAGGAAAGAGAAAAATGGATAAAGAAGTTGTGGTCCTTATGTACAATGGAATATCACTCAGACATGAAATCAATGTCATAAGGATAGAAAAAGCAAGATGAGTGGACTTAGGTACAATGATTCTAAGTGAAATAAGTCACACAGAAAAAGACACTTATCATAAGGTATCACTTATAGAGGGAATGTAAAAACCGCTACACTTGAACTGAATTACAAAACAGAACAGAGTCACACGTTTAGAAAACACACTATGGCTGCTTAACGGGAAAGGTGAGGTGGGGTGATGCATAAAACAAGGGTTTCAAATTGGCTCAGATACCGTTCCATACACCCAATATGTAATAGATAAGACCTACTCCTTGCTCATTGAACTGGACTCAACACCCCCTATTCACCGCACAAGAATATATGTAACTAGTAAGAATCTTAAAACCTATGTATTGATATCTGTCTGGAAGAGAGTCAAGTGGGTGTAAAGCCGCATAAACACAGCCGTGAAAAGCAGCTAAACCCCATTATAAAAATAAATTACTTTTAAAAACCCGTAAAACAAAGACAGTGAAAGAGAGAGAAATTCTTACAAAATTCGTTCAGGGGCTGTGATGCAACCTGGATTGACCATATCTAGACGCACAGCTGGATGAGACATAAGGGTGGACACACTTGGGGCTGAGAGGTTGGGTGAGGTTGGGTGAGCAAACACAGACCCTTTAAAGTAATACTGCCTGGTACACTTCCCATGGGTCCCAAATCTCCAGGTTGAAGGGCATATTCCTATATCGAAAACATGCATGAGAAACCCAGAAGGTGGTACACTGTGTGATTTTGAAAGGTTTCTAAAACGCACCTCATTTCTCATTTATTTGTGTTCGGGTTCGCCATTCCAGCTACTTTACTAGAAATCTCAGTACTTGGAGAATCAGCACCTTTAACCTCCTGTTCCGTACAGGTTGCAATTTGTCCTGAGGATGAAAGGGAAGAGGGGCAACCAATGAGAGACTAGATCTAGGTGTTGGGACAGGCACAGGTCACTCTATTTTCCCATCAGGAAGAAGAATTAACCACAGGCTCAGCCTGCCGCCCAGAAGCAGAATAGGGCCTGAGGCAATCCCACGCTCTTAGGGCCAGCTCCCAAAAAAGCGAGTTGAAAAATGGAGCCCAGGGACACTGCCATTCACAAACCCGCAGAGTTATAAATGATAACTCTCGTCCACAAATATATTGAGGGAAGGCAACGAAGAGGATTTGAAAGCAAGGCAGAATTGCAGGAAACAGGTTTCGGGAGGTAGATTCGAATCGCCTTTAAAGCACATGAAAAGTCGCAAAACGTCGACAATGATGTCCTTGGCCAAAAAGGGCGTATGCGTTTTTTCCTGAATATATTCAGGAAAAAACGCATACGCCCTTTTTGGCCAACCAAGCAACCTGGAAAGGCAAATCAGCGCTACAAAGTAGTCTCGCTTCCCATCGGTCAAAAGGGCCATGCTGCAAAAAGTGTCAAAACCAGAAATGCAGGACAGGCCATGGAGAAATGGCAGCCTTGCTACGCTGAATGGCGGGATGTAAATTGCCAACAGCCACTCTGGAGAAGTGTACGGTGTGTCCTGAAACATCGAGAAAACACAGCTTAGGGAGCATAGGGCACGTCCACTCATGGGCGTATAAATTGGGAAAACTAAAAATCAGCAAGACACAGGCACCCCAAAGTTTAGGGCTGCTCTGTTGACAAGAACCTCCACTTCACGACACCTTAAATATCCCAGGAAAGAGAAAAATGGATAAAGAAGTTGTGGTCCTTATGTACAATGGAATATCACTCAGACATGAAATCAATGTCATAAGGATAGAAAAAGCAAGATGAGTGGAATTAGGTACGATGATTCTAAATGAAATAAGTCACACAGAAAAAGACACTTATCATAAGCTATCACTTATAGAGGGAATGTAAAAACCGCTACACTTGAACTGAATTACAAAACAGAACAGAGTCACACGTTTAGAAAACACACTATGGCTGCTTAACGGGAAAGGTGAGGTGGGGTGATGCATAAAACAAGGGTTACAAATTGGCTCAGATACCGTTCCATACACCCAATATGTAATAGAAAAGACCGACTCCTTGCTCAGTGAACTGGACTCAACACCCCCTATTCACCACACAAGAATATATCTGACTAGTAAGAATCTTAAAACCTATGTATTGATATCTCTCTGGAAGTGAGTCAAGTGGGTGTAAAGCCGCATAAACACAGCCGTGAAAAGCAGCTAAACCCCATTATAAAAATAAATTACTTTTAAAAACCCGTAAAACAAAGACAGTGAAAGAGAGAGAAATTCTTACAAAATTCGTTCAGGGGCTGTGATGCAACCTGGATTGACCATATCTAGACCCACAGCTGGATGAGACATAAGGGTGGACACACTTGGGGCTGAGAGGTTGGGTGAGGTTGGGTGAGCAAACACAGACCCTTTAAAGTAACACTGCCTGGTACCCATCCCATGGGTCCGAAATCTCCAGGTTCAAGGGCATATTCATACATCGAAAACATGCATGAGAAACCCAGAAGATGGTACACAGTGTGATTTTGAAAGGTTTCTAAAACGCACCTCATTTCTCATTTCCTTGTGTTCGGGTTCGCCATTCCAGCTACATTACTAGAAATCTCCCTACTTGGAGAATCAGCACCTTTAACCTCCTGTTCCGTACAGTTTGCAATTTGTCCTGAGGATGAAAGGGAAGAGGGGCAACCAATGAGAGACTAGATCTATGTGTTGGGACAGGCACAGGTCACTCTATTTTCCCATCAGGAAGAAGAATTAACCACAGGCTCAGCCTGCCCCCCGGAACCTGAATAGGGTCTGAGGCAATCCCGTGCTTTTGCGGACAGCTCCGAAAAAAGACAGTTGAAAAATGGAGCTCAGGGGCACTGCCATTCACAAACCCGCAGAGGTATAAATGATAACTCTCTTCCACAAATATATTGAGGGAAGGCAACGAAGAGGATTTGGAAGCAAGGCAGAATTGCAGGAAACATGTTTCAGGAGGTAGATTCGAATCGCCTTTAAACATATGTAAAGTGGTAAAACTTCGACAATGATGCCCTTGGCCAAAAAGGGCGTATGCGTTTTTTCCTGAATATATTCAGGAAAAAACGCATACGCCCTTTTTGGCCAACCAAGCAACCTGGAAAGGCAAATCAGCGCTACAAAGAACTCTCGCTTCCCATCGGTCAAAAGGGCCATGCTGCAAAAAGTGTCAAAACCAGAAATGCAGGACAGGCCATGGAGAAATGGCAGCCTTGCTACGCTGATGGGTGGGATGTAAATTGCCAACAGCCACTCTGGAGAAGAGTACGGTGTGTCCTGAAACATCGAAAAAACACAGCTTAGGGAGCATAGGGCACGTCCACTCATGGGCGTATAAATTGGGAAAACTAAAAATCAGCAAGACACAGGCACCCCAAAGTTTAGGGCTGCTCTGTTGACAAGAACCTCCACTTCATGACACCTTAAATATCCCAGGAAAGAGAAAAATGGATAAAGAAGTTGTGGTCCTTATGTACAATGGAATATCACTCAGACATGAAATCAATGTCATAAGGCTAGGAGAAGCAAGATGATTGGATTTAGGTACGACGATTCTAAGTGAAATAAGTCACACAGAAAAAGACACTTATCATAAGCTATCACTTATAGAGGGAATGTAAAAACCGCTACACTTGAACTGAATTACAAAACAGAACAGAGTCACACTTTTAGAAAACACACTATGGCTGCTTAACGGGAAAGGTGAGGTGAGGTGATGCATAAAACAAGGGTTTCAAATTCGCTCAGATACCGTTCCATACACCCAATATGTAATAGACAAGACCTACTCCTTGCTCAGTGAACTGGACTCAACACCCCCTATTCACCGCACAAGAATATATGTGACAAGTAAGAATCTTAAAACCTATGTATTGATATCTGTCTGGAAGTGAGTCAAGTGGGTGTAAAGCCGCATAAACACAGCCGTTAAAAGCAGATAAACCCCATTATAAAAATAAATTACTTTTAAAAACCCGTAAAACAAAGACAGTGAAACAGAGAGGAATTCTTCCAAAATTCGGTCTGGGGCTGGGATGCAACCTGGATTGACCATATCTAGACATACAGCTGGATGAGACATAAGGGTGGACACTCTTGGGGCTGAGAGTTTGGGTGAGGTTGGGTGAGCAAACGCAGAACCTTTAAAGTAATACTGCGTGGTACGCATCCCATGGGTCCCAAATCTCCAGGTTCAAGGGCATCTTCCTACATCGAAAACATACATGAGTAACCCAGAAGATGGTACACTGTGTGATTTTGAAAGGTTTCTAAAACGCACCTCATTTCTCATTTCCTTGTGTTCGGGTTCGCCATTCCAGCTACTTTACTAGAAGTCTCAGTACTTGGAGAATCAGCACCTTTAACCTCCTGTTCCGTACAGGTTGCAATTTGTCCTGAGGATGAAAGGGAAGAGGGGCAACCAATGAGAGACTAGATCTAGGTGTTGGGACAGGCACAGGTCACTCTATTTTCCCATCAGGAAGAAGAATTAACCACAGGCTCAGGCTGCCGCCCAGAAGCAGAATAGGGCCTGAGGCAGTCCCACGCTCTTAGGGCCAGCTCCCAAAAAAGCGAGTTGAAAAATGGAGCCCAGGGACACTGCCATTCACAAACCCTCAGAGTTATAAATGATAACTCTCGTCCACAAATATATTGAGGGAAGGCAACGAAGAGGATTTGAAAGCAAGGCAGAATTGCAGGAAACACGTTTCGGGAGGTAGATTCGAATCGCCTTTAAAGCACATGAAAAGTCGCAAAACGTCGACAATGATGCCCTTGGCCAAAAAGGGCGTATGCGTTTTTTCCTGAATATATTCAGGAAAAAACGCATACGCCCTTTTTGGCCAACCAAGCAACCTGGAAAGGCAAATCAGCGCTACAAAGTAGTCTCGCTTCCCATCGGTCAAAAGGGCCATGCTGCAAAAAGTGTCAAAACCAGAAATGCAGGACAGGCCATGGAGAAATGGCAGCCTTGCTATGCTGATGGGCGGGATGTAAATTGCCAACAGCCACTCTGGAGAAGAGTACGGTGTGTCCTGAAACATCGAGAAAACACAGCTTAGGGAGCATAGGGCACGTCCACTCATGGGCGTATAAATTGGGAAAACTAAAAATCAGCAAGACACAGGCACCCCAAAGTTTAGGGCTGCTCTGTTGACAAGAACCTCCACTTCATGACACCTTAAATATCCCAGGAAAGAGAAAAATGGATAAAGAAGTTGTGGTCCTTATGTACAATGGAATATCACTCAGACATGAAATCAATGTCATAAGGATAGAAAAAGCAAGATGAGTGGACTTAGGTACAATGATTCTAAGTGAAATAAGTCACACAGAAAAAGACACTTATCATAAGGTATCACTTATAGAGGGAATGTAAAAACCGCTACACTTGAACTGAATTACAAAACAGAACAGAGTCACACGTTTAGAAAACACACTATGGCTGCTTAACGGGAAAGGTGAGGTGGGGTGATGCATAAAACAAGGGTTTCAAATTGGCTCAGATACCGTTCCATACACCCAATATGTAATAGATAAGACCTACTCCTTGCTCATTGAACTGGACTCAACACCCCCTATTCACCGCACAAGAATATATGTGACTAGTAAGAATCTTAAAACCTATGTATTGATATCTGTCTGGAAGAGAGTCAAGTGGGTGTAAAGCCGCATAAACACAGCCGTGAAAAGCAGCTAAACCCCATTATAAAAATAAATTACTTTTAAAAACCCGTAAAACAAAGACAGTGAAAGAGAGAGAAATTCTTACAAAATTCGTTCAGGGGCTGTGATGCAACCTGGATTGACCATATCTAGACGCACAGCTGGATGAGACATAAGGGTGGACACACTTGGGGCTGAGAGGTTGGGTGAGGTTGGGTGAGCAAACACAGACCCTTTAAAGTAATACTGCCTGGTACACTTCCCATGGGTCCCAAATCTCCAGGTTGAAGGGCATATTCCTATATCGAAAACATGCATGAGAAACCCAGAAGGTGGTACACTGTGTGATTTTGAAAGGTTTCTAAAACGCACCTCATTTCTCATTTATTTGTGTTCGGGTTCGCCATTCCAGCTACTTTACTAGAAATCTCAGTACTTGGAGAATCAGCACCTTTAACCTCCTGTTCCGTACAGGTTGCAATTTGTCCTGAGGATGAAAGGGAAGAGGGGCAACCAATGAGAGACTAGATCTAGGTGTTGGGACAGGCACAGGTCACTCTATTTTCCCATCAGGAAGAAGAATTAACCACAGGCTCAGCCTGCCCCCCGGAACCTGAATAGGGTCTGAGGCAATCCCGTGCTTTTGCGGACAGCTCCCAAAAAAGACAGTTGAAAAATGGAGCTCAGGGGCACTGCCATTCACAAACCCGCAGAGTTATAAATGATAACTCTCTTCCACAAATATATTGAGGGAAGGCAACGAAGAGGATTTGAAAGCAAGGCAGAATTGCAGGAAACATGTTTCAGGAGGTAGATTCGAATCGCCTTTAAACATATGTAAAGTGGTAAAACTTCGACAATGATGCCCTTGGCCAAAAAGGGCGTATGCGTTTTTTCCTGAATATATTCAGGAAAAAACGCATACGCCCTTTTTGGCCAACCAAGCAACCTGGAAAGGCAAATCAGCGCTACAAAGAAGTCTCGCTTCCCATCGGTCAAAAGGGCCATGCTGCAAAAAGTGTCAAAACCAGAAATGCAGGACAGGCCATGGAGAAATGGCAGCCTTGCTATGCTGATGGGTGGGATGTAAATTGCCAACAGCCACTCTGGAGAAGTGTACTGTGTGTCCTGAAACATCGAAAAAACACAGCTTAGGGAGCATAGGGCACGTCCACTCATGGGCGTATAAATTGGGAAAACTAAAAATCAGCAAGACACAGGCACCCCAAAGTTTAGGGCTGCTCTGTTCACAAGAACCTCCACTTCATGACACCTTAAATATCCCAGGAAAGAGAAAAATGGATAAAGAAGTTGTGGTCCTTATGTACAATGGAATATCACTCAGACATGAAATCAATGTCATAAGGCTAGGAGAAGCAAGATGATTGGATTTAGGTACGACGATTCTAAGTGAAATAAGTCACACAGAAAAAGACACTTATCATAAGCTATCACTTATAGAGGGAATGTAAAAACCGCTACACTTGAACTGAATTACAAAACAGAACAGAGTCACACGTTTAGAAAACACACTATGGCTGCTTAACGGGAAAGGTGAGGTGAGGTGATGCATAAAACAAGGGTTTCAAATTCGCTCAGATACCGTTCCATACACCCAATATGTAATAGACAAGACCTACTCCTTGCTCAGTGAACTGGACTCAACACCCCCTATTCACCGCACAAGAATATATGTGACTAGTAAGAATCTTAAAACCTATGTATCGATATCTGTCTGGAAGTGAGTCAAGTGGGTGTAAAGCCGCATAAACACAGCCGTTAAAAGCAGATAAACCCCATTATAAAAATAAATTACTTTTAAAAACCCGTAAAACAAAGACAGTGAAACAGAGAGAAATTCTTCCAAAATTCGGTCTGGGGCTGGGATGCAACCTGGATTGACCATATCTAGACATACAGCTGGATAAGACATAAGGGTGGACAGTCTTGGGGCTGAGAGTTTGGGTGAGGTTGGGTGAGCAAACGCAGAACCTTTAAAGTAATACTGCGTGGTACGCATCCCATGGGTCCCAAATCTCCAGGTTCAAGGGCATCTTCCTACATCGAAAACATACATGAGTAACCCAGAAGATGGTACACCGTGTGATTTTGAAAGGTTTCTAAAACACACCTCATTTCTCATCTCCTTGTGCTCGGGTTCGACATTCCAGGTACTTTACTAGCAATCTCCCTACTTGGAGAATCAGCACCTTTAACCTCCTGTTCCCTACAGGTTGCAATTTGTCCTGAGGATGAACGGGAAGAGGGCCAACCAATGAGAGACTAGATCTAGGTGTTGGGACAGGCACAGGTCACTCTATTTTCCCATCAGGAAGAAGAATTAACCACAGGCTCAGCCTGCCGCCCAGAAGCAGAATAGGGCCTGAGGCAATCCCACGCTCTTAGGGCCAGCTCCCAAAAAAGCGAGTTGAAAAATGGAGCCCAGGGACACTGCCATTCACAAACCCGCAGAGTTATAAATGATAACTCTCGTCCACAAATATATTGAGGGAAGGCAACGAAGAGGATTTGAAAGCAAGGCAGAATTGCAGGAAACAGGTTTCGGGAGGTAGATTCGAATCACCTTTAAAGCACATGAAAAGTCGCAAAACGTCGACAATGATGCCCTTGGCCAAAAAGGGCGTATGCGTTTTTTCCTGAATATATTCAGGAAAAAACGCATACGCCCTTTTTGGCCAACCAAGCAACCTGGAAAGGCAAATCAGCGCTACAAAGTAGTCTCGCTTCCCATCGGTCAAAAGGGCCATGCTGCAAAAAGTGTCAAAACCAGAAATGCAGGACAGGCCATGGAGAAATGGCAGCCTTGCTACGCTGATGGGCGGGATGTAAATTGCCAACAGCCACTCTGGAGAATTGTACGGTGTGTCCTGAAACATCGAGAAAACACAGCTTAGGGAGCATAGGGCACGTCCACTCATGGGCGTATAAATTGGGAAAACTAAAAATCAGCAAGACACAGGCACCCCAAAGTTTAGGGCTGCTCTGTTGACAAGAACCTCCACTTCATGACACCTTAAATATCCCAGGAAAGAGAAAAATGGATAAAGAAGTTGTGGTCCTTATGTACAATGGAATATCACTCAGACATGAAATCAATGTCATAAGGCTAGGAGAAGCAAGATGATTGGATTTAGGTACGACGATTCTAAGTGAAATAAGTCACACAGAAAAAGACACTTATCATAAGCTATCACTTATAGAGGGAATGTAAAAACCGCTACACTTGAACTGAATTACAAAACAGAACAGAGTCACACTTTTAGAAAACACACTATGGCTGCTTAACGGGAAAGGTGAGGTGAGGTGATGCATAAAACAAGGGTTTCAAATTCGCTCAGATACCGTTCCATACACCCAATATGTAATAGACAAGACCTACTCCTTGCTCAGTGAACTGGACTCAACACCCCCTATTCACCGCACAAGAATATATGTGACTAGTAAGAATCTTAAAACCTATGTATTGATATCTGTCTGGAAGTGAGTCAAGTGGGTGTAAAGCCGCATAAACACAGCCGTTAAAAGCAGATAAACCCCATTATAAAAATAAATTACTTTTAAAAACCCGTAAAACAAAGACAGTGAAACAGAGAGGAATTCTTCCAAAATTCGGTCTGGGGCTGGGATGCAACCTGGATTGACCATATCTAGACATACAGCTGGATGAGACATAAGGGTGGACACTCTTGGGGCTGAGAGTTTGGGTGAGGTTGGGTGAGCAAACGCAGAACCTTTAAAGTAATACTGCGTGGTACGCATCCCATGGGTCCCAAATCTCCAGGTTCAAGGGCATCTTCCTACATCGAAAACATACATGAGTAACCCAGAAGATGGTACACCGTGTGATTTTGAAAGGTTTCTAAAACGAACCTCATTTCTCATCTCCTTGTGCTCGAGTTCGCCATTCCAGGTACTTTACTAGCAATCTCCCTACTTGGAGAATCAGCACCTTTAACCTCCTGTTCCCTACAGGTTGCAATTTGTCCTGAGGATGAACGGGAAGAGGGCCAACCAATGAGAGACTAGATCTAGGTGTTGGGACAGGCACAGGTCACTCTATTTTCCCATCAGGAAGAAGAATTAACCACAGGCTCAGGCTGCCGCCCAGAAGCAGAATAGGGCCTGAGGCAGTCCCACGCTCTTAGGGCCAGCTCCCAAAAAAGCGAGTTGAAAAATGGAGCCCAGGGACACTGCCATTCACAAACCCGCAGAGTTATAAATGATAACTCTCGTCCACAAATATATTGAGGGAAGGCAACGAAGAGGATTTGAAAGCAAGGCAGAATTGCAGGAAACAGGTTTCGGGAGGTAGATTCGAATCGCCTTTAAAGCACATGAAAAGTCGCAAAACGTCGACAATGATGCCCTTGGCCAAAAAGGGCGTATGCGTTTTTTCCTGAATATATTCAGGAAAAAACGCATACGCCCTTTTTGGCCAACCAAGCAACCTGGAAAGGCAAATCAGCGCTACAAAGTAGTCTCGCTTCCCATCGGTCAAAAGGGCCATGCTGCAAAAAGTGTCAAAACCAGAAATGCAGGACAGGCCATGGAGAAATGGCAGCCTTGCTATGCTGATGGGCGGGATGTAAATTGCCAACAGCCACTCTGGAGAAGAGTACGGTGTGTCCTGAAACATCGAGAAAACACAGCTTAGGGAGCATAGGGCACGTCCACTCATGGGCGTATAAATTGGGAAAACTAAAAATCAGCAAGACACAGGCACCCCAAAGTTTAGGGCTGCTCTGTTGACAAGAACCTCCACTTCATGACACCTTAAATATCCCAGGAAAGAGAAAAATGGATAAAGAAGTTGTGGTCCTTATGTACAATGGAATATCACTCAGACATGAAATCAATGTCATAAGGAATAAAAAAGCAAGATGAGTGGACTTAGGTACAATGATTCTAAGTGAAATAAGTCACACAGAAAAAGACACTTATCATAAGGTATCACTTATAGAGGGAATGTAAAAACCGCTACACTTGAACTGAATTACAAAACAGAACAGAGTCACACGTTTAGAAAACACACTATGGCTGCTTAACGGGAAAGGTGAGGTGGGGTGATGCATAAAACAAGGGTTTCAAATTGGCTCAGATACCGTTCCATACACCCAATATGTAATAGATAAGACCTACTCCTTGCTCATTGAACTGGACTCAACACCCCCTATTCACCGCACAAGAATATATGTAACTAGTAAGAATCTTAAAACCTATGTATTGATATCTGTCTGGAAGAGAGTCAAGTGGGTGTAAAGCCGCATAAACACAGCCGTGAAAAGCAGCTAAACCCCATTATAAAAATAAATTACTTTTAAAAACCCGTAAAACAAAGACAGTGAAAGAGAGAGAAATTCTTACAAAATTCGTTCAGGGGCTGTGATGCAACCTGGATTGACCATATCTAGACGCACAGCTGGATGAGACATAAGGGTGGACACACTTGGGGCTGAGAGGTTGGGTGAGGTTGGGTGAGCAAACACAGACCCTTTAAAGTAATACTGCCTGGTACACTTCCCATGGGTCCCAAATCTCCAGGTTGAAGGGCATATTCCTATATCGAAAACATGCATGAGAAACCCAGAAGGTGGTACACTGTGTGATTTTGAAAGGTTTCTAAAACGCACCTCATTTCTCATTTATTTGTGTTCGGGTTCGCCATTCCAGCTACTTTACTAGAAATCTCAGTACTTGGAGAATCAGCACCTTTAACCTCCTGTTCCGTACAGGTTGCAATTTGTCCTGAGGATGAAAGGGAAGAGGGGCAACCAATGAGAGACTAGATCTAGGTGTTGGGACAGGCACAGGTCACTCTATTTTCCCATCAGGAAGAAGAATTAACCACAGGCTCAGCCTGCCCCCCGGAACCTGAATAGGGTCTGAGGCAATCCCGTGCTTTTGCGGACAGCTCCCAAAAAAGACAGTTGAAAAATGGAGCTCAGGGGCACTGCCATTCACAAACCCGCAGAGTTATAAATGATAACTCTCTTCCACAAATATATTGAGGGAAGGCAACGAAGAGGATTTGAAAGCAAGGCAGAATTGCAGGAAACATGTTTCAGGAGGTAGATTCGAATCGCCTTTAAACATATGTAAAGTGGTAAAACTTCGACAATGATGCCCTTGGCCAAAAAGGGCGTATGCGTTTTTTCCTGAATATATTCAGGAAAAAACGCATACGCCCTTTTTGGCCAACCAAGCAACCTGGAAAGGCAAATCAGCGCTACAAAGAAGTCTCGCTTCCCATCGGTCAAAAGGGCCATGCTGCAAAAAGTGTCAAAACCAGAAATGCAGGACAGGCCATGGAGAAATGGCAGCCTTGCTATGCTGATGGGTGGGATGTAAATTGCCAACAGCCACTCTGGAGAAGTGTACTGTGTGTCCTGAAACATCGAAAAAACACAGCTTAGGGAGCATAGGGCACGTCCACTCATGGGCGTATAAATTGGGAAAACTAAAAATCAGCAAGACACAGGCACCCCAAAGTTTAGGGCTGCTCTGTTGACAAGAACCTCCACTTCATGACACCTTAAATATCCCAGGAAAGAGAAAAATGGATAAAGAAGTTGTGGTCCTTATGTACAATGGAATATCACTCAGACATGAAATCAATGTCATAAGGCTAGGAGAAGCAAGATGATTGGATTTAGGTACGACGATTCTAAGTGAAATAAGTCACACAGAAAAAGACACTTATCATAAGCTATCACTTATAGAGGGAATGTAAAAACCGCTACACTTGAACTGAATTACAAAACAGAACAGAGTCACACGTTTAGAAAACACACTATGGCTGCTTAACGGGAAAGGTGAGGTGAGGTGATGCATAAAACAAGGGTTTCAAATTCGCTCAGATACCGTTCCATACACCCAATATGTAATAGACAAGACCTACTCCTTGCTCAGTGAACTGGACTCAACACCCCCTATTCACCGCACAAGAATATATGTGACTAGTAAGAATCTTAAAACCTATGTATCGATATCTGTCTGGAAGTGAGTCAAGTGGGTGTAAAGCCGCATAAACACAGCCGTTAAAAGCAGATAAACCCCATTATAAAAATAAATTACTTTTAAAAACCCGTAAAACAAAGACAGTGAAACAGAGAGAAATTCTTCCAAAATTCGGTCTGGGGCTGGGATGCAACCTGGATTGACCATATCTAGACATACAGCTGGATAAGACATAAGGGTGGACAGTCTTGGGGCTGAGAGTTTGGGTGAGGTTGGGTGAGCAAACGCAGAACCTTTAAAGTAATACTGCGTGGTACGCATCCCATGGGTCCCAAATCTCCAGGTTCAAGGGCATCTTCCTACATCGAAAACATACATGAGTAACCCAGAAGATGGTACACCGTGTGATTTTGAAAGGTTTCTAAAACACACCTCATTTCTCATCTCCTTGTGCTCGGGTTCGACATTCCAGGTACTTTACTAGCAATCTCCCTACTTGGAGAATCAGCACCTTTAACCTCCTGTTCCCTACAGGTTGCAATTTGTCCTGAGGATGAACGGGAAGAGGGCCAACCAATGAGAGACTAGATCTAGGTGTTGGGACAGGCACAGGTCACTCTATTTTCCCATCAGGAAGAAGAATTAACCACAGGCTCAGCCTGCCGCCCAGAAGCAGAATAGGGCCTGAGGCAATCCCACGCTCTTAGGGCCAGCTCCCAAAAAAGCGAGTTGAAAAATGGAGCCCAGGGACACTGCCATTCACAAACCCGCAGAGTTATAAATGATAACTCTCGTCCACAAATATATTGAGGGAAGGCAACGAAGAGGATTTGAAAGCAAGGCAGAATTGCAGGAAACAGGTTTCGGGAGGTAGATTCGAATCACCTTTAAAGCACATGAAAAGTCGCAAAACGTCGACAATGATGCCCTTGGCCAAAAAGGGCGTATGCGTTTTTTCCTGAATATATTCAGGAAAAAACGCATACGCCCTTTTTGGCCAACCAAGCAACCTGGAAAGGCAAATCAGCGCTACAAAGTAGTCTCGCTTCCCATCGGTCAAAAGGGCCATGCTGCAAAAAGTGTCAAAACCAGAAATGCAGGACAGGCCATGGAGAAATGGCAGCCTTGCTACGCTGATGGGCGGGATGTAAATTGCCAACAGCCACTCTGGAGAATTGTACGGTGTGTCCTGAAACATCGAGAAAACACAGCTTAGGGAGCATAGGGCACGTCCACTCATGGGCGTATAAATTGGGAAAACTAAAAATCAGCAAGACACAGGCACCCCAAAGTTTAGGGCTGCTCTGTTGACAAGAACCTCCACTTCATGACACCTTAAATATCCCAGGAAAGAGAAAAATGGATAAAGAAGTTGTGGTCCTTATGTACAATGGAATATCACTCAGACATGAAATCAATGTCATAAGGCTAGGAGAAGCAAGATGATTGGATTTAGGTACGACGATTCTAAGTGAAATAAGTCACACAGAAAAAGACACTTATCATAAGCTATCACTTATAGAGGGAATGTAAAAACCGCTACACTTGAACTGAATTACAAAACAGAACAGAGTCACACTTTTAGAAAACACACTATGGCTGCTTAACGGGAAAGGTGAGGTGAGGTGATGCATAAAACAAGGGTTTCAAATTCGCTCAGATACCGTTCCATACACCCAATATGTAATAGACAAGACCTACTCCTTGCTCAGTGAACTGGACTCAACACCCCCTATTCACCGCACAAGAATATATGTGACTAGTAAGAATCTTAAAACCTATGTATTGATATCTGTCTGGAAGTGAGTCAAGTGGGTGTAAAGCCGCATAAACACAGCCGTTAAAAGCAGATAAACCCCATTATAAAAATAAATTACTTTTAAAAACCCGTAAAACAAAGACAGTGAAACAGAGAGGAATTCTTCCAAAATTCGGTCTGGGGCTGGGATGCAACCTGGATTGACCATATCTAGACATACAGCTGGATGAGACATAAGGGTGGACACTCTTGGGGCTGAGAGTTTGGGTGAGGTTGGGTGAGCAAACGCAGAACCTTTAAAGTAATACTGCGTGGTACGCATCCCATGGGTCCCAAATCTCCAGGTTCAAGGGCATCTTCCTACATCGAAAACATACATGAGTAACCCAGAAGATGGTACACCGTGTGATTTTGAAAGGTTTCTAAAACGAACCTCATTTCTCATCTCCTTGTGCTCGAGTTCGCCATTCCAGGTACTTTACTAGCAATCTCCCTACTTGGAGAATCAGCACCTTTAACCTCCTGTTCCCTACAGGTTGCAATTTGTCCTGAGGATGAACGGGAAGAGGGCCAACCAATGAGAGACTAGATCTAGGTGTTGGGACAGGCACAGGTCACTCTATTTTCCCATCAGGAAGAAGAATTAACCACAGGCTCAGGCTGCCGCCCAGAAGCAGAATAGGGCCTGAGGCAGTCCCACGCTCTTAGGGCCAGCTCCCAAAAAAGCGAGTTGAAAAATGGAGCCCAGGGACACTGCCATTCACAAACCCGCAGAGTTATAAATGATAACTCTCGTCCACAAATATATTGAGGGAAGGCAACGAAGAGGATTTGAAAGCAAGGCAGAATTGCAGGAAACAGGTTTCGGGAGGTAGATTCGAATCGCCTTTAAAGCACATGAAAAGTCGCAAAACGTCGACAATGATGCCCTTGGCCAAAAAGGGCGTATGCGTTTTTTCCTGAATATATTCAGGAAAAAACGCATACGCCCTTTTTGGCCAACCAAGCAACCTGGAAAGGCAAATCAGCGCTACAAAGTAGTCTCGCTTCCCATCGGTCAAAAGGGCCATGCTGCAAAAAGTGTCAAAACCAGAAATGCAGGACAGGCCATGGAGAAATGGCAGCCTTGCTATGCTGATGGGCGGGATGTAAATTGCCAACAGCCACTCTGGAGAAGAGTACGGTGTGTCCTGAAACATCGAGAAAACACAGCTTAGGGAGCATAGGGCACGTCCACTCATGGGCGTATAAATTGGGAAAACTAAAAATCAGCAAGACACAGGCACCCCAAAGTTTAGGGCTGCTCTGTTGACAAGAACCTCCACTTCATGACACCTTAAATATCCCAGGAAAGAGAAAAATGGATAAAGAAGTTGTGGTCCTTATGTACAATGGAATATCACTCAGACATGAAATCAATGTCATAAGGATAGAAAAAGCAAGATGAGTGGACTTAGGTACAATGATTCTAAGTGAAATAAGTCACACAGAAAAAGACACTTATCATAAGGTATCACTTATAGAGGGAATGTAAAAACCGCTACACTTGAACTGAATTACAAAACAGAACAGAGTCACACGTTTAGAAAACACACTATGGCTGCTTAACGGGAAAGGTGAGGTGGGGTGATGCATAAAACAAGGGTTTCAAATTGGCTCAGATACCGTTCCATACACCCAATATGTAATAGATAAGACCTACTCCTTGCTCATTGAACTGGACTCAACACCCCCTATTCACCGCACAAGAATATATGTAACTAGTAAGAATCTTAAAACCTATGTATTGATATCTGTCTGGAAGAGAGTCAAGTGGGTGTAAAGCCGCATAAACACAGCCGTGAAAAGCAGCTAAACCCCATTATAAAAATAAATTACTTTTAAAAACCCGTAAAACAAAGACAGTGAAAGAGAGAGAAATTCTTACAAAATTCGTTCAGGGGCTGTGATGCAACCTGGATTGACCATATCTAGACGCACAGCTGGATGAGACATAAGGGTGGACACACTTGGGGCTGAGAGGTTGGGTGAGGTTGGGTGAGCAAACACAGACCCTTTAAAGTAATACTGCCTGGTACACTTCCCATGGGTCCCAAATCTCCAGGTTGAAGGGCATATTCCTATATCGAAAACATGCATGAGAAACCCAGAAGGTGGTACACTGTGTGATTTTGAAAGGTTTCTAAAACGCACCTCATTTCTCATTTATTTGTGTTCGGGTTCGCCATTCCAGCTACTTTACTAGAAATCTCAGTACTTGGAGAATCAGCACCTTTAACCTCCTGTTCCGTACAGGTTGCAATTTGTCCTGAGGATGAAAGGGAAGAGGGGCAACCAATGAGAGACTAGATCTAGGTGTTGGGACAGGCACAGGTCACTCTATTTTCCCATCAGGAAGAAGAATTAACCACAGGCTCAGCCTGCCGCCCAGAAGCAGAATAGGGCCTGAGGCAATCCCACGCTCTTAGGGCCAGCTCCCAAAAAAGCGAGTTGAAAAATGGAGCCCAGGGACACTGCCATTCACAAACCCGCAGAGTTATAAATGATAACTCTCGTCCACAAATATATTGAGGGAAGGCAACGAAGAGGATTTGAAAGCAAGGCAGAATTGCAGGAAACAGGTTTCGGGAGGTAGATTCGAATCGCCTTTAAAGCACATGAAAAGTCGCAAAACGTCGACAATGATGTCCTTGGCCAAAAAGGGCGTATGCGTTTTTTCCTGAATATATTCAGGAAAAAACGCATACGCCCTTTTTGGCCAACCAAGCAACCTGGAAAGGCAAATCAGCGCTACAAAGTAGTCTCGCTTCCCATCGGTCAAAAGGGCCATGCTGCAAAAAGTGTCAAAACCAGAAATGCAGGACAGGCCATGGAGAAATGGCAGCCTTGCTACGCTGATGGGCGGGATGTAAATTGCCAACAGCCACTCTGGAGAAGTGTACGGTGTGTCCTGAAACATCGAGAAAACACAGCTTAGGGAGCATAGGGCACGTCCACTCATGGGCGTATAAATTGGGAAAACTAAAAATCAGCAAGACACAGGCACCCCAAAGTTTAGGGCTGCTCTGTTGACAAGAACCTCCACTTCACGACACCTTAAATATCCCAGGAAAGAGAAAAATGGATAAAGAAGTTGTGGTCCTTATGTACAATGGAATATCACTCAGACATGAAATCAATGTCATAAGGATAGAAAAAGCAAGATGAGTGGAATTAGGTACGATGATTCTAAATGAAATAAGTCACACAGAAAAAGACACTTATCATAAGCTATCACTTATAGAGGGAATGTAAAAACCGCTACACTTGAACTGAATTACAAAACAGAACAGAGTCACACGTTTAGAAAACACACTATGGCTGCTTAACGGGAAAGGTGAGGTGGGGTGATGCATAAAACAAGGGTTACAAATTGGCTCAGATACCGTTCCATACACCCAATATGTAATAGAAAAGACCGACTCCTTGCTCAGTGAACTGGACTCAACACCCCCTATTCACCACACAAGAATATATCTGACTAGTAAGAATCTTAAAACCTATGTATTGATATCTCTCTGGAAGTGAGTCAAGTGGGTGTAAAGCCGCATAAACACAGCCGTGAAAAGCAGCTAAACCCCATTATAAAAATAAATTACTTTTAAAAACCCGTAAAACAAAGACAGTGAAAGAGAGAGAAATTCTTACAAAATTCGTTCAGGGGCTGTGATGCAACCTGGATTGACCATATCTAGACCCACAGCTGGATGAGACATAAGGGTGGACACACTTGGGGCTGAGAGGTTGGGTGAGGTTGGGTGAGCAAACACAGACCCTTTAAAGTAACACTGCCTGGTACCCATCCCATGGGTCCGAAATCTCCAGGTTCAAGGGCATATTCATACATCGAAAACATGCATGAGAAACCCAGAAGATGGTACACAGTGTGATTTTGAAAGGTTTCTAAAACGCACCTCATTTCTCATTTCCTTGTGTTCGGGTTCGCCATTCCAGCTACATTACTAGAAATCTCCCTACTTGGAGAATCAGCACCTTTAACCTCCTGTTCCGTACAGTTTGCAATTTGTCCTGAGGATGAAAGGGAAGAGGGGCAACCAATGAGAGACTAGATCTATGTGTTGGGACAGGCACAGGTCACTCTATTTTCCCATCAGGAAGAAGAATTAACCACAGGCTCAGCCTGCCCCCCGGAACCTGAATAGGGTCTGAGGCAATCCCGTGCTTTTGCGGACAGCTCCGAAAAAAGACAGTTGAAAAATGGAGCTCAGGGGCACTGCCATTCACAAACCCGCAGAGGTATAAATGATAACTCTCTTCCACAAATATATTGAGGGAAGGCAACGAAGAGGATTTGGAAGCAAGGCAGAATTGCAGGAAACATGTTTCAGGAGGTAGATTCGAATCGCCTTTAAACATATGTAAAGTGGTAAAACTTCGACAATGATGCCCTTGGCCAAAAAGGGCGTATGCGTTTTTTCCTGAATATATTCAGGAAAAAACGCATACGCCCTTTTTGGCCAACCAAGCAACCTGGAAAGGCAAATCAGCGCTACAAAGAACTCTCGCTTCCCATCGGTCAAAAGGGCCATGCTGCAAAAAGTGTCAAAACCAGAAATGCAGGACAGGCCATGGAGAAATGGCAGCCTTGCTACGCTGATGGGTGGGATGTAAATTGCCAACAGCCACTCTGGAGAAGAGTACGGTGTGTCCTGAAACATCGAAAAAACACAGCTTAGGGAGCATAGGGCACGTCCACTCATGGGCGTATAAATTGGGAAAACTAAAAATCAGCAAGACACAGGCACCCCAAAGTTTAGGGCTGCTCTGTTGACAAGAACCTCCACTTCATGACACCTTAAATATCCCAGGAAAGAGAAAAATGGATAAAGAAGTTGTGGTCCTTATGTACAATGGAATATCACTCAGACATGAAATCAATGTCATAAGGCTAGGAGAAGCAAGATGATTGGATTTAGGTACGACGATTCTAAGTGAAATAAGTCACACAGAAAAAGACACTTATCATAAGCTATCACTTATAGAGGGAATGTAAAAACCGCTACACTTGAACTGAATTACAAAACAGAACAGAGTCACACTTTTAGAAAACACACTATGGCTGCTTAACGGGAAAGGTGAGGTGAGGTGATGCATAAAACAAGGGTTTCAAATTCGCTCAGATACCGTTCCATACACCCAATATGTAATAGACAAGACCTACTCCTTGCTCAGTGAACTGGACTCAACACCCCCTATTCACCGCACAAGAATATATGTGACAAGTAAGAATCTTAAAACCTATGTATTGATATCTGTCTGGAAGTGAGTCAAGTGGGTGTAAAGCCGCATAAACACAGCCGTTAAAAGCAGATAAACCCCATTATAAAAATAAATTACTTTTAAAAACCCGTAAAACAAAGACAGTGAAACAGAGAGGAATTCTTCCAAAATTCGGTCTGGGGCTGGGATGCAACCTGGATTGACCATATCTAGACATACAGCTGGATGAGACATAAGGGTGGACACTCTTGGGGCTGAGAGTTTGGGTGAGGTTGGGTGAGCAAACGCAGAACCTTTAAAGTAATACTGCGTGGTACGCATCCCATGGGTCCCAAATCTCCAGGTTCAAGGGCATCTTCCTACATCGAAAACATACATGAGTAACCCAGAAGATGGTACACTGTGTGATTTTGAAAGGTTTCTAAAACGCACCTCATTTCTCATTTCCTTGTGTTCGGGTTCGCCATTCCAGCTACTTTACTAGAAGTCTCAGTACTTGGAGAATCAGCACCTTTAACCTCCTGTTCCGTACAGGTTGCAATTTGTCCTGAGGATGAAAGGGAAGAGGGGCAACCAATGAGAGACTAGATCTAGGTGTTGGGACAGGCACAGGTCACTCTATTTTCCCATCAGGAAGAAGAATTAACCACAGGCTCAGGCTGCCGCCCAGAAGCAGAATAGGGCCTGAGGCAGTCCCACGCTCTTAGGGCCAGCTCCCAAAAAAGCGAGTTGAAAAATGGAGCCCAGGGACACTGCCATTCACAAACCCTCAGAGTTATAAATGATAACTCTCGTCCACAAATATATTGAGGGAAGGCAACGAAGAGGATTTGAAAGCAAGGCAGAATTGCAGGAAACACGTTTCGGGAGGTAGATTCGAATCGCCTTTAAAGCACATGAAAAGTCGCAAAACGTCGACAATGATGCCCTTGGCCAAAAAGGGCGTATGCGTTTTTTCCTGAATATATTCAGGAAAAAACGCATACGCCCTTTTTGGCCAACCAAGCAACCTGGAAAGGCAAATCAGCGCTACAAAGTAGTCTCGCTTCCCATCGGTCAAAAGGGCCATGCTGCAAAAAGTGTCAAAACCAGAAATGCAGGACAGGCCATGGAGAAATGGCAGCCTTGCTATGCTGATGGGCGGGATGTAAATTGCCAACAGCCACTCTGGAGAAGAGTACGGTGTGTCCTGAAACATCGAGAAAACACAGCTTAGGGAGCATAGGGCACGTCCACTCATGGGCGTATAAATTGGGAAAACTAAAAATCAGCAAGACACAGGCACCCCAAAGTTTAGGGCTGCTCTGTTGACAAGAACCTCCACTTCATGACACCTTAAATATCCCAGGAAAGAGAAAAATGGATAAAGAAGTTGTGGTCCTTATGTACAATGGAATATCACTCAGACATGAAATCAATGTCATAAGGATAGAAAAAGCAAGATGAGTGGACTTAGGTACAATGATTCTAAGTGAAATAAGTCACACAGAAAAAGACACTTATCATAAGGTATCACTTATAGAGGGAATGTAAAAACCGCTACACTTGAACTGAATTACAAAACAGAACAGAGTCACACGTTTAGAAAACACACTATGGCTGCTTAACGGGAAAGGTGAGGTGGGGTGATGCATAAAACAAGGGTTTCAAATTGGCTCAGATACCGTTCCATACACCCAATATGTAATAGATAAGACCTACTCCTTGCTCATTGAACTGGACTCAACACCCCCTATTCACCGCACAAGAATATATGTGACTAGTAAGAATCTTAAAACCTATGTATTGATATCTGTCTGGAAGAGAGTCAAGTGGGTGTAAAGCCGCATAAACACAGCCGTGAAAAGCAGCTAAACCCCATTATAAAAATAAATTACTTTTAAAAACCCGTAAAACAAAGACAGTGAAAGAGAGAGAAATTCTTACAAAATTCGTTCAGGGGCTGTGATGCAACCTGGATTGACCATATCTAGACGCACAGCTGGATGAGACATAAGGGTGGACACACTTGGGGCTGAGAGGTTGGGTGAGGTTGGGTGAGCAAACACAGACCCTTTAAAGTAATACTGCCTGGTACACTTCCCATGGGTCCCAAATCTCCAGGTTGAAGGGCATATTCCTATATCGAAAACATGCATGAGAAACCCAGAAGGTGGTACACTGTGTGATTTTGAAAGGTTTCTAAAACGCACCTCATTTCTCATTTTTTGTGTTCGGGTTCGCCATTCCAGCTACTTTACTAGAAATCTCAGTACTTGGAGAATCAGCACCTTTAACCTCCTGTTCCGTACAGGTTGCAATTTGTCCTGAGGATGAAAGGGAAGAGGGGCAACCAATGAGAGACTAGATCTAGGTGTTGGGACAGGCACAGGTCACTCTATTTTCCCATCAGGAAGAAGAATTAACCACAGGCTCAGCCTGCCCCCCGGAACCTGAATAGGGTCTGAGGCAATCCCGTGCTTTTGCGGACAGCTCCCAAAAAAGACAGTTGAAAAATGGAGCTCAGGGGCACTGCCATTCACAAACCCGCAGAGTTATAAATGATAACTCTCGTCCACAAATATATTGAGGGAAGGCAACGAAGAGGATTTGAAAGCAAGGCAGAATTGCAGGAAACATGTTTCAGGAGGTAGATTCCAATCGCCTTTAAACATATGTAAAGTGGTAAAACTTCGACAATGATGCCCTTGGCCAAAAAGGGCGTATGCGTTTTTTCCTGAATATATTCAGGAAAAAACGCATACGCCCTTTTTGGCCAACCAAGCAACCTGGAAAGGCAAATCAGCGCTACAAAGAAGTCTCGCTTCCCATCGGTCAAAAGGGCCATGCTGCAAAAAGTGTCAAAACCAGAAATGCAGGACAGGCCATGGAGAAATGGCAGCCTTGCTATGCTGATGGGTGGGATGTAAATTGCCAACAGCCACTCTGGAGAAGTGTACTGTGTGTCCTGAAACATCGAAAAAACACAGCTTAGGGAGCATAGGGCACGTCCACTCATGGGCGTATAAATTGGGAAAACTAAAAATCAGCAAGACACAGGCACCCCAAAGTTTAGGGCTGCTCTGTTGACAAGAACCTCCACTTCATGACACCTTAAATATCCCAGGAAAGAGAAAAATGGATAAAGAAGTTGTGGTCCTTATGTACAATGGAATATCACTCAGACATGAAATCAATGTCATAAGGCTAGGAGAAGCAAGATGATTGGATTTAGGTACGACGATTCTAAGTGAAATAAGTCACACAGAAAAAGACACTTATCATAAGCTATCACTTATAGAGGGAATGTAAAAACCGCTACACTTGAACTGAATTACAAAACAGAACAGAGTCACACGTTTAGAAAACACACTATGGCTGCTTAACGGGAAAGGTGAGGTGAGGTGATGCATAAAACAAGGGTTTCAAATTCGCTCAGATACCGTTCCATACACCCAATATGTAATAGACAAGACCTACTCCTTGCTCAGTGAACTGGACTCAACACCCCCTATTCACTGCACAAGAATATATGTGACTAGTAAGAATCTTAAAACCTATGTATCGATATCTGTCTGGAAGTGAGTCAAGTGGGTGTAAAGCCGCATAAACACAGCCGTTAAAAGCAGATAAACCCCATTATAAAAATAAATTACTTTTAAAAACCCGTAAAACAAAGACAGTGAAACAGAGAGAAATTCTTCCAAAATTCGTTCAGGGGCTGTGATGCAACCTGGATTGACCATATCTAGACATACAGCTGGATAAGACATAAGGGTGGACAGTCTTGGGGCTGAGAGTTTGGGTGAGCTTGGGTGAGCAAACGCAGAACCTTTAAAGTAATACTGCGTGGTACGCATCCCATGGGTCCCAAATCTCCAGGTTCAAGGGCATCTTCCTACATCGAAAACATACATGAGTAACCCAGAAGATGGTACACCGTGTGATTTTGAAAGGTTTCTAAAACACACCTCATTTCTCATCTCCTTGTGCTCGGGTTCGCCATTCCAGGTACTTTACTAGCAATCTCCCTACTTGGAGAATCAGCACCTTTAACCTCCTGTTCCCTACAGGTTGCAATTTGTCCTGAGGATGAACGGGAAGAGGGCCAACCAATGAGAGACTAGATCTAGGTGTTGGGACAGGCACAGGTCACTCTATTTTCCCATCAGGAAGAAGAATTAACCACAGGCTCAGCCTGCCGCCCAGAAGCAGAATAGGGCCTGAGGCAATCCCACGCTCTTAGGGCCAGCTCCCAAAAAAGCGAGTTGAAAAATGGAGCCCAGGGACACTGCCATTCACAAACCCGCAGAGTTATAAATGATAACTCTCGTCCACAAATATATTGAGGGAAGGCAACGAAGAGGATTTGAAAGCAAGGCAGAATTGCAGGAAACAGGTTTCGGGAGGTAGATTCGAATCGCCTTTAAAGCACATGAAAAGTCGCAAAACGTCGACAATGATGCCCTTGGCCAAAAAGGGCGTATGCGTTTTTTCCTGAATATATTCAGGAAAAAACGCATACGCCCTTTTTGGCCAACCAAGCAACCTGGAAAGGCAAATCAGCGCTACAAAGTAGTCTCGCTTCCCATCGGTCAAAAGGGCCATGCTGCAAAAAGTGTCAAAACCAGAAATGCAGGACAGGCCATGGAGAAATGGCAGCCTTGCTACGCTGATGGGCGGGATGTAAATTGCCAACAGCCACTCTGGAGAAGTGTACGGTGTGTCCTGAAACATCGAGAAAACACAGCTTAGGGAGCATAGGGCACGTCCACTCATGGGCGTATAAATTGGGAAAACTAAAAATCAGCAAGACACAGGCACCCCAAAGTTTAGGGCTGCTCTGTTGACAAGAACCTCCACTTCATGACACCTTAAATATCCCAGGAAAGAGAAAAATGGATAAAGAAGTTGTGGTCCTTATGTACAATGGAATATCACTCAGACATGAAATCAATGTCATAAGGCTAGGAGAAGCAAGATGATTGGATTTAGGTACGACGATTCTAAGTGAAATAAGTCACACAGAAAAAGACACTTATCATAAGCTATCACTTATAGAGGGAATGTAAAAACCGCTACACTTGAACTGAATTACAAAACAGAACAGAGTCACACGTTTAGAAAACACACTATGGCTGCTTAACGGGAAAGGTGAGGTGAGGTGATGCATAAAACAAGGGTTTCAAATTCGCTCAGATACCGTTCCATACACCCAATATGTAATAGACAAGACCTACTCCTTGCTCAGTGAACTGGACTCAACACCCCCTATTCACCGCACAAGAATATATGTGACTAGTAAGAATCTTAAAACCTATGTATCGATATCTGTCTGGAAGTGAGTCAAGTGGGTGTAAAGCCGCATAAACACAGCCGTTAAAAGCAGATAAACCCCATTATAAAAATAAATTACTTTTAAAAACCCGTAAAACAAAGACAGTGAAACAGAGAGAAATTCTTCCAAAATTCGGTCTGGGGCTGGGATGCAACCTGGATTGACCATATCTAGACATACAGCTGGATAAGACATAAGGGTGGACAGTCTTGGGGCTGAGAGTTTGGGTGAGGTTGGGTGAGCAAACGCAGAACCTTTAAAGTACTACTGCGTGGTACGCATCCCATGGGTCCCAAATCTCCAGGTTCAAGGGCATCTTCCTACATCGAAAACATACATGAGTAACCCAGAAGATGGTACACCGTGTGATTTTGAAAGGTTTCTAAAACACACCTCATTTCTCATCTCCTTGTGCTCGGGTTCGCCATTCCAGGTACTTTACTAGCAATCTCCCTACTTGGAGAATCAGCACCTTTAACCTCCTGTTCCCTACAGGTTGCAATTTGTCCTGAGGATGAACGGGAAGAGGGCCAACCAATGAGAGACTAGATCTAGGTGTTGGGACAGGCACAGGTCACTCTATTTTCCCATCAGGAAGAAGAATTAACCACAGGCTCAGCCTGCCGCCCAGAAGCAGAATAGGGCCTGAGGCAATCCCACGCTCTTAGGGCCAGCTCCCAAAAAAGCGAGTTGAAAAATGGAGCCCAGGGACACTGCCATTCACAAACCCGCAGAGTTATAAATGATAACTCTCGTCCACAAATATATTGAGGGAAGGCAACGAAGAGGATTTGAAAGCAAGGCAGAATTGCAGGAAACAGGTTTCGGGAGGTAGATTCGAATCGCCTTTAAAGCACATGAAAAGTCGCAAAACGTCGACAATGATGCCCTTGGCCAAAAAGGGCGTATGCGTTTTTTCCTGAATATATTCAGGAAAAAACGCATACGCCCTTTTTGGCCAACCAAGCAACCTGGAAAGGCAAATCAGCGCTACAAAGTAGTCTCGCTTCCCATCGGTCAAAAGGGCCATGCTGCAAAAAGTGTCAAAACCAGAAATGCAGGACAGGCCATGGAGAAATGGCAGCCTTGCTACGCTGATGGGCGGGATGTAAATTGCCAACAGCCACTCTGGAGAAGTGTACGGTGTGTCCTGAAACATCGAGAAAACACAGCTTAGGGAGCATAGGGCACGTCCACTCATGGGCGTATAAATTGGGAAAACTAAAAATCAGCAAGACACAGGCACCCCAAAGTTTAGGGCTGCTCTGTTGACAAGAACCTCCACTTCATGACACCTTAAATATCCCAGGAAAGAGAAAAATGGATAAAGAAGTTGTGGTCCTTATGTACAATGGAATATCACTCAGACATGAAATCAATGTCATAAGGCTAGGAGAAGCAAGATGATTGGATTTAGGTACGACGATTCTAAGTGAAATAAGTCACACAGAAAAAGACACTTATCATAAGCTATCACTTATAGAGGGAATGTAAAAACCGCTACACTTGAACTGAATTACAAAACAGAACAGAGTCACACGTTTAGAAAACACACTATGGCTGCTTAACGGGAAAGGTGAGGTGAGGTGATGCATAAAACAAGGGTTTCAAATTCGCTCAGATACCGTTCCATACACCCAATATGTAATAGACAAGACCTACTCCTTGCTCAGTGAACTGGACTCAACACCCCCTATTCACCGCACAAGAATATATGTGACTAGTAAGAATCTTAAAACCTATGTATCGATATCTGTCTGGAAGTGAGTCAAGTGGGTGTAAAGCCGCATAAACACAGCCGTTAAAAGCAGATAAACCCCATTATAAAAATAAATTACTTTTAAAAACCCGTAAAACAAAGACAGTGAAACAGAGAGAAATTCTTCCAAAATTCGGTCTGGGGCTGGGATGCAACCTGGATTGACCATATCTAGACATACAGCTGGATGAGACATAAGGGTGGACACTCTTGGGGCTGAGAGTTTGGGTGAGGTTGGGTGAGCAAACGCAGAACCTTTAAAGTAATACTGCGTGGTACGCATCCCATGGGTCCCAAATCTCCAGGTTCAAGGGCATCTTCCTACATCGAAAACATACATGAGTAACCCAGAAGATGGTACACCGTGTGATTTTGAAAGGTTTCTAAAACGCACCTCATTTCTCATTTCCTTGTGTTCGGGTTCGCCATTCCAGCTACTTTACTAGAAATCTCAGTACTTGGAGAATCAGCACCTTTAACCTCCTGTTCCGTACAGGTTGCAATTTGTCCTGAGGATGAAAGGGAAGAGGGGCAACCAATGAGAGACTAGATCTAGGTGTTGGGACAGGCACAGGTCACTCTATTTTCCCATCAGGAAGAAGAATTAACCACAGGCTCAGGCTGCCGCCCAGAAGCAGAATAGGGCCTGAGGCAGTCCCACGCTCTTAGGGCCAGCTCCCAAAAAAGCGAGTTGAAAAATGGAGCCCAGGGACACTGCCATTCACAAACCCTCAGAGTTATAAATGATAACTCTCGTCCACAAATATATTGAGGGAAGGCAACGAAGAGGATTTGAAAGCAAGGCAGAATTGCAGGAAACAGGTTTCGGGAGGTAGATTCGAATCGCCTTTAAAGCACATGAAAAGTCGCAAAACGTCGACAATGATGCCCTTGGCCAAAAAGGGCGTATGCGTTTTTTCCTGAATATATTCAGGAAAAAACGCATACGCCCTTTTTGGCCAACCAAGCAACCTGGAAAGGCAAATCAGCGCTACAAAGTAGTCTCGCTTCCCATCGGTCAAAAGGGCCATGCTGCAAAAAGTGTCAAAACCAGAAATGCAGGACAGGCCATGGAGAAATGGCAGCCTTGCTATGCTGATGGGCGGGATGTAAATTGCCAACAGCCACTCTGGAGAAGAGTACGGTGTGTCCTGAAACATCGAGAAAACACAGCTTAGGGAGCATAGGGCACGTCCACTCATGGGCGTATAAATTGGGAAAACTAAAAATCAGCAAGACACAGGCACCCCAAAGTTTAGGGCTGCTCTGTTGACAAGAACCTCCACTTCATGACACCTTAAATATCCCAGGAAAGAGAAAAATGGATAAAGAAGTTGTGGTCCTTATGTACAATGGAATATCACTCAGACATGAAATCAATGTCATAAGGATAGAAAAAGCAAGATGAGTGGACTTAGGTACAATGATTCTAAGTGAAATAAGTCACACAGAAAAAGACACTTATCATAAGGTATCACTTATAGAGGGAATGTAAAAACCGCTACACTTGAACTGAATTACAAAACAGAACAGAGTCACACGTTTAGAAAACACACTATGGCTGCTTAACGGGAAAGGTGAGGTGGGGTGATGCATAAAACAAGGGTTTCAAATTGGCTCAGATACCGTTCCATACACCCAATATGTAATAGATAAGACCTACTCCTTGCTCATTGAACTGGACTCAACACCCCCTATTCACCGCACAAGAATATATGTAACTAGTAAGAATCTTAAAACCTATGTATTGATATCTGTCTGGAAGAGAGTCAAGTGGGTGTAAAGCCGCATAAACACAGCCGTGAAAAGCAGCTAAACCCCATTATAAAAATAAATTACTTTTAAAAACCCGTAAAACAAAGACAGTGAAAGAGAGAGAAATTCTTACAAAATTCGTTCAGGGGCTGTGATGCAACCTGGATTGACCATATCTAGACGCACAGCTGGATGAGACATAAGGGTGGACACACTTGGGGCTGAGAGGTTGGGTGAGGTTGGGTGAGCAAACACAGACCCTTTAAAGTAATACTGCCTGGTACACTTCCCATGGGTCCCAAATCTCCAGGTTGAAGGGCATATTCCTATATCGAAAACATGCATGAGAAACCCAGAAGGTGGTACACTGTGTGATTTTGAAAGGTTTCTAAAACGCACCTCATTTCTCATTTATTTGTGTTCGGGTTCGCCATTCCAGCTACTTTACTAGAAATCTCAGTACTTGGAGAATCAGCACCTTTAACCTCCTGTTCCGTACAGGTTGCAATTTGTCCTGAGGATGAAAGGGAAGAGGGGCAACCAATGAGAGACTAGATCTAGGTGTTGGGACAGGCACAGGTCACTCTATTTTCCCATCAGGAAGAAGAATTAACCACAGGCTCAGCCTGCCCCCCGGAACCTGAATAGGGTCTGAGGCAATCCCGTGCTTTTGCGGACAGCTCCCAAAAAAGACAGTTGAAAAATGGAGCTCAGGGGCACTGCCATTCACAAACCCGCAGAGTTATAAATGATAACTCTCTTCCACAAATATATTGAGGGAAGGCAACGAAGAGGATTTGAAAGCAAGGCAGAATTGCAGGAAACATGTTTCAGGAGGTAGATTCGAATCGCCTTTAAACATATGTAAAGTGGTAAAACTTCGACAATGATGCCCTTGGCCAAAAAGGGCGTATGCGTTTTTTCCTGAATATATTCAGGAAAAAACGCATACGCCCTTTTTGGCCAACCAAGCAACCTGGAAAGGCAAATCAGCGCTACAAAGAAGTCTCGCTTCCCATCGGTCAAAAGGGCCATGCTGCAAAAAGTGTCAAAACCAGAAATGCAGGACAGGCCATGGAGAAATGGCAGCCTTGCTATGCTGATGGGTGGGATGTAAATTGCCAACAGCCACTCTGGAGAAGTGTACTGTGTGTCCTGAAACATCGAAAAAACACAGCTTAGGGAGCATAGGGCACGTCCACTCATGGGCGTATAAATTGGGAAAACTAAAAATCAGCAAGACACAGGCACCCCAAAGTTTAGGGCTGCTCTGTTCACAAGAACCTCCACTTCATGACACCTTAAATATCCCAGGAAAGAGAAAAATGGATAAAGAAGTTGTGGTCCTTATGTACAATGGAATATCACTCAGACATGAAATCAATGTCATAAGGCTAGGAGAAGCAAGATGATTGGATTTAGGTACGACGATTCTAAGTGAAATAAGTCACACAGAAAAAGACACTTATCATAAGCTATCACTTATAGAGGGAATGTAAAAACCGCTACACTTGAACTGAATTACAAAACAGAACAGAGTCACACGTTTAGAAAACACACTATGGCTGCTTAACGGGAAAGGTGAGGTGAGGTGATGCATAAAACAAGGGTTTCAAATTCGCTCAGATACCGTTCCATACACCCAATATGTAATAGACAAGACCTACTCCTTGCTCAGTGAACTGGACTCAACACCCCCTATTCACCGCACAAGAATATATGTGACTAGTAAGAATCTTAAAACCTATGTATCGATATCTGTCTGGAAGTGAGTCAAGTGGGTGTAAAGCCGCATAAACACAGCCGTTAAAAGCAGATAAACCCCATTATAAAAATAAATTACTTTTAAAAACCCGTAAAACAAAGACAGTGAAACAGAGAGAAATTCTTCCAAAATTCGGTCTGGGGCTGGGATGCAACCTGGATTGACCATATCTAGACATACAGCTGGATAAGACATAAGGGTGGACAGTCTTGGGGCTGAGAGTTTGGGTGAGGTTGGGTGAGCAAACGCAGAACCTTTAAAGTACTACTGCGTGGTACGCATCCCATGGGTCCCAAATCTCCAGGTTCAAGGGCATCTTCCTACATCGAAAACATACATGAGTAACCCAGAAGATGGTACACCGTGTGATTTTGAAAGGTTTCTAAAACACACCTCATTTCTCATCTCCTTGTGCTCGGGTTCGACATTCCAGGTACTTTACTAGCAATCTCCCTACTTGGAGAATCAGCACCTTTAACCTCCTGTTCCCTACAGGTTGCAATTTGTCCTGAGGATGAACGGGAAGAGGGCCAACCAATGAGAGACTAGATCTAGGTGTTGGGAAAGGCACAGGTCACTCTATTTTCCCATCAGGAAGAAGAATTAACCACAGGCTCAGCCTGCCGCCCAGAAGCAGAATAGGGCCTGAGGCAATCCCACGCTCTTAGGGCCAGCTCCCAAAAAAGCGAGTTGAAAAATGGAGCCCAGGGACACTGCCATTCACAAACCCGCAGAGTTATAAATGATAACTCTCGTCCACAAATATATTGAGGGAAGGCAACGAAGAGGATTTGAAAGCAAGGCAGAATTGCAGGAAACAGGTTTCGGGAGGTAGATTCGAATCGCCTTTAAAGCACATGAAAAGTCGCAAAACGTCGACAATGATGCCCTTGGCCAAAAAGGGCGTATGCGTTTTTTCCTGAATATATTCAGGAAAAAACGCATACGCCCTTTTTGGCCAACCAAGCAACCTGGAAAGGCAAATCAGCGCTACAAAGTAGTCTCGCTTCCCATCGGTCAAAAGGGCCATGCTGCAAAAAGTGTCAAAACCAGAAATGCAGGACAGGCCATGGAGAAATGGCAGCCTTGCTACGCTGATGGGCGGGATGTAAATTGCCAACAGCCACTCTGGAGAAGTGTACGGTGTGTCCTGAAACATCGAGAAAACACAGCTTAGGGAGCATAGGGCACGTCCACTCATGGGCGTATAAATTGGGAAAACTAAAAATCAGCAAGACACAGGCACCCCAAAGTTTAGGGCTGCTCTGTTGACAAGAACCTCCACTTCATGACACCTTAAATATCCCAGGAAAGAGAAAAATGGATAAAGAAGTTGTGGTCCTTATGTACAATGGAATATCACTCAGACATGAAATCAATGTCATAAGGCTAGGAGAAGCAAGATGATTGGATTTAGGTACGACGATTCTAAGTGAAATAAGTCACACAGAAAAAGACACTTATCATAAGCTATCACTTATAGAGGGAATGTAAAAACCGCTACACTTGAACTGAATTACAAAACAGAACAGAGTCACACGTTTAGAAAACACACTATGGCTGCTTAACGGGAAAGGTGAGGTGAGGTGATGCATAAAACAAGGGTTTCAAATTCGCTCAGATACCGTTCCATACACCCAATATGTAATAGACAAGACCTACTCCTTGCTCAGTGAACTGGACTCAACACCCCCTATTCACCGCACAAGAATATATGTGACTAGTAAGAATCTTAAAACCTATGTATCGATATCTGTCTGGAAGTGAGTCAAGTGGGTGTAAAGCCGCATAAACACAGCCGTTAAAAGCAGATAAACCCCATTATAAAAATAAATTACTTTTAAAAACCCGTAAAACAAAGACAGTGAAAGAGAGAGAAATTCTTACAAAATTCGTTCAGGGGCTGTGATGCAACCTGGATTGACCATATCTAGACCCACAGCTGGATGAGACATAAGGGTGGACACACTTGGGGCTGAGAGGTTGGGTGAGGTTGGGTGAGCAAACACAGACCCTTTAAAGTAACACTGCCTGGTACCCATCCCATGGGTCCGAAATCTCCAGGTTCAAGGGCATATTCATACATCGAAAACATGCATGAGAAACCCAGAAGATGGTACACAGTGTGATTTTGAAAGGTTTCTAAAACGCACCTCATTTCTCATTTCCTTGTGTTCGGGTTCGCCATTCCAGCTACTTTACTAGAAATCTCCCTACTTGGAGAATCAGCACCTTTAACCTCCTGTTCCGTACAGTTTGCAATTTGTCCTGAGGATGAAAGGGAAGAGGGGCAACCAATGAGAGACTAGATCTAGGTGTTGGGACAGGCACAGGTCACTCTATTTTCCCATCAGGAAGAAGAATTAACCACAGGCTCAGCCTGCCCCCCGGAACCTGAATAGGGTCTGAGGCAATCCCGTGCTTTTGCGGACAGCTCCGAAAAAAGACAGTTGAAAAATGGAGCTCAGGGGCACTGCCATTCACAAACCCGCAGAGGTATAAATGATAACTCTCTTCCACAAATATATTGAGGGAAGGCAACGAAGAGGATTTGGAAGCAAGGCAGAATTGCAGGAAACATGTTTCAGGAGGTAGATTCGAATCGCCTTTAAACATATGTAAAGTGGTAAAACTTCGACAATGATGCCCTTGGCCAAAAAGGGCGTATGCGTTTTTTCCTGAATATATTCAGGAAAAAACGCATACGCCCTTTTTGGCCAACCAAGCAACCTGGAAAGGCAAATCAGCGCTACAAAGAACTCTCGCTTCCCATCGGTCAAAAGGGCCATGCTGCAAAAAGTGTCAAAACCAGAAATGCAGGACAGGCCATGGAGAAATGGCAGCCTTGCTACGCTGATGGGTGTGATGTAAATTGCCAACAGCCACTCTGGAGAAGAGTACGGTGTGTCCTGAAACATCGAAAAAACACAGCTTAGGGAGCATAGGGCACGTCCACTCATGGGCGTATAAATTGGGAAAACTAAAAATCAGCAAGACACAGGCACCCCAAAGTTTAGGGCTGCTCTGTTGACAAGAACCTCCACTTCATGACACCTTAAATATCCCAGGAAAGAGAAAAATGGATAAAGAAGTTGTGGTCCTTATGTACAATGGAATATCACTCAGACATGAAATCAATGTCATAAGGCTAGGAGAAGCAAGATGATTGGATTTAGGTACGACGATTCTAAGTGAAATAAGTCACACAGAAAAAGACACTTATCATAAGCTATCACTTATAGAGGGAATGTAAAAACCGCTACACTTGAACTGAATTACAAAACAGAACAGAGTCACACTTTTAGAAAACACACTATGGCTGCTTAACGGGAAAGGTGAGGTGAGGTGATGCATAAAACAAGGGTTTCAAATTCGCTCAGATACCGTTCCATACACCCAATATGTAATAGACAAGACCTACTCCTTGCTCAGTGAACTGGACTCAACACCCCCTATTCACCGCACAAGAATATATGTGACTAGTAAGAATCTTAAAACCTATGTATTGATATCTGTCTGGAAGTGAGTCAAGTGGGTGTAAAGCCGCATAAACACAGCCGTTAAAAGCAGATAAACCCCATTATAAAAATAAATTACTTTTAAAAACCCGTAAAACAAAGACAGTGAAACAGAGAGGAATTCTTCCAAAATTCGGTCTGGGGCTGGGATGCAACCTGGATTGACCATATCTAGACATACAGCTGGATGAGACATAAGGGTGGACACTCTTGGGGCTGAGAGTTTGGGTGAGGTTGGGTGAGCAAACGCAGAACCTTTAAAGTAATACTGCGTGGTACGCATCCCATGGGTCCCAAATCTCCAGGTTCAAGGGCATCTTCCTACATCGAAAACATACATGAGTAACCCAGAAGATGGTACACCGTGTGATTTTGAAAGGTTTCTAAAACGCACCTCATTTCTCATTTCCTTGTGTTCGGGTTCGCCATTCCAGCTACTTTACTAGAAATCTCAGTACTTGGAGAATCAGCACCTTTAACCTCCTGTTCCGTACAGGTTGCAATTTGTCCTGAGGATGAAAGGGAAGAGGGGCAACCAATGAGAGACTAGATCTAGGTGTTGGGACAGGCACAGGTCACTCTATTTTCCCATCAGGAAGAAGAATTAACCACAGGCTCAGCCTGCCCCCCGGAACCTGAATAGGGTCTGAGGCAATCCCGTGCTTTTGCGGACAGCTCCCAAAAAAGACAGTTGAAAAATGGAGCTCAGGGGCACTGCCATTCACAAACCCACAGAGTTATAAATGATAACTCTCTTCCACAAATATATTGAGGGAAGGCAACGAAGAGGATTTGAAAGCAAGGCAGAATTGCAGGAAACATGTTTCAGGAGGTAGATTCGAATCGCCTTTAAACATATGTAAAGTGGTAAAACTTCGACAATGATGCCCTTGGCCAAAAAGGGCGTATGCGTTTTTTCCTGAATATATTCAGGAAAAAACGCATACGCCCTTTTTGGCCAACCAAGCAACCTGGAAAGGCAAATCAGCGCTACAAAGAAGTCTCGCTTCCCATCGGTCAAAAGGGCCATGCTGCAAAAAGTGTCAAAACCAGAAATGCAGGACAGGCCATGGAGAAATGGCAGCCTTGCTATGCTGATGGGTGGGATGTAAATTGCCAACAGCCACTCTGGAGAAGTGTACTGTGTGTCCTGAAACATCGAAAAAACACAGCTTAGGGAGCATAGGGCACGTCCACTCATGGGCGTATAAATTGGGAAAACTAAAAATCAGCAAGACACAGGCACCCCAAAGTTTAGGGCTGCTCTGTTGACAAGAACCTCCACTTCATGACACCTTAAATATCCCAGGAAAGAGAAAAATGGATAAAGAAGTTGTGGTCCTTATGTACAATGGAATATCACTCAGACATGAAATCAATGTCATAAGGCTAGGAGAAGCAAGATGATTGGATTTAGGTACGACGATTCTAAGTGAAATAAGTCACACAGAAAAAGACACTTATCATAAGCTATCACTTATAGAGGGAATGTAAAAACCGCTACACTTGAACTGAATTACAAAACAGAACAGAGTCACACGTTTAGAAAACACACTATGGCTGCTTAACGGGAAAGGTGAGGTGAGGTGATGCATAAAACAAGGGTTTCAAATTCGCTCAGATACCGTTCCATACACCCAATATGTAATAGACAAGACCTACTCCTTGCTCAGTGAACTGGACTCAACACCCCCTATTCACCGCACAAGAATATATGTGACTAGTAAGAATCTTAAAACCTATGTATCGATATCTGTCTGGAAGTGAGTCAAGTGGGTGTAAAGCCGCATAAACACAGCCGTTAAAAGCAGATAAACCCCATTATAAAAATAAATTACTTTTAAAAACCCGTAAAACAAAGACAGTGAAACAGAGAGAAATTCTTCCAAAATTCGGTCTGGGGCTGGGATGCAACCTGGATTGACCATATCTAGACATACAGCTGGATAAGACATAAGGGTGGACAGTCTTGGGGCTGAGAGTTTGGGTGAGGTTGGGTGAGCAAACGCAGACCCTTTAAAGTAATACTGCGTGGTACGCATCCCATGGGTCCCAAATCTCCAGGTTCAAGGGCATCTTCCTACATCGAAAACATACATGAGTAACCCAGAAGATGGTACACCGTGTGATTTTGAAAGGTTTCTAAAACACACCTCATTTCTCATCTCCTTGTGCTCGGGTTCGCCATTCCAGGTACTTTACTAGCAATCTCCCTACTTGGAGAATCAGCACCTTTAACCTCCTGTTCCCTACAGGTTGCAATTTGTCCTGAGGATGAACGGGAAGAGGGCCAACCAATGAGAGACTAGATCTAGGTGTTGGGACAGGCACAGGTCACTCTATTTTCCCATCAGGAAGAAGAATTAACCACAGGCTCAGCCTGCCGCCCAGAAGCAGAATAGGGCCTGAGGCAATCCCACGCTCTTAGGGCCAGCTCCCAAAAAAGCGAGTTGAAAAATGGAGCCCAGGGACACTGCCATTCACAAACCCGCAGAGTTATAAATGATAACTCTCGTCCACAAATATATTGAGGGAAGGCAACGAAGAGGATTTGAAAGCAAGGCAGAATTGCAGGAAACAGGTTTCGGGAGGTAGATTCGAATCGCCTTTAAAGCACATGAAAAGTCGCAAAACGTCGACAATGATGCCCTTGGCCAAAAAGGGCGTATGCGTTTTTTCCTGAATATATTCAGGAAAAAACGCATACGCCCTTTTTGGCCAACCAAGCAACCTGGAAAGGCAAATCAGCGCTACAAAGTAGTCTCGCTTCCCATCGGTCAAAAGGGCCATGCTGCAAAAAGTGTCAAAACCAGAAATGCAGGACAGGCCATGGAGAAATGGCAGCCTTGCTACGCTGATGGGCGGGATGTAAATTGCCAACAGCCACTCTGGAGAAGTGTACGGTGTGTCCTGAAACATCGAGAAAACACAGCTTAGGGAGCATAGGGCACGTCCACTCATGGGCGTATAAATTGGGAAAACTAAAAATCAGCAAGACACAGGCACCCCAAAGTTTAGGGCTGCTCTGTTGACAAGAACCTCCACTTCACGACACCTTAAATATCCCAGGAAAGAGAAAAATGGATAAAGAAGTTGTGGTCCTTATGTACAATGGAATATCACTCAGAAATGAAATCAATGTCATAAGGATAGAAAAAGCAAGATGAGTGGAATTAGGTACGATGATTCTAAATGAAATAAGTCACACAGAAAAAGACACTTATCATAAGCTATCACTTATAGAGGGAATGTAAAAACCGCTACACTTGAACTGAATTACAAAACAGAACAGAGTCACACGTTTAGAAAACACACTATGGCTGCTTAACGGGAAAGGTGATGTGGGGTGATGCATAAAACAAGGGTTACAAATTGGCTCAGATACCGTTCCATACACCCAATATGTAATAGAAAAGACCGACTCCTTGCTCAGTGAACTGGACTCAACACCCCCTATTCACCACACAAGAATATATCTGACTAGTAAGAATCTTAAAACCTATGTATTGATATCTCTCTGGAAGTGAGTCAAGTGGGTGTAAAGCCGCATAAACACAGCCGTGAAAAGCAGCTAAACCCCATTATAAAAATAAATTACTTTTAAAAACCCGTAAAACAAAGACAGTGAAAGAGAGAGAAATTCTTACAAAATTCGTTCAGGGGCTGTGATGCAACCTGGATTGACCATATCTAGACCCACAGCTGGATGAGACATAAGGGTGGACACACTTGGGGCTGAGAGGTTGGGTGAGGTTGGGTGAGCAAACACAGACCCTTTAAAGTAACACTGCCTGGTACCCATCCCATGGGTCCGAAATCTCCAGGTTCAAGGGCATATTCATACATCGAAAACATGCATGAGAAACCCAGAAGATGGTACACAGTGTGATTTTGAAAGGTTTCTAAAACGCACCTCATTTCTCATTTCCTTGTGTTCGGGTTCGCCATTCCAGCTACTTTACTAGAAATCTCCCTACTTGGGGAATCAGCACCTTTAACCTCCTGTTCCGTACAGTTTGCAATTTGTCCTGAGGATGAAAGGGAAGAGGGGCAACCAATGAGAGACTAGATCTAGGTGTTGGGACAGGCACAGGTCACTCTATTTTCCCATCAGGAAGAAGAATTAACCACAGGCTCAGCCTGCCCCCCGGAACCTGAATAGGGTCTGAGGCAATCCCGTGCTTTTGCGGACAGCTCCCAAAAAAGACAGTTGAAAAATGGAGCTCAGGGGCACTGCCATTCACAAACCCGCAGAGTTATAAATGATAACTCTCTTCCACAAATATATTGAGGGAAGGCAACGAAGAGGATTTGAAAGCAAGGCAGAATTGCAGGAAACATGTTTCAGGAGGTAGATTCGAATCGCCTTTAAACATATGTAAAGTGGTAAAACTTCGACAATGATGCCCTTGGCCAAAAAGGGCGTATGCGTTTTTTCCTGAATATATTCAGGAAAAAACGCATACGCCCTTTTTGGCCAACCAAGCAACCTGGAAAGGCAAATCAGCGCTACAAAGAAGTCTCGCTTCCCATCGGTCAAAAGGGCCATGCTGCAAAAAGTGTCAAAACCAGAAATGCAGGACAGGCCATGGAGAAATGGCAGCCTTGCTACGCTGATGGGTGGGATGTAAATTGCGAACAGCCACTCTGGAGAAGAGTACGGTGTGTCCTGAAACATCGAAAAAACACAGCTTAGGGAGCATAGGGCACGTCCACTCATGGGCGTATAAATTGGGAAAACTAAAAATCAGCAAGACACAGGCACCCCAAAGTTTAGGGCTGCTCTGTTGACAAGAACCTCCACTTCATGACACCTTAAATATCCCAGGAAAGAGAAAAATGGATAAAGAAGTTGTGGTCCTTATGTACAATGGAATATCACTCAGACATGAAATCAATGTCATAAGGCTAGGAGAAGCAAGATGATTGGATTTAGGTACGACGATTCTAAGTGAAATAAGTCACACAGAAAAAGACACTTATCATAAGCTATCACTTATAGAGGGAATGTAAAAACCGCTACACTTGAACTGAATTACAAAACAGAACAGAGTCACACGTTTAGAAAACACACTATGGCTGCTTAACGGGAAAGGTGAGGTGAGGTGATGCATAAAACAAGGGTTTCAAATTCGCTCAGATACCGTTCCATACACCCAATATGTAATAGACAAGACCTACTCCTTGCTCAGTGAACTGGACTCAACACCCCCTATTCACCGCACAAGAATATATGTGACTAGTAAGAATCTTAAAACCTATGTATTGATATCTGTCTGGAAGTGAGTCAAGTGGGTGTAAAGCCGCATAAACACAGCCGTTAAAAGCAGATAAACCCCATTATAAAAATAAATTACTTTTAAAAACCCGTAAAACAAAGACAGTGAAACAGAGAGGAATTCTTCCATAATTCGGTCTGGGGCTGGGATGCAACCTGGATTGACCATATCTAGACATACAGCTGGATGAGACATAAGGGTGGACACTCTTGGGGCTGAGAGTTTGGGTGAGGTTGGGTGAGCAAACGCAGAACCTTTAAAGTAATACTGCGTGGTACGCATCCCATGGGTCCCAAATCTCCAGGTTCAAGGTCATCTTCCTACATCGAAAACATACATGAGTAACCCAGAAGATGGTACACCGTGTGATTTTGAAAGGTTTCTAAAACGCACCTCATTTCTCATTTCCTTGTGTTCGGGTTCGCCATTCCAGCTACTTTACTAGAAATCTCAGTACTTGGAGAATCAGCACCTTTAACCTCCTGTTCCGTACAGGTTGCAATTTGTCCTGAGGATGAAAGGGAAGAGGGGCAACCAATGAGAGACTAGATCTAGGTGTTGGGACAGGCACAGGTCACTCTATTTTCCCATCAGGAAGAAGAATTAACCACAGGCTCAGCCTGCCCCCCGGAACCTGAATAGGGTCTGAGGCAATCCCGTGCTTTTGCGGACAGCTCCCAAAAAAGACAGTTGAAAAATGGAGCTCAGGGGCACTGCCATTCACAAACCCACAGAGTTATAAATGATAACTCTCTTCCACAAATATATTGAGGGAAGGCAACGAAGAGGATTTGAAAGCAAGGCAGAATTGCAGGAAACATGTTTCAGGAGGTAGATTCGAATCGCCTTTAAACATATGTAAAGTGGTAAAACTTCGACAATGATGCCCTTGGCCAAAAAGGGCGTATGCGTTTTTTCCTGAATATATTCAGGAAAAAACGCATACGCCCTTTTTGGCCAACCAAGCAACCTGGAAAGGCAAATCAGCGCTACAAAGAAGTCTCGCTTCCCATCGGTCAAAAGGGCCATGCTGCAAAAAGTGTCAAAACCAGAAATGCAGGACAGGCCATGGAGAAATGGCAGCCTTGCTATGCTGATGGGTGGGATGTAAATTGCCAACAGCCACTCTGGAGAAGTGTACTGTGTGTCCTGAAACATCGAAAAAACACAGCTTAGGGAGCATAGGGCACGTCCACTCATGGGCGTATAAATTGGGAAAACTAAAAATCAGCAAGACACAGGCACCCCAAAGTTTAGGGCTGCTCTGTTGACAAGAACCTCCACTTCATGACACCTTAAATATCCCAGGAAAGAGAAAAATGGATAAAGAAGTTGTGGTCCTTATGTACAATGGAATATCACTCAGACATGAAATCAATGTCATAAGGCTAGGAGAAGCAAGATGATTGGATTTAGGTACGACGATTCTAAGTGAAATAAGTCACACAGAAAAAGACACTTATCATAAGCTATCACTTATAGAGGGAATGTAAAAACCGCTACACTTGAACTGAATTACAAAACAGAACAGAGTCACACGTTTAGAAAACACACTATGGCTGCTTAACGGGAAAGGTGAGGTGAGGTGATGCATAAAACAAGGGTTTCAAATTCGCTCAGATACCGTTCCATACACCCAATATGTAATAGACAAGACCTACTCCTTGCTCAGTGAACTGGACTCAACACCCCCTATTCACCGCACAAGAATATATGTGACTAGTAAGAATCTTAAAACCTATGTATCGATATCTGTCTGGAAGTGAGTCAAGTGGGTGTAAAGCCGCATAAACACAGCCGTTAAAAGCAGATAAACCCCATTATAAAAATAAATTACTTTTAAAAACCCGTAAAACAAAGACAGTGAAACAGAGAGAAATTCTTCCAAAATTCGGTCTGGGGCTGGGATGCAACCTGGATTGACCATATCTAGACATACAGCTGGATAAGACATAAGGGTGGACAGTCTTGGGGCTGAGAGTTTGGGTGAGCTTGGGTGAGCAAACGCAGAACCTTTAAAGTAATACTGCGTGGTACGCATCCCATGGGTCCCAAATCTCCAGGTTCAAGGGCATCTTCCTACATCGAAAACATACATGAGTAACCCAGAAGATGGTACACCGTGTGATTTTGAAAGGTTTCTAAAACACACCTCATTTCTCATCTCCTTGTGCTCGGGTTCGCCATTCCAGGTACTTTACTAGCAATCTCCCTACTTGGAGAATCAGCACCTTTAACCTCCTGTTCCCTACAGGTTGCAATTTGTCCTGAGGATGAACGGGAAGAGGGCCAACCAATGAGAGACTAGATCTAGGTGTTGGGACAGGCACAGGTCACTCTATTTTCCCATCAGGAAGAAGAATTAACCACAGGCTCAGCCTGCCGCCCAGAAGCAGAATAGGGCCTGAGGCAATCCCACGCTCTTAGGGCCAGCTCCCAAAAAAGCGAGTTGAAAAATGGAGCCCAGGGACACTGCCATTCACAAACCCGCAGAGTTATAAATGATAACTCTCGTCCACAAATATATTGAGGGAAGGCAACGAAGAGGATTTGAAAGCAAGGCAGAATTGCAGGAAACAGGTTTCGGGAGGTAGATTCGAATCGCCTTTAAAGCACATGAAAAGTCGCAAAACGTCGACAATGATGCCCTTGGCCAAAAAGGGCGTATGCGTTTTTTCCTGAATATATTCAGGAAAAAACGCATACGCCCTTTTTGGCCAACCAAGCAACCTGGAAAGGCAAATCAGCGCTACAAAGTAGTCTCGCTTCCCATCGGTCAAAAGGGCCATGCTGCAAAAAGTGTCAAAACCAGAAATGCAGGACAGGCCATGGAGAAATGGCAGCCTTGCTACGCTGATGGGCGGGATGTAAATTGCCAACAGCCACTCTGGAGAAGTGTACGGTGTGTCCTGAAACATCGAGAAAACACAGCTTAGGGAGCATAGGGCACGTCCACTCATGGGCGTATAAATTGGGAAAACTAAAAATCAGCAAGACACAGGCACCCCAAAGTTTAGGGCTGCTCTGTTGACAAGAACCTCCACTTCACGACACCTTAAATATCCCAGGAAAGAGAAAAATGGATAAAGAAGTTGTGGTCCTTATGTACAATGGAATATCACTCAGACATGAAATCAATGTCATAAGGATAGAAAAAGCAAGATGAGTGGAATTAGGTACGATGATTCTAAATGAAATAAGTCACACAGAAAAAGACACTTATCATAAGCTATCACTTATAGAGGGAATGTAAAAACCGCTACACTTGAACTGAATTACAAAACAGAACAGAGTCACACGTTTAGAAAACACACTATGGCTGCTTAACGGGAAAGGTGAGGTGGGGTGATGCATAAAACAAGGGTTACAAATTGGCTCAGATACCGTTCCATACACCCAATATGTAATAGAAAAGACCGACTCCTTGCTCAGTGAACTGGACTCAACACCCCCTATTCACCACACAAGAATATATCTGACTAGTAAGAATCTTAAAACCTATGTATTGATATCTCTCTGGAAGTGAGTCAAGTGGGTGTAAAGCCGCATAAACACAGCCGTGAAAAGCAGCTAAACCCCATTATAAAAATAAATTACTTTTAAAAACCCGTAAAACAAAGACAGTGAAAGAGAGAGAAATTCTTACAAAATTCGTTCAGGGGCTGTGATGCAACCTGGATTGACCATATCTAGACCCACAGCTGGATGAGACATAAGGGTGGACACACTTGGGGCTGAGAGGTTGGGTGAGGTTGGGTGAGCAAACACAGACCCTTTAAAGTAACACTGCCTGGTACCCATCCCATGGGTCCGAAATCTCCAGGTTCAAGGGCATATTCATACATCGAAAACATGCATGAGAAACCCAGAAGATGGTACACAGTGTGATTTTGAAAGGTTTCTAAAACGCACCTCATTTCTCATTTCCTTGTGTTCGGGTTCGCCATTCCAGCTACTTTACTAGAAATCTCCCTACTTGGAGAATCAGCACCTTTAACCTCCTGTTCCGTACAGTTTGCAATTTGTCCTGAGGATGAAAGGGAAGAGGGGCAACCAATGAGAGACTAGATCTAGGTGTTGGGACAGGCACAGGTCACTCTATTTTCCCATCAGGAAGAAGAATTAACCACAGGCTCAGCCTGCCCCCCGGAACCTGAATAGGGTCTGAGGCAATCCCGTGCTTTTGCGGACAGCTCCCAAAAAAGACAGTTGAAAAATGGAGCTCAGGGGCACTGCCATTCACAAACCCGCAGAGTTATAAATGATAACTCTCTTCCACAAATATATTGAGGGAAGGCAACGAAGAGGATTTGAAAGCAAGGCAGAATTGCAGGAAACATGTTTCAGGAGGTAGATTCGAATCGCCTTTAAACATATGTAAAGTGGTAAAACTTCGACAATGATGCCCTTGGCCAAAAAGGGCGTATGCGTTTTTTCCTGAATATATTCAGGAAAAAACGCATACGCCCTTTTTGGCCAACCAAGCAACCTGGAAAGGCAAATCAGCGCTACAAAGAAGTCTCGCTTCCCATCGGTCAAAAGTGCCATGCTGCAAAAAGTGTCAAAACCAGAAATGCAGGACAGGCCATGGAGAAATGGCAGCCTTGCTACGCTGATGGGTGGGATGTAAATTGCGAACAGCCACTCTGGAGAAGAGTACGGTGTGTCCTGAAACATCGAAAAAACACAGCTTAGGGAGCATAGGGCACGTCCACTCATGGGCGTATAAATTGGGAAAACTAAAAATCAGCAAGACACAGGCACCCCAAAGTTTAGGGCTGCTCTGTTGACAAGAACCTCCACTTCATGACACCTTAAATATCCCAGGAAAGAGAAAAATGGATAAAGAAGTTGTGGTCCTTATGTACAATGGAATATCACTCAGACATGAAATCAATGTCATAAGGCTAGGAGAAGCAAGATGATTGGATTTAGGTACGACGATTCTAAGTGAAATAAGTCACACAGAAAAAGACACTTATCATAAGCTATCACTTATAGAGGGAATGTAAAAACCGCTACACTTGAACTGAATTACAAAACAGAACAGACTCACACGTTTAGAAAACACACTATGGCTGCTTAACGGGAAAGGTGAGGTGGGGTGATGCATAAAACAAGGGTTTCAAATTCGCTCAGATACAGTTCCATACACCCAATATGTAATAGACAAGACCTACTCCTTGCTCAGTGAACTGGACTCAACACCCCCTATTCACCGCACAAGAATATATGTGACTAGTAAGAATCTTAAAACCTATGTATTGATATCTGTCTGGAAGTGAGTCAAGTGGGTGTAAAGCCGCATAAACACAGCCGTTAAAAGCAGATAAACCCCATTATAAAAATAAATTACTTTTAAAAACCCGTAAAACAAAGACAGTGAAACAGAGAGGAATTCTTCCAAAATTCGGTCTGGGGCTGGGATGCAACCTGGATTGACCATATCTAGACATACAGCTGGATGAGACATAAGGGTGGACACTCTTGGGGCTGAGAGTTTGGGTGAGGTTGGGTGAGCAAACGCAGAACCTTTAAAGTAATACTGCGTGGTACGCATCCCATGGGTCCCAAATCTCCAGGTTCAAGGGCATCTTCCTACATCGAAAACATACATGAGTAACCCAGAAGATGGTACACCGTGTGATTTTGAAAGGTTTCTAAAACGCACCTCATTTCTCATCTCCTTGTGCTCGGGTTCGCCATTCCAGGTACTTTACTAGCAATCTCCCTACTTGGAGAATCAGCACCTTTAACCTCCTGTTCCCTACAGGTTGCAATTTGTCCTGAGGATGAACGGGAAGAGGGCCAACCAATGAGAGACTAGATCTAGGTGTTGGGACAGGCACAGGTCACTCTATTTTCCCATCAGGAAGAAGAATTAACCACAGGCTCAGGCTGCCGCCCAGAAGCCGAATAGGGCCTGAGGCAATCCCACGCACTTAGGGCCAGCTCCCAAAAAAGCGAGTTGAAAAATGGAGCCCAGGGACACTGCCATTCACAAACCCGCAGAGTTATAAATGATAACTCTCGTCCACAAATATATTGAGGGAAGGCAACGAAGAGGATTTGAAAGCAAGGCAGAATTGCAGGAAACAGGTTTCGGGAGGTAGATTCGAATCGCCTTTAAAGCACATGAAAAGTCGCAAAACGTCGACAATGATGCCCTTGGCCAAAAAGGGCGTATGCGTTTTTTCCTGAATATATTCAGGAAAAAACGCATACGCCCTTTTTGGCCAACCAAGCAACCTGGAAAGGCAAATCAGCGCTACAAAGTAGTCTCGCTTCCCATCGGTCAAAAGGGCCATGCTGCAAAAAGTGTCAAAACCAGAAATGCAGGACAGGCCATGGAGAAATGGCAGCCTTGCTATGCTGATGGGCGGGATGTAAATTGCCAACAGCCACTCTGGAGAAGAGTACGGTGTGTCCTGAAACATCGAGAAAACACAGCTTAGGGAGCATAGGGCACGTCCACTCATGGGCGTATAAATTGGGAAAACTAAAAATCAGCAAGACACAGGCACCCCAAAGTTTAGGGCTGCTCTGTTGACAAGAACCTCCACTTCATGACACCTTAAATATCCCAGGAAAGAGAAAAATGGATAAAGAAGTTGTGGTCCTTATGTACAATGGAATATCACTCAGACATGAAATCAATGTCATAAGTATAGAAAAAGCAAGATGAGTGGACTTAGGTACGATGATTCTAAGTGAAATAAGTCACACAGAAAAAGACACTTATCATAAGGTATCACTTATAGAGGGAATGTAAAAACCGCTACACTTGAACTGAATTACAAAACAGAACAGAGTCACACGTTTAGAAAACACACTATGGCTGCTTAACGGGAAAGGTGAGGTGGGGTGATGCATAAAACAAGGGTTTCAAATTGGCTCAGATACCGTTCCATACACCCAATATGTAATAGATAAGACCTACTCCTTGCTCATTGAACTGGACTCAACACCCCCTATTCACCGCACAAGAATATATGTGACTAGTAAGAATCTTAAAACCTATGTATTGATATCTGTCTGGAAGAGAGTCAGGTGGGTGTAAAGCCGCATAAACACAGCCGTGAAAAGCAGCTAAACCCCATTATAAAAATAAATTACTTTTAAAAACCCGTAAAACAAAGACAGTGAAAGAGAGAGAAATTCTTACAAAATTCGTTCAGGGGCTGTGATGCAACCTGGATTGACCATATCTAGACGCACAGCTGGATGAGACATAAGGGTGGACACACTTGGGGCTGAGAGGTTGGGTGAGGTTGGGTGAGCAAACACAGACCCTTTAAAGTAATACTGCCTGGTACACTTCCCATGGGTCCCAAATCTCCAGGTTGAAGGGCATATTCCTATATCGAAAACATGCATGAGAAACCCAGAAGGTGGTACACTGTGTGATTTTGAAAGGTTTCTAAAACGCACCTCATTTCTCATTTCCTTGTGTTCGGGTTCGCCATTCCAGCTACTTTACTAGAAATCTCAGTACTTGGAGAATCAGCACCTTTAACCTCCTGTTCCGTACAGGTTGCAATTTGTCCTGAGGATGAAAGGGAAGAGGGGCAACCAATGAGAGACTAGATCTAGGTGTTGGGACAGGCACAGGTCACTCTATTTTCCCATCAGGAAGAAGAATTAACCACAGGCTCAGCCTGCCCCCCGGAACCTGAATAGGGTCTGAGGCAATCCCGTGCTTTTGCGGACAGCTCCCAAAAAAGACAGTTGAAAAATGGAGCTCAGGGGCACTGCCATTCACAAACCCGCAGAGTTATAAATGATAACTCTCTTCCACAAATATATTGAGGGAAGGCAACGAAGAGGATTTGAAAGCAAGGCAGAATTGCAGGAAACATGTTTCAGGAGGTAGATTCGAATCGCCTTTAAACATATGTAAAGTGGTAAAACTTCGACAATGATGCCCTTGGCCAAAAAGGGCGTATGCGTTTTTTCCTGAATATATTCAGGAAAAAACGCATACGCCCTGTTTGGCCAACCAAGCAACCTGGAAAGGCAAATCAGCGCTACAAAGTAGTCTCGCTTCCCATCGGTCAAAAGGGCCATGCTGCAAAAAGTGTCAAAACCAGAAATGCAGGACAGGCCATGGAGAAATGGCAGCCTTGCTATGCTGATGGGTGGGATGTAAATTGCCAACAGCCACTCTGGAGAAGTGTACTGTGTGTCCTGAAACATCGAAAAAACACAGCTTAGGGAGCATAGGGCACGTCCACTCATGGGCGTATAAATTGGGAAAACTAAAAATCAGCAAGACACAGGCACCCCAAAGTTTAGGGCTGCTCTGTTGACAACAACCTCCACTTCATGACACCTTAAATATCCCAGGAAAGAGAAAAATGGATAAAGAAGTTGTGGTCCTTATGTACAATGGAATATCACTCAGACATGAAATCAATGTCATAAGGCTAGGAGAAGCAAGATGATTGGATTTAGGTACGACGATTCTAAGTGAAATAAGTCACACAGAAAAAGACACTTATCATAAGCTATCACTTATAGAGGGAATGTAAAAACCGCTACACTTGAACTGAATTATAAAACAGAACAGAGTCACACGTTTAGAAAACACACTATGGCTGCTTAACGGGAAAGGTGAGGTGAGGTGATGCATAAAACAAGGGTTTCAAATTCGCTCAGATACCGTTCCATACACCCAATATGTAATAGACAAGACCTACTCCTTGCTCAGTGAACTGGACTCAACACCCCCTATTCACCGCACAAGAATATATGTGACTAGTAAGAATCTTAAAACCTATGTATCGATATCTGTCTGGAAGTGAGTCAAGTGGGTGTAAAGCCGCATAAACACAGCCGTTAAAAGCAGATAAACCCCATTATAAAAATAAATTACTTTTAAAAACCCGTAAAACAAAGACAGTGAAACAGAGAGAAATTCTTCCAAAATTCGGTCTGGGGCTGGGATGCAACCTGGATTGACCATATCTAGACATACAGCTGGATAAGACATAAGGGTGGACAGTCTTGGGGCTGAGAGTTTGGGTGAGCTTGGGTGAGCAAACGCAGAACCTTTAAAGTAATACTGCGTGGTACGCATCCCATGGGTCCCAAATCTCCAGGTTCAAGGGCATCTTCCTACATCGAAAACATACATGAGTAACCCAGAAGATGGTACACCGTGTGATTTTGAAAGGTTTCTAAAACACACCTCATTTCTCATCTCCTTGTGCTCGGGTTCGCCATTCCAGGTACTTTACTAGCAATCTCCCTACTTGGAGAATCAGCACCTTTAACCTCCTGTTCCCTACAGGTTGCAATTTGTCCTGAGGATGAACGGGAAGAGGGCCAACCAATGAGAGACTAGATCTAGGTGTTGGGACAGGCACAGGTCACTCTATTTTCCCATCAGGAAGAAGAATTAACCACAGGCTCAGCCTGCCGCCCAGAAGCAGAATAGGGCCTGAGGCAATCCCACGCTCTTAGGGCCAGCTCCCAAAAAAGCGAGTTGAAAAATGGAGCCCAGGGACACTGCCATTCACAAACCCGCAGAGTTATAAATGATAACTCTCGTCCACAAATATATTGAGGGAAGGCAACGAAGAGGATTTGAAAGCAAGGCAGAATTGCAGGAAACAGGTTTCGGGAGGTAGATTCGAATCACCTTTAAAGCACATGAAAAGTCGCGAAACGTCGACAATGATGCCCTTGGCCAAAAAGGGCGTATGCGTTTTTTCCTGAATATATTCAGGAAAAAACGCATACGCCCTTTTTGGCCAACCAAGCAACCTGAAAATGCAAATCAGCGCTACAAAGAAGTCTCGCTTCCCATCGGTCAAAAGGGCCATGCTGCAAAAAGTGTCAAAACCAGAAATGCAGGACAGGCCATGGAGAAATGGCAGCCTTGCTTCGCTGATGAGCGGGATGTAAATTGCCAACAGCCACTCTGGAGAAGTGTACGGTGTGTCCGGAAACATCGAAAAAACACAGCTTAGGGAGCGTACGGCACGTCCACTCATGGGCGTATAAATTGGGAAAAATAAAAATCAGCAAGACACAGGCACCCCAAAGTTTAGGGCTGCTCTGTTGACAAGAACCTCCACTTCATGACACCTTAAATATCCCAGGAAAGAGAAAAATGGATAAAGAAGTTGTGGTCCTTATGTACAAAGGAATATCACTCAGACATGAAATCAATGTCATAAGGCTAGTAGCAGCATGATGAGTGGATTTAGGTACGACGACTCTAAGTGAAATAAGTCACACAGAAAAAGACACTTATCATAAGCTATCACTTATAGAGGGAATGTAAAAACCGCTACACTTGAACTGAATTACAAAACAGAACAGAGTCACACGTTTAGAAAACACACTATGGCTGCTTAACGGGAAAGGTGAGGTGGGGTGATGCATAAAACAAGGGTTTCAAATTCGCTCAGATACCGATCCATACACCCAATATGTAATAGACAAGACCTACTCCTTGCTCAGTGAACTGGACTCAACACCCCCTATTCACCGCACAAGAATATATGTGACTAGTAAGAATCTTAAAACCTATGTATTGATATCTGTCTGGAAGTGAGTCAAGTGGGTGTAAAGCGGCATAAACACAGCAGTGAAAAGTAGCGAATCCCCATTTTAAATTAAATAACTTTTAAAAACCCAAAAAAATAAGACAGTGATAGAGAGAGGAAATTTTACATAATTTGTTCCTGGGCTGTGATGCAACCTTGTTTGATCATATCTAGACCCACAGCTGGATGAGAAATAAAGCTGGACACTCTTTCAGCTGAAGGACTCTTTCCCTAGTTACCAGATTGGGGAACGTAAATAGGCTGCCGCTCTCTGGCCGTTACCTGCAAAAGCAGCTTTAAAATCTGTGTTAATGGTCACTTCATATGAACAAGTACTTCAGGCTGTAAATGAAACCTGCCCTCAAAATGTCTTGAGGGAGGTAGTGGCCAAAACTTTTCAAAATGTGACACTTACTTTAAGAAAACAATGTGAAGAACTAAGCTGTAATCACAGTTTGATAAATAAAAAGAGCATGCTTTAAAGATCAATTTCAACAGATTATGGGACACATGCAAATTCAGCCACACAGAGGTATCAGCTCGCACCTGTTAGAATAACCAGCAGCAAGCAAACTACAAACAATAAATATTGAAGGTGTTTTGGAGAAATGCATACCCTCAATTTTAAGTGGGACATAACCTGGAAAGAGCCACTAATGAGAACTGAATGGTGGTGCCTTTAAAACGTACACACTGAGCTACCATATGATACAGCAAGCCCACTCCTTGGCCTATAACATAAGGAGATAGAACTGGAAAGACACAGGCAAGCAAATGTGCATTGCAGCAGTATTACAATAACCAAGACATGGAGGCAACCAAAAAGTCCATCAAGAGGTGCGTGGCCAAAGAATAACTGGTACACGTACAGATGGAATATGAGCCAGGGAAAAAAACAAAACAATGCCATTTGCAGCACTGTGTATGATTCTTGAGTTAATCAGGCAAATTGTACTAAGTCAGAAAGCAAAAGACACATATCCTATAATATCACTTATAGGTCTTAGCTAAAAATTGATACCAATGAAGATATTTCCACAGAGAAATGCAATCACAGATTCATTAAACAAACTTAGGGTTCACCAAATGGAAAGGTGTGAGGATTGGATACATTAGGATATTGGGGTTAAGATAGATATAGAAACACATGTGAAATATGTAATCACCAAAGACCTAAGTAATACCAAGACAAGACTACTCAACATGGTGTCATAACCTACATGGGAAAATGATCCAAAGAAGAATAGATATATGTATATGTTTAAAAGAACCACATCTTGCACACCTAGAAGAAACAAAACATTTTAATCAAATTTGCTCTGACAAAAAATAAAAATTAAATTAAAAAAAGAACAAGAAGTAATGAGACATAAACTTAAGGGGCTTTTTGCTGGCACATTGCATTCTAATTTACAACCAGAACATGACTTCCATTAAGGCTCTGTCATCACTAATAAAGCAGCTTTATAAGCAATGTTGAAGGTAGCTTAAAAGAAGTCTCACTAATTATTGATAGTAACAAGGAAACAAAGAAAAGTAAAAATCTCACTGCAAAAAGTATACATAGGGTAAGGATAGTAGATCAAACACTGATTAAACTTCTGTAAAGAATAAAAGACAACAGTAGTATGTTTTGTTAAAAAAGAGAGGGCCCAAATAAATCTGAAATGAAAGAGATGATGTTACAACAGACACCACAGAAATACAAAGTATCCTAAGATACACACAGGGTAACTCAGGGCTCAGACTGGACAGAGCCCACTCTCCAGTCCCCTGTACATGACTTACAGGAGCCTCAGGAACTGAGGAGGAGGTCCCTGAGGAGAGGCTCAAGATAGAATATGGTAGGCATTAACATGACTGCATTCATCTTAAACATGCCTGAACTACATTCACACGAGATGATTTTGTCCTGTATGTACATCGGCACCTCTAGCCGGAACTGCAGATCTTTGGCTTCAACACCTCTACTGACAACATTAGCTTCACCTGCTGTGGACCGTCTCCTATAGGATTTCTAGAATCACAAAACATCGAAGCTTCACAGGACCCAGAGTCTGTGCGACTCCACACAGAGTCTCAGAGTCTCAACTCCACTCAGATACTCCACTCTTGGAGGGCACACACAAAGTAGTGTGCACATCAGAACCCAGGGGAAGGAGCAGTGACCCCGTAGGAGAATGACCAGAACTACCTGCTACTTTTAGAGGGTCTCCTGCAGAGGCAGCTGGTGGCTGTGGCTGTGGCTCACCGTGAGGACAACAACACTGGCAGCAGAAGTTCTGGGAAATACTCCTTGGTGTGAGCCCTCCCAGAGTCCGCCATTAGCCCCACCAAGAGCAAGGTAGGCTCCAGTGCTGGGTCGCCTCAGGCCAAACAACCAACAGGGAGGGAACCCAGCCCCATGCATCAGCAGACAAGCAGATTCAACTTTTTATTAAAGTTTTATTTAATCCGTAGACAAGCGGATTAAAGCTCTGCCCACCAAAGCAACACCCAGCTCTACCCACCACCAGTCCCTCCCATCAGGAAGCTTGCACAAGCCTCTAAGATAGACTCATCCACCAGAGAGCAGACAGCAGAAGCAAGAAGAACTACAATTCTGCAGCCTGTGGAAGGAAAACCACATTCACAGAAAGATAGACAAAATGAAAAGGCAGAGGACTTTATACCAGATCAAGGAACAAGATAAAACCCCAGAAAAAAAACGGAATGAGGTGGAGATAGGGAACCTTCCAGAAAAAGAATTCAGAATAATGATAGTGAAGTTGAGCCAAGACCTTAGAAAAAGAAAGGAGGCAAAGATCGAGAAGACACAAGAAATGCTTAACAAAGACCTAGAAGAATTAAGGAACAAACACCTAGAAGAATTAAAGAACAAACAAACAGAGGTGAACAATGTAATAACTGAAATGAAAAATACACTAGAAGGAATCAGTAGCAGAATAACTGTGGCAGAAGAACGGATAAGTGGCCTGGAAGACAGAAAGGTGGAAATCACTGCCATGGAACAGAATAAAGAAAAAGAATGAAAATAAATGAAGACACCCCAAGAGTCCTCTGGGACAACATTAAACGCAACAACATTCGCATTATAGGGGTCCCAGAAGGAGAAGAGAGAGAGAAAGGACCCGAGAATATATTTGAAGAGATTATGGTCAAAAACTTCCCTAGCATGGGAAAAGAAATAGCCACCCAAGTCCAGAAGCACAGAGTGTCCCAGGCAGGAGAAACCAAAGGAGAAAAATGACAAGACACATAGTAATCAAATTGACAAAAATTAACGACAAAGAAAAATTATTGAAAGCAGCAAGGGAAAAATGACAAATAACATACAAGGGAAATCCCATAAGGATAACAGCTGATTTCTCAGCAGAAAATCTACAAGCCAGAAGGAAGTGGCATGATAAATTTAAAGTGATGAAAGGGAAGAACCTACAACCAAGGGTACTGCACCCTGCAAAGAGCTCATTCAGATTTGATGGAGAAATCAAAAGCCTTACAGACAAGCAAAAGCTAAGAGAATTCAGCACCATGCAACCAGCTCTACACCAAATGCTAAAAGAACTTCTCTAAGTGGGAAACACAAGAGAAGAAAAGGACCCACCAAGACAAACCCATAACAATTAAGAAAATAGTAGTAGGAACATACATATCGATAATTACCTTAAACGTGAATGCACTAAATGTTCCAACCAAAAGACATAGACTGGCTGAATGGATACAAAAACAAGACCCATATATATGCTGTCTACAAGAGACCCATTTCAGACCTAGGGACACATACAAACTGAAAGTGAGGCGATGGAAAAATATATTCTATGCTAATGAAAATCAAAAGAAAGCTGGAGTAGCAATACTCATATCAGATAAAATAGACTTTAAAATAAAGAATGTTACAAGAGACAAGGAAAGACACTACATAATGGTCAAGGGATCAATCCAAGAAGAAGATATAACAATTATAAATATATATGTACCCAACATAGGAGCACCTCAATGTATAAGGCAACTGCTAACAGCTATAAAAGAGGAAATCGACAGTAACACAATAATAGCGGGGGACTTTAACAGCTCACTTACACCAGTGGAGATCAGCCAGACAGAAAATTAATAAGGAAACACAAGCTTTAAATGACACAATAGACCAGATAGAGTTCATTGATATTTATAGGACATTCCATCCAAAAACAGCAGATTACACGTTCTTCTCAACTGCACACGGAACATTCTCCAGGATAGATCACATCTTGGGTCACAGATAAAGCCTCAGTAAATTTAAGAAAACTGAAATCATATCAAGCAGCTGTTCCGACCACAATGCTATGAGATTAGAAATCAATTACACGGAAAAAACTGTAAAAAACACAAACACATGGAGGCTAAACAATACGTTACTAAATAACCAAGAGATCACTGAAGAAATCAAAGGGGAAATCAAAAACTACCTAGAGACAAATGACAACCAAAACACGATGATCCAAAACCTATGGGATGCAGCAAAAGGAGTTCTAAGAGGGAAGTTTATAGCAATACAAGCCTACCTCAAGAAACAAGAAAAATCTCAAATAAACAATCTAACCTTACACCTAGAGGAACTAGAGAAAGAAGAACAAAACCCAAAGTTAGTAGAAGGAAAGAAATCCTAAAGATCAGAGCAGAAATAAATGAAATAGAAACAAAGAAAACGGAAGCAAAGATCATCAAAACTAAAAGCTGGTTCTTTGAGAAGATAAGCAAAAATGATCAACCTTTAGCCACACTCAAGAAAAAGAGGGAGAGGACGCAAATCAACAAAATTAGAAGTGAAAAAGGAGAAGTTACAACAGACACCACAGGAATACAAAGCATCCTAAGAGACTACTACAAGCAACTCTGTGCCAATAAAATGGACAATCTGGAAGAAATGGACAAATTCTTAGAAAGGTATAACCTTCTAAGACTGAACCAGGAAGAAATAGAAAATATGAACAAACCTATCACAAGCAATGAAATTGAAACTGTGATTAAAAATCTTCCAACAAACAAAAGTCCAGAACCAGATGGCATTACAGGTGAATTCTATCAAACATTTAGAGAAGAGCTAACACCCAACCTTCTCAAATTCTTCAAAACAATTGCAGGGGAAGGAACACTCCCAAACTCATTCTATGAGACCACCATCACCCTGATACCAAAATCAGACAGAGATACTACAAGGAAAGAAAATTATAGACCAATATCCCTGATGAATATAGATGCAAAAATCCTCAACAAAATACTAGCAAACAGAATCGAACAACACATTAAAAGGATCATACACCATGATCAAGTGGGGTTTATCCCAGGGATGCAAGGATTCTTCAATATACACAAATCAATGTGATACACCATATTAACAAATTGTAGAATAAAACCATATGGTCATCTCAATAGATGAAGGAAAAGATTTTGAGAAAATTCAACACTCATTTACGATAAAAACTCTGCAGAGTGTGGGCATAGACGGAAACTACCTCAACATAATAAAGGCCATATATGACAAACCCACAGCAAACAGCATTCTCAATGGTGAAAAACTGAAAGCGTTTCCTCTAAGATCAGGAACAAGACGAGGATGTCCACTCTCACCACTGCTATTCAACATAGTTTTGGAAGTCCTAGCCATGGCAATCAGAGAAGAAAAAGAAATAAAAGGAATACAAAACGGAAAAGAAGAAGTAAAATTGTCACTGTTTGCAGATGACATGATATCATAGATAGAGAATCTTAAAGATGCCACCAGAAAACCACTGGAGCTAATCAATGAATTTGGTAAAGTTGCAGGATACAAAATTAATGCACAGAAATTGCTTGCATTCCTACACACTAACAATGAAAGATCAGAAAGAGAAATTAAGGAAACAATCCCATTACCACTGCAACAAAAAGAATAAAATACCTAGGAATAAACCTACCTAAGGAAGTAAAAGACCTGTACTCAGAAAACTATAAGACACTGATGAAAGAAATCAAAGATGATATAAACAGATGGAGACATATACCATGTCCTTGGATTAGAAGAATCAATATTGTGAAAATGACTATACTACCCAAAGCAATCTACAGATTCAATGCAATCCCGATCAAAATACCTTTGGCATTTTCTACAGAACAAGAAAAAAAAATCTTAAAATTTGTAGGGAGACACAAAAGACCCTGGATAGCCAAAGCAGTCTTGAGGGGGAAAAAAAAGAGCTCGAGGAATCAGACTTCCAGACTTCAGACTATATTACAAAGCTACAGTAATCAAGATAATATGGTACTGACACAAACACAGAAATATAGGTCAATAGAAAAGGATAGAAAGCACAGAGATAAACCCACGTACCTATGGTTAACTAATCTATGACAAAGGAGGCAAGGGTATACAATGGAGAAAAGACAGTGTCTTCAGTAAGTGGTGTTGGGAAAACTGGACAGCTACATGTAAAAGAATGAAATTAGTACACTCCCTAACACCATACACAAAAATAACTCAAAATGGATTAGAGACCTAAATATAAGACCAGCCACTATAAAACTCTTAGAAGAAAACATAAGCAGAACAGTCTATGACATAAATCATAGCAAGATCCTTTTTGACCCACCTCCTAGAGAAATGGAAATAAAAACAAAAATTAAAAAATGGGACTGAATGAAACATAAATTCTTTTGCACAGCAAAGGAAAACTTAAGCAAGATGAAAAGACAACCATCAGAATGGGAGAAAATATTTTCAAATGAAGCAAATGGCAAAGGATTAATCTACAAAAAGCAGCTCATGTAGCTCAATATCACAAAACCAAACAACCCAATCCAAAAATGGGCAGAAGACCTAAATAGAAATTTCTCCAAAGAAGATATACAGGTTGCCAACAAACACATGAAAGGATGCTGAGCATCACTAATCATTAGAGAAATGCAAATCAAAACTACAGTGAGGTATCACCTCACACCAGTCAGAATGGCCATCATCAAAAAATCTACCAACAGTAAATGCTGGAGAGGCATTTATTGGAGAAAAGGGAACCCTCTTGCACTGTTGGTGGGAATGTAAATTGATATAGCCACTAGGTAGAACGGTATGGGGCTTCCTTAAAAACTAAAAATAGAACTACCATACAACCCAGCAAACCCACTCCTGGACATTTACCCTGAGAAAACCATAATTCAAAAAGAGTCATGTACCACAATGTTCACTGTAGCTCTATTTACAATAGCCAGGACATGGAAGCAACCTAAGTGTCCATCAACAGATAAATGGATAAAGAAGATGTGGCACATATATACAATGGAACATTATTCAGCCATAAAAAGAAACGAAATTGAGTTATTTTTAGTGAGGTGGATGGATCTAGAGTCTGTCCTACAGAGTGAAGTAAGTCAGAAAGAGAAAAACAAATACCGTATGCTAACACATATATATGGAATCTAAAAAAAAAAAGTTTATGAAGAACCTAGGGGCAGGAAAGGATTAAGGACACAGACGTAGAGAAAGGACTTGAGGACATGGGGAGAGGGAAGGGTAAGCTGGGACAAAGTGAGAGAGTGGTATGGACATATATACACTACCAAATGTAAAATTGATAGCTACTGGGAAGCAGCCACATAGCACAGGGAGATCAGCTCTGTGCTTTGTGACCACCTAAAAGGGTGGGATAAGGGAGTGAGAGGGAGGTGCAAGAGGGAGGGGATATGGTGTTATATGTATACGCATAGCTGATTCACTTTTTTATACAGCAGAAACTAACACACAATTGTAAAGCAATTATACTCCAATAAAGATGTAAAAGAAAAAAAAAAAAAAAAAGAAAGCCCAGAGATAAACCTACACACCTATGGCCCACTAATCTATGACAAAGGAGGCAAGGGTATACAATGGAGAAAAGACAGTCTCTTCAATAAGTGGTGCTGGGAAAAATGGACAGCTACATGTAAAAGAATGAAATTAGAACACTCCCTAACACCATACACAAAAAATAAACTCCAAATGGATTAGAGACCGAAATGTAAGACCGGACACTATAAAACTCTTAGAGGAAAACATAGGAAGAATACTCTTTGACATAAATCACAGCAAGATATTTTTTGATCCACCTCCTAGAGTAATGAAATAAAAAAAAAAAAAAAAAAAAAAAAAAGGGGAGCAAATGAAACCTAAAAGCTTTTGCAAAGCAAAGGAAACTACAAACAAGACGAAAAGACAACCCTCAGAATGGGAGAAAATATTTGCAAACGAATCAATGGACAAAGGATTAATCTCCAATGTATATAAACAGCTCATGCAGCTCAACAGTAAAAAACCAAACAAACCAATCCAAAAATGGGCAGATGACGTAAATAGACATTTGTCCCAAGAAGACATACAGATGACCAAGAAACACATGAAAAGCTACTCAACATCACTAATTATTAGAGAAATATAAACCAAAACTACAATGAGGTATCACCTCACACGAGTTAGAATGGGCATCATCAGAAAATCTACAAACAACAAATGCTGGAGAGGGTGTGGAGGAAAGGGAACCCTCTTACACTATTTGTGGGAATGTAAATTGATACAGTCACTATGGAGAACAGTATGGAGGTTCCTTAAAAAACTAAAAATAGAATTACCATATGACCCAGCAATCCCACTACTGGCCATATACCCAGAGAAAACCATAATTCAAAAAGACATATTCACCACAATATTCATTGCAGCACTATTTACAATAGCCAGGTCATGGAAGCAACCTAAATGCCCATAGACAGACGAACGGAAAAGATGTGCTACATATATAAAATGGAATATTACTCAGCCATAAAAAGGAATGAAATTGGGTCATTTGTAGAGACGTGGATAGATCTAGAGACTGTCATACAGAGTGAAGTAAGTCAGAAAGAGAAAAACAAATATCGTATATTAACGCATACATGTAGAACCTAGAAAAATGGTAAAGATGAACTGGTTTGCAAGGCAGAAATAGAGACACAGATGTAGAGAACAAATGTATGGACACCAAGGGGGGAAAGTGGCAGGGTGGTGGTGGTGGGATGAATTGCGACCCTGGGATTGACATATATACACTTATATGTATAAAATAGATAACCAATAAGAGCCTGCTGTATAAAAAAATGAATAAAATAAATTCAAAAATTAAAAAATAAATAATACTTAAGAAAATAAAACAGAAAAAAAAAAGTTCTGTCCTTCCCATAGACGTATTTATATGAATGAATGATTTCCATGCTTATATCCATAAATACAAAAAGAGGAATAAAACTTACCTTGAACCAAAAAAGAAAAAAAAAAAACTGAACCCACTGGTCATACAGAGGAAAACCCTATCAGCGCACTTGCTCCAGTGGTAAACAATTCTTAAGTTGGTCACAGGTGTGGAATCATCTCCCATGCAGCCAGCAGCCCCCACACAAGGAGCGTCCTCATTGCAAAGCTGGGGGACCGTGAGGAGGCGTCTCTGACTAAACGTGAGCTGAGCCCCAGGCCAGCTGCTGCTGAACTTTTCCCACCGTTCCCAGGTAAAACACCTGAATGTGTGCAAAGACTAAAAACTAGAGGAAGGGGCTTGGAGTCACACCAGCGACAGCACGCAGGCCGACTTGGTGCCTGCAGGCCAGCCAGGATGGTCCTGGCCCCGGGCGCTCGTCTGGAAACTTTCCATTTCCCTGCCTGAGGTACCCCTCCTGTCCCGGCCCCCACTGCTTTTTTCCTTCCTTACCTCTGCCCGGGGAGAAATTCCAGCAGCAAGTATGGGTGACACATCCTCTTCTTTAGCAGGTGGCAGCCCGGCAACTCCTGCAGAAAGTCCAGTAGAGCCCCAGTCACAACGGGCCACTCATAGAGCCGTAGGCCCTACTGCCTCCCACCAGCCCAACCCCGAGACTGCTGACGGGGCAGAGAATATGGCGTCAGGCACAGCTGCAGAGGCTTTTGCTGCCTGGAGGGGTGTTTATATTGACCTCAACCCAGGCACACCTGGGAAGGGCTGGCCGGCCGGGTCAGGCTACCCAGGTCAGCCAATCCTCGCCCCTCAGGGGCTCAGATTTGCAGAAAATGGGCCTTGCTGCACCGGCCAGATCCAAGGAACAGGTGTAGGGTCCCGAGAGTCAGGATAGATAAGGGGCGGCAGCCCTGGCTTGTTTTCTAATCATTTTATCTGGTCCATGAGTGGGAGACAACTTCAAGAAGACCCTCTGCTAATGAGAGGAACCCAGGAGTCAGGGAGAGGAGGGGTGGTGGGTGGAAACAGAGGCCTGGTGCCCCGGCTGCTGTGGAAGCCCCTAGAAGACCAGGCAGAGGGAGGCCGCACAGAGTGAAGCCTAGGGTCACAGACCTGTTGGAGCTGCTGTTTATTAGTTCAAGCTCTGCTCTGAGGTGCTCTGTGTCAGCTCTGAGTGACAGGTGTGCTGGGGGTGCTCTGAAATGAGGGCTATGTGCACAGTTCCTGTGTGCCCAGCCCTGTCGGGGTACCTGTTCACGGGAGTTCCATATCCAGGGAGGGGCATGCCCACGAGAGCCCCGTGGGCTGCTGCGTACCTGCCCAGGTGAGCTCCATATCCTGGGAGGGGCCTGACCATGATGGCCCCATGGGCTGCTGGGTACCTGCCCAGGTGAGCTCCATATCCTGGGAGGGGCCTAACCACCACAGCCCCGTGGGCTGCTGGGTACCTGCCCAGGTGAGCTCCATATCCTGGGAGGGACCTGACCACAAGAGCCCCGTGAGCTGCTGGGGACCTGGTAGAGGACGCCAGGACAGTCAGTGAAGCCACAGAGGATATACATCTAGTAGTTCCTAATTCCTACACCCTGCTGGTCATTCTACCATCCACCAGGACATGGTATTCTGTATTAGACTTCAATGATGCCTTCTTCTGTATTCCATTCGTCCCAGAGTCACAAGAAATTTTGGCTGTGAGTGGCAGGACTCAACATACAACAAAAACAATACTGCTGGGCCGTCCTGCCCCAGGGGTTCAAAAATTCCCACACCATCTTTGGGGAAACGTTAGCTAAAGACCTAAAAAATCTACCTCTGGAGAAGGGAACCCTCCTTCAATATGCAGATGACATTCTGATCACCAGCCCGACTAAGGAGGCCTCTGAAATACCTAGCCAATAAAAGATAGAAGGTGTCCAAGAAAAAGGCTCAAATATCACAAACTAAGGTGACCTTCCTGGGCTTCATTCGCACAGAAGGTCGGAAAAGCCCACCCCAGGAAAGGGAAGAAGCCATTTGCAGCCTCACCCTTCCTGAAACTAGAAGACAGCTTAGGGGTTCCTGGGGAGACCGGGGTTTGCTGCATCTGGATCCCTAACTACAGTCTAATAGCTGGGCCTCTATATGAAACACTGAAAGGAAAAGATGATGATCCTTTTGAATAGAATCCAGAAGCGGCCTTTCAAGAATGGAAAGAGCAGTCAGTTCAGATCCTTGCCCTGGACCTCCCTAAGTTAGCTAAACCCTTTGACCTTTACATTCCTGGTCCAAGGCGAATCGCCCTTGGAGTATTAGTGCAAAAACTGGGACCACTTGAAATGGAACAATGCAAGAATGCCCTCCAGGCATTGGCCAGCCACCCCATCCGACCAGGATACTGGGGGTATCTAAAAACCTGGAAATCAGCAGCCCACAAGGCCAGCTCCCTCCTAAGGGAAAAGGACGCCACTTGGTGATCCTAACCACCCACCATGCCCTGAAGTTGCAGGGATTGCTCCGTGGGCACAATGACCTCGAGTGAGGAGGCGCTCCAACACCAACCTCCAGAGAGAAAACCTGGAGCAATGGGCCCCCATGACGACTCGTTTGACCATCACTTGACCTGGAGCTTCTCTCAGAAAACAACAAGAGTGTGTCCCAAAAGAGCAGACTATTGCTTACAGGACTTACTGCACCCAGAGCGGAGCTAATAAACTTGGCAGGGGAACCGTAAATAACGCTGCCAACATAGAAAAGCCTACAGACACCGCGGTGACGGCGGCCAATGAGACCGGCTGTACTCCTGGCTACTTCAAAAGGCCGTTGACTGAGTGGCCGTCAAGGTCCTGGATCACCACCGGCCCTGGACTGTCTGGGAGTTGAGCAAGCAGGGCTCTGACACCTGGTGTTGTTTGTACGTTAATTCAGTGGCCTAACTGAAGAAAGTGCAGACTACTGGTCAGAGCATCTAGGCTAGCAGGAACTGTCAGCCTAAGGGGCCGAACCAATGTGGAGCAGGGTAAAACGGCCCACCCCCCCCCCCCAGCGTCTCTGCACATCTCTTTCCTGGACCCTTAAAGGTCATTAGAATCTATAAAACTTCCAATGCTGGTGCTCAGGCAGACGAGCAGTGAGGGAGGAGGCCTGGGGACAATCAACCTCACCTGGAGGCTGCTTGGGAGAAGTCCTCCCCCTCGCCCCGGGTATGAGGACACCCAACTCAGCACGAAGCATTTACAGAAGAGGTGTCTGCACCCTCAGCACCCCAAGAATGAGGAATGGGACAAAAGGCAGAGGAGGGCTTTGTCACTGGCAAAGCCCATGAAAAATTCCTGGGAGATGAAAATAGAATCTGGGCAATAAAATAAAGTCTAAGCATTTTTTCCTTTGTGCTTTGTCTAATTTCACTTGCTCCTAGGTTTCCACATGCAGAGGTCCCACACCCGACACTTCAGACCCGATTTCCTAGTGCAAAATGGCTGGGCCGACACCTCAGCTCGTGGGGCCCCGTGCAGACTCTGCGACATAGAGCCTGAGCTCCAGCCAACCCGGCCCTCGAGAGCTCCGCCCACTCCCTCCCGCTGACGCTGCCAGGATCTCTACACAGCAGCCCGGCCCACAACCCGCAGGGGAGCACACACTCTCACCTCTCCATTCTCTGATCAAAATATAAAGTTTTCCTTTGCTTCTGAACCAAAGTCAGTCTCGATCTGTTGGCTCCAATGACACTAGGCAGGGAGACCCTTGTTGGGGCCCACTCTGCAGGATCAGTAACAGAATTTGAGAACATTGTAACTTCAAAGAACAGATGTGCGAGCCAAACTGTAATTAACATAGAGCAGTGTATAAGGCTCGTGTAAAATAAGATGTTTCTAAGACTTCCATTTGATATTTCCATCACTTTATTATAAGCAAGTTCAGTGGAGGGGTTTGTCTTATTTGTCAGGTCAACAGTAGAGAAATGCAGTGATTTCTTTCCAAGGATGTACATCTAATAATCTTGGTTGAAGTTTCAACCTTGTTTTGACTGATTTTCCATTGAAAATGATACCTCTCTTTCAGCTCCTAGATTTCTGAGAAGTATAAAATCTTATATTTTTTATTACCAAAGGGGAAAGGTGGGAGGAGGGATAAATTAACAGTTTCAGATTAACATATACACACTGCTATGTATAAAATATATCATCAACAAGGAACTACTGTATAACACAGGGAACTATACTCAATATTTTGTAATGACCCCTAAGGGGAAATAATCTGAAAAACAATAGATATCTATATCGACATCATCTATCAACTACAGATAAAATGGAAACTAAAGGAGGCCGATGGTGAGCGTTTCTGAACCTGAAGACTTCAATCATCTAAAGTTCGGACTCTGCCTACGGCCCAAGTCCCTTAATGAACACACATGTACCAGTAGCTTAAAAATTCCCCAGATTGGAGTTCGGGGAGACACTGATTTGGAAAAATCCCTGGTGTTCTCCTTACATACACGGGACCTTTCCTACAGCTAAAACATGCCTGTGACACCCAGAAGATGGAACACGGTTGGATCAGGGAGCTTTTGGAAAAGGCACCAAAACTCCTAATTTCCTGGTTGTCGGGTTCACACCTCCAGCCTTTTTCCTTAAAATCTCCCCACCTGAGGATGTCAGCACCTTCAACATCCAGTTGCACAAAATTTGGAATTTTTCCAAAGGAAGAAGGGGAAGGAGGAGAAACAAGGAGAGCCAAGCCCTAGATGTTCGGACAGGCACATGTCACTCTAATTTCCAATCAGGAAGAAGAATTAAGCAAAGGCTTAGCCTGCCACCGGGAACCAGAGTAGGGCCAGAAGCAAAGCAGCGGTTCTGCGGACAGCTCCCAAAAAAGCGAGTTGAAAAATGGAGCTCAGGGGCACTGCAATTCACAAACCTGCAGAGTTATAAATTATAACTATCGTCCAAAACTATATTGAGGGAAGGCAACGAACAGGATTGGAAAGCAAGGCAGAATTGCAGGAAACAGATTTCAGGAGTTAGATTCGAATAGCCCCTAAAGCACATGAAAAGCGGCCAAAAGTCGACAACGATGCACATGGCCAAAAAGAGCATATGTGTTTTTTTCTGAATAAATTCAGGAAAAAACGCATAGGCTCTTTTTGGCCAACCAAGCAAGCCGGAAATGCAATGCAGCACTACAAAGAAGTCTCACTTCCCATCGGTCAAAAGGGCCTTCCTAAAAAAGTGTAAAAAAAATACAGGAGAGGCCAGGGAGGAAAGGGAGCATTGTTACACTGATGGTCGGGATGTAAATTGCCAATGGCGACTCTGGAGAACGGTTCGGTGTTTCCTAAAACATCTAAAAAACACAGCTAGAGAGAAAGGGGCACATCCATTCATGGGCGTATAAATTGGAAAAATTAAAATCAACAAGACACAGACACCCCAAAGTTTAGGGCTGCTCTGGTTACAAGAACCTCCACTTGTGTACATCTTAAATATCCCAGGGATGAGAAAAATGGTAAAGAAGTTGTGGTACTTATGTACAATGGAATATCACTCAGCCATGAAATCAATATCATAAGGCTAGTAGCAGCATGATGAGTGGATTTAGGTACGACGATTCTAAGTGAAATAAGTCACACAGAAAAAGACACTTATCATAAGCTATCACTTATAGAGGGAATGTAAAAACCGTTACCCTTAAACTGAATTACAAAACAGAACAGAGTCACCCATTTTAAAAACACACTATGGCTGCTTAACGGGAAAGGTGAGGTGGGGTGATGCATAAAACAAGGGTTTCAAATTAGCTCAGATACCGTTCCATAAACCCAATATGTAGTAGACAAGACCTACTCCTTGCTCAGTGAACTAGACTCAACACCCCCTATTCAGCGCACAAGAATATATCTGAGTAGTAAGAATCTGAAAACCTATGTATTGATCTCTCTCTGGAAGAGAGTCAAGTGAGTGTAAAGCGGCATAAACACAGCCGTGAAAAGCAGCTAAAACCCATTTTAAAAATAAATTACTTTTAAAAACCCGTAAAACAAAGACAGTGTAAGAGAGAGTAATTCTTACAAAATTCGTTCAGGGGCTGTGATGCAACCTGGATTGACCATATCTAGACCCACAGCTGGATGAGACATAAGGGTGGACACTCTTGGGGCTGAGAGGTTTGGTGAGGTTGGGTGAGCAAACGCTGACCCTTTAAAGTAATACTGCGTGGTACCCATCCCATGGGTCCCAAATCTCCAGGTTCAAGGGCATCTTCCTACATCGAAAACATGCATGAGTAACCCAGATCATGGTACACCGTCTGATCGGGAAAGGGTTCTGAAACGCACCTCATTTCTCATCTCCTTGTGCTCGGGTTCGCCATTCCAGCTTCTTAACTAGTAATCTCCCTACATGGAGAAACAGCACCTTTAAGCTCCTGTTCCCTACAGGTTGCAATTTGTCCTGAGGATGAACGGGAAGAGGGGCAACCAATGAGAGACTAGATCTAGGTGTTGGGACAGGCACAGGTCACTCTATTTTCCCATCAGGAAGAAGAAATAACCACAGGCTCAGCCTGCCGCCCGGAACCAGAATAGGGCCTGAGGCAATCCCGCACTTCTGCGGCCAGCTCCCAAAAAAGCCAGTTGAAAAATGGAGCATATGGGCAGTGCAATTCACAAACCTGCAGAGTTAAAAATGATAACTCTCGTCCACAAATATATTGAGGGAAGGCAACGAAGAGGATTTGAAAGCAAGGCAGAACTGCAGGAAACACATTTCAGGAGGTAGATTCGAATCGCCTTTAAAGCACATGAAAAGCGGCAAAACGTCGACAATGATGCCCTTGGCCAAAAAGTGCGTATGCGTTTTTTCCTGAATATATTCAGGAAAAAACGCATACGCCCTTTTTGACCAACCAAGCAACCTGGAAAGGCAAATCAGCGCTACAAAGAAGTCTCGCTTCCAATCCGTCAAAAGGGCCATGCTGAAAAAAGTGTCAAAACCACAAATGCAGGACAGGCCAAGGAGAAATGGGAGCCTTGCCACGCTGATGGGCGGTATGAAAATTGCCAACAGCCACTCTGGAGAAGTGTACGGTGTGTCCTGAAACATCGAAAAAACACAGCTTAGGGAGCATAGGGCACTTCCACTCATGGGCGTATAAATTGGGAAAACTAAAAATCAGCAAGACACAGGCACCCCAAAGTTTAGGGCTGCTCAGTTGACAAAAACCTCCACTTCATGACACCTTAAATATCCCAGGAAAGAGAAAAATGGATAAAGAAGTTGTGGTCCTTATGTACAATGGAATATCACTCAGACATGAAATCAATGTCATAAGGCTAGTAGCAGCATGATGAGTGGATTTAGGTACGACGACTCTAAGTGAAATAAGTCACAAAGAAAAAGACACTTATCGTAAGCTATCACTTATAGAAGGAATGTAAAAACCGCTACACTTGAACTGAATTACAAAAGAGAACAGAGTCACACGTTTAGAAAACACACTATGGCTGCTTAACGGGAAAGGTGAGGTGGGGTGATGCATAAAACAAGGGTTTCAAATTAGCACAGATACCGTTCCATACACACAATATGTAATAGACAAGACCTACTCCTTGCTCAGTGAACTGGACTCAACACCCCCTATTCACCGCACAAGTATATATCTGACTAGTAAGAATCTTAAAACCTATGTATTCATATTTCTCTGGAAGTGTGTCAAGTGGGTGTAAAGCCGCATAAACACAGCCGTGAAAAGCAGGTAAACCCCATTATAAAAATAAATTACTTGTAAAAACCCGTAAAACAAAGACAGTGAAAGAGAGAGAAGTTCTTAAACAATTCGTTCATAGGCTGTGATGCAAACTGGATTGACCAATTCTAGACCAACAGGTGGATGAGACCTAAGGGTGGACACTCTTGGGGCTGACAGGTTTGGTGAGGTTGGGTGAGCAAACGCAGACCCTTTAAAGTAATACTGCCTGGTACCCATCCCATGGGTCCCAAATCTCCAGGTTCAAGGGCATCTTCCTACATCGAAAACTTGCATGAGGAACCCAGATGATGGTACACCGTGTGATTTTGAAAGGTTTCTAAAACGCACCTCATTTCTCACCTCCTTGTGCTCGGGTTCTCCATTCCAGCTACTTTACTAGAAATCTCCCTACTTGGAGAATCAGCACCTTTAACCTCCTGTTCCATACAGGTTGCAATTTGTCCTAAAGATGAATGGGAAGAGGGGCAACCAATGAGAGACTAGATCTAGGTGTTGGGACAGGCACAGGACACTCTATTTTCCCATCAGGAAGAAGAATTAACCACAGGCTCAGCCTACCACCGGTAACCAGAATAGGGCCTGAGGCAATCCCGCGCTTCTGCGGCCAGCTCCCAAAAAAGCCAGTTGAAAAATGGAGCACATGGGCACTGCAATTCACAAACCTGCAGAGTTATAAATGATAACTCTCGTCCACAAATATATTGAGGGAAGGCAACGAAGAGGATTTGAAAGCAAGGCAGAATTGCAGGAAACTGGTTTCAGGAGGTAGATTCGAATCGCCTTTAAAGCACATGAAAAGCGGCAAAACTTCGACAATGATGCCCTTGGCCAAACAGGGCGTATGCGTTTTTTCCTGAATATATTCAGGAAAAAACGCATACGCCCTGTTTGGCCAACCAAGCAACCTGGAAAGGCTAATCAGCGCTACAAAGAAGTCTCGCTTCCCATTGGTCAAAAGGGCCATGCTGAAAAAAGTGTCAAAACCACAGAAGCAGGACAGGCCATGGAGAAATGTGAGCCTTGCTACACTGATGGGCGGGATGTAAATTGCCAGCAACCGCTCTGGAGAAGTGTACGGTGTGGCGTGAAACATCAAAAAAACACAGCTTAGGGAACATAGGGCACTTCCACTCATGGGCGTATAAATTGGGAAAATTAAAAATCAGCAAGACACAGGCACCCCAAAGTTTAGGGCTGCTCTGTTGACAAAAACCTCCAGTTCATGACACCTTATATATCCCAGGAAAGAGAAAAATGGATAAAGAAGTTGTGGTCCTTATGTACAATGGAATATCACTCAGACATGAAATCAATGTCATAAGGCTAGTAGCAGCATGATGAGTGGATTTAGGTACGACGACTCTAAGTGAAATAAGTCACACAGAAAAAGACACTTATCATAATCTATCACGTATAGAGGGAATGTAAAAACTGCTACACTTGAACTGAATTACAAAAGAGAACAGAGTCACACGTTTAGAAAACACACTATGGCTGCTTAACGGGAAAGATGAGGTGGGGTGATGCATAAAACAAGGGTTTCAAATTAGATCAGATACCGTTCCATACACACAATATGTAATAGACAAGACCTACTCCTTGCTCAGTGAACTGGACTCAACACCCCCTATTCACCGCACAAGTATATATCTGACTAGTAAGAATCTTAAAACCTATGTATTCATATTTCTCTGGAAGTGTGTCAAGTGGGTGTAAAGCCGCATAAACACAGCCGTGAAAAGCAGCTAAACCCCATTATAAAAATAAATTACTTGTAAAAACCCGTAAAACAAAGACAGTGAAAGAGAGAGAAGTTCTTACACAATTCGTTCATAGGCTGTGATGCAAACTGGATTGACCAATTCTAGACCAACAGGTGGATGAGACCTAAGGGTGGACACTCTTGGGGCTGACAGGTTTGGTGAGGTTGGGTGAGCAAACGCAGACCCTTTAAAGTAATACTGCGTGGTACCCATCCCATGGGTCCCAAATCTCCAGGTTCAAGGGCATCTTCCTACATCGAAAACTTGCATGAGGAACCCAGAAGATGGTACACCGTGTGATTTTGAAAGGTTTCTAAAACGCACCTCATTTCTCACCTCCTTGTGCTCGGGTTCGCCATTCCAGCTACTTTACTAGCAATCTCCCTACTTGGAGAATCAGCACCTTTAACCTCCTGTTCCATACAGGTTGCAATTTGTCCTAAGGATGAATGGGAAGAGGGGCAACCAATGAGAGACTAGATCTAGGTGTTGGGACAGGCACAGGTCACTCTATTTTCCCATCAGGAAGAAGCATTAACCACAGGCTCAGCCTACCACCGGTAACCAGAATAGGGCCTGATGCAATCCCGCGCTTCTGCGGCCAGCTCCCAAAAAAGCCAGTTGAAAAATGGAGCACATGGGCACTGCAATTCACAAACCTGCAGAGTTATAAATGATAACTCTCGTCCACAAATATATTGAGGGAAGGCAACGAAGAGGATTTGAAAGCAAGGCAGAATTGCAGGAAACTGGTTTCAGGAGGTAGATTCGAATCGCCTTTAAAGCACATGAAAAGCGGCAAAACTTCGACAATGATGCCCTTGGCCAAACAGGGCGTATGCGTTTTTTCCTGAATATATTCAGGAAAAAACGCATACGCCCTGTTTGGCCAACCAAGCAACCTGGAAAGGCTAATCAGCGCTACAAAGAAGTCTCGCTTCCCATTGGTCAAAAGGGCCATGCTGAAAAAAGTGTCAAAACCACAGAAGCAGGACAGGCCATGGAGAAATGTGAGCCTTGCTACACTGATGGGCGGGATGTAAATTGCCAGCAACCGCTCTGGAGAAGTGTACGGTGTGGCGTGAAACATCAAAAAAACACAGCTTAGGGAACATAGGGCACTTCCACTCATGGGCGTATAAATTGGGAAAATTAAAAATCAGCAAGACACAGGCACCCCAAAGTTTAGGGCTGCTCTGTTGACAAGAACCTCCACTTCATGACACCTTATATATCCCAGGAAAGAGAAAAATGGATAAAGAAGTTGTGGTCCTTATGTACAATGGAATATCACTCAGCCATGAAATCAATGTCATAAGGCTAGTAGCAGCATGATGAGTGGATTTAGGTACGACGACTCTAAGTGAAATAAGTCACACAGAAAAAGACACTTATCATAATCTATCACGTATAGAGGGAATGTAAAAACTGCTACACTTGAACTGAATTACAAAAGAGAACAGAGTCACACGTTTAGAAAACACACTATGGCTGCTTAACGGGAAAGATGAGGTGGTGTGATGCATAAAACAAGGGTTTCAAATTAGATCAGATACCGTTCCATACACCCAATATGTAATAGACAAGACCTACTCCTTGCTCAGTGAACTGGACTCAACACCCCCTATTCACCTCACAAGTATATATCTGACTAGTGAGAATCTTAAAACCTATGTATTGATATCTCTCTGGAAGAGTGTCAAGTGGGTGTAAAGCCGCATAAACACAACCGTGAAAAGCAGCTAAACCCCATTATAAAAATAAATTACTTGTAGAAACCCGTAAAACAAAGACAGTGAAAGAGAGAGAAATTCTTACACAATTAGTTCAGGGGCTGTGATGCAACCTGGATTGAAAATATCTAGACCCACAGTTGGATGAGACCTAAGGGTGGACACTCTTGGGGCTGACAGGTTTGGTGAGGTTGGGTGAGCAAACACAGACCCTTTAAGGTAATACTGCGTGGTACCCATCCCATGGGTCCCAAATCTCCAGTTTTAAGGGCATCTTCCTGCATTGAAAACATGCATGAGAAACCCAGAAGATGGTACACCATGTGATCGGGAAAATTTTCTAAAACGCACCTCATTTCTCATCTCCTTGTGCTCGGGTTCGCCATTCCAGCTACTTTACTAGCAATCTCCCTACTTGGAGAATCAACACCTTTAACCTCCTGTTCTGTACAGGTTGCAATTTGTCCTGAGGATGAACGGGAAGAGGGGCAACCAATGAGAGACTAGATGTAGGTGTTGGGACAGGCACAGGTCACTCTATTTTCCCATCAGGAAGAAGAATTAAGCACAGGCTCAGCCTGCCGCTGGGAACCAGAATAGTGCCTGAGGCAATCCCGCGCTTCTGCGGCCAGCTCCGAAAAAAGCCAGTTGAAAAATTGAGCACATGGGCACTGCAATTCACAAACCTGCAGAGTTATAAATGATAACTCTCGTCCACAAATATATTGAGGGAAGGCAACGAAGAGGATTTGAAAGCAAGGCAGAATTGCAGGAAACAGGTTTCAGGAGGTAGATTCGAATCGCCTTTAAAGCACATGAAAAGCGGCAAAACGTCGACAATGATGCCCTTGGCCAAAAAGGGCGTATGCGTTTTTTCCTGAATGTATTCAGGAAAAAACGCATACGCCCTTTTTGGCCAACCAAGCAACCTGGAAAGGCAAATCAGCGCTACAAAGAAGTCTCGCTTCCCATCGGTCAAAAGGGTCATGCTGCAAAAAGTGTCAAAACCACAAATGCAGGACAGGCCATGGAGAAATGGCAGCCTTGCTACGCTGATGGGCGGGATGTAAATTGCCAACAGACACTCTGGAGAAGTGTACGGTGTGTCCTGAAACATCTAAAACACACAGCTTAGGGAGAATAGGGCACGTCCACACATGGGCGTAGAAACTGGGAAAACTAAAAATCAGCAAGACACAGGCACCCCAAAGTTTAGGGCTGCTTTGTTGACAAGAACCTCCACTTCATGACACCTTAAATATCCCAGGAAAGAGAAAAATGGATAAAGAAGTCGTGGTCCTTATGTACAATGCAATATCACTCAGACATGAAATCAATGTCATAAGGCTAGTAGAAGCAAGATGAGTGGACTTATGTACGACGATTCTAAGTGAAATAAGTCACACAGAAAAAGACACTTATCATAAGCTATCACTTATAGAGGGAATGTAAAAACCGCTACACTTGAACTGAATTACAAAACAGAACAGAGTCACACGTTTAGAAAACACACTATGGCTGCTTAACGGGAAAGGTGAGGTGGGGTGATGCATAAAAAAAGGGTTTCAAATTAGCTCTGATACCATTCCATACACCCAATATGTTATAGACAAGACCTACTCCTTGCTAAGTGAACTGGACTCAACACCCCCTATTCACTGCACAAGAATATATCTGACTAGTGAGAATCTTATAACTTATGTATTGATATCTCTCTGGAAGTGAGTCAAGTGGGTGTAAAGCCGCATAAACACAGCCGTGAAAAGCAGCTAAACCCCATTATAAAAATAAATTAGTTTTAAAAACCCATGAAACAAAGACAGTATAAGAGAGAGAAGTTCTTACAAAATTCATTCAGGGGCTGTGACTCAACCTGGATTGACCAAATCTAGACCCATAGCTGGATGAGACATAAGGGTGGACACTCTTGGGGCTGAGAGGTTTGGTGAGGTTGGGTGAGCCAACGCAGACCCTTTAAAGTAATACTGCGTGGTACCCATCCCATGGGTCCCAAATCTCCAAGTTCAAGGGCATCTTCCTACATCGAAAACATGCATGAGAAACCCAGAAGATGGTACACCGTGTGATTTTGAAAGGTTTCTAAAACGCACCTCATTTCTCAACACCGTGTGCTTGGGTTCGCCATTCCAGCTTCTTTACTAGCAATCTCCCTACTTGGAGAATCAGCACCTTTAACCTCCTGTTCCATACAGGTTGCAGTTTGTCCTAAGGATGAATGGGAAGAGGGGCAACCAATGAGAGACTAGATCTAGGTTTTGGGACAGGCACAGGTCACTCTATTTTCCCATCAGGAAGAAGAATTAAGCACAGGCTCAGCCTGCCGCCCGAAACCAGAATAGTGCCTGAGGCAATCCCGCGATTTGAGGCCAGCTCCCAAAAAAGCCAGTTGAAAAATGGAGCACATGGGCAATGCAATTCACAACCCTGCAGAGTTATAAATGATAACTCTCGTCCACAAATATATTGAGGGAAGGCAACGAAGAGGATTTGAAAGCAAGGCAGAATTGCAGGAAACAGGTTTCAGGAGGTAGATTCGAATCGCCTTTAAAGCACATGAAAAGCGGCAAAACGTGGACAATGATGCCTTTGGCCAAAAAGGGCGTATGCGTTTTTTCCTGAATATATTCAGGAAAAAACGCATACGCCCTTTTTGGCCAACCAAGCAACATGGAAAGGCAAATCAGCACTACAAAGGAGTCTCGCTTCGAATCGGTCAAAAGGGCCATGCTGAAAAAAGTGTCAAAACCACAAAAGCAGGACAGGCCATGGAGAAATGGGAGCCTTGCTACACTGATGGGCGGGATGTAAATTGCCAGCAGCCACTCTGGAGAAGTGTACGGTGTGGCCTTAAACATCGAAAAAACACAGCTTAGGGAGCATAGGGCACTTCCACTCATGGGCGTATAAATTGGAAAATCTAAAAATCAGCAAGACACAGGCACCCCAAAGTATAGGGCTGCTCTGTTGACAAGAACCTCCACTTCATGACACCTTAAATATCCCAGGAAAGAGAAAAATGGATAAAGAAGTTGCGGTCCTTATGTACAATGGAATATCACTCAGCCATGAAATCAATGTCATAAGGCTAGTAGCAGCATGATGAGTGGATTTAGGTACGACGACTCTAAGTAAAATAAGTCTCACAGAAAAAGACACTTATCATAAGCTATCACGTATAGAGGGAATGCAAAAACTGCTACACTTGAACTGAATTACAAAAGAGAAGAGTCACACGTTTAGAAAACACACTATGGCTGCTTAACGGGAAAGGTGAGGTGGTGTGATGCATAAAAGAAGCGTTTCAAATTAGCTCAGATACCGTTCCATACACCCAATATGTAATAGACAAGACCTACTCCTTGCTCAGTGAACTGGACTCAACACCCCCTATGCACCGCACAAGAATATATGTGACTAGTAAGAATCTTAAAACCTATGTATTGATATCTCTCTGGAAGTGTGTCAACTGTGTGTAAAGCCGCATAAACACAGCCGTGAAAAGCAGCTAAACCCCATTATAAAAATAAATTAGTTTTAAAAACCCATGAAACAAAAAAAGTGAAAGAGAGAGAAATTCTTACAAAATTCATTCAGGGGCTGTGACGCAACCTGGATTGACCATATCTAGACCCACAGCTGGATGAGACATAAGGGTGGACATTCTTGGGGCTGAGAGGTTTGGTGAGGTTGGGTGAGCCAACACAGACCCTTTAAGGTAATACTGCGTGGTACCCATCCCATGGGTCCCAAATCTCCAGGTTCAAGGGCATCTTCCTACATCGAAAACTTGCATGAGGAACCCAGAAGATGGTACACCGTGTGATTTTGAAAGGTTTCTAAAACGCACCTCATTTCTCATCTCCTTGTGCTCGGGTTCGCCATTCCAGCTACTTCACTAGCAATCTCCCTACTTGGAGAATCAGCACCTTTAACCTCCTGTTCCGTACAGGTTGCAATTTGTCCTGAGGTTGAACGGGAAGAGGGGCAGCCAATGAGAGACTAGATCTAGGTGTTGGGACAGGCACAGGTCACTCTATTTTCTCATCAGGAAGAAGAAATAACCACAGGCTCAGCCTGCCACCCGGAACCAGAATAGGGCCTGAGGCAATCCCGCGCTTCTGCGGCCAGCTCCAAAAAAAGCCAGTTGAAAAACGGAGCACATGGGCACTGCAATTCACAACCCTGCAGAGTTATAAATGATAACTCTCGTCCACAAATATATTGAGGGAAGGCAACGAAGAGGATTTGAAAGCAAGGCAGAATTGCAGGAAACAGGTTTCAGGAGGTAGATTCGAATCGCCTTTAAAGCACATGAAAAGCGGCAAAACGTGGACAATGATGCCCTTGGCCAAAAAGGGCGTATGCGTTTTTTCCTGAATATATTCAGGAAAAAACGCATACGCCCTTTTTGGCCAACCAAGCACCATGGAAAGGCAAATCAGCACTACAAAGGAGTCTCGCTTTGAATCGGTCAAAAGGGCCATGCTGAAAAATGTGTCAAAACCACAAAAGCAGGACAGGCCATGGAGAAATGGGAGCCTTGCTACACTGATGGGCGGGATGTAAATTGCCAGCAGCCACTCTGGAGAAGTGTACGGTGTGGCCTTAAACATGGAAAAAACACAGCTTAGGGAGCATAGGGCAATTCCACTCATGGGCGTATAAATTGGGAAAACTAAAAATCAGCAAGACACAGGCACCCCAAAGTTTAGGGCTGCTCTGTTGACAAGAACCTCCACTTCATGACACCTTATATATCCCAGGAAAGAGAAAAATGGATAAAGAAGTTGCGGTCCTTATGTACAATGGAATATCACTCAGCCATGAAATCAATGTCATAAGGCTAGTAGCAGCATGATGAGTGGATTTAGGTACGACGATTCTAAGTGAAATAAGTCACACAGAAAAAGACACTTATCATAAGCTATCATGTATAGAGGGAATGTAAAAACTGCTACACTTGAACTGAATTACAAAAGAGAAGAGTCACACGTTTAGAAAACACACTATGGCTGCTTAACGGGAAAGGTGAGGTGGTGTGATGCATAAAACAAGGGTTTCAAATTAGCTCAGATACCGTTCCATACACCCAATATGTAATAGACAAGACCTACTCCTTGCTCAGTGAACTGGACTCAACACCCCCTATGCACCGCACAAGAATATATGTGACTAGTAAGAATCTTAAAACCTATGTATAGATATCTCTCTGGAAGTGTGTCAACTGTGTGTAAAGCCGCATAAACACAGCCGTGAAAAGCAGCTAAACCCCATTATAAAAATAAATTAGTTTTAAAAACCCATGAAACAAAGACAGTGAAAGAGACAGAAATTCTTACAAAATTCATTCAGGGGCTGTGACGCAACCTGGATTGACCATATCTAGACCCACAGCTGGATGAGACATAAGGGTGGACATTCTTGGGGCTGAGAGGTTTGGTGAGGTTGGGTGAGCCAACACAGACCCTTTAAGGTAATACTGCGTGGTACCCATCCCATGGGTCCCAAATCTCCAGGTTCAAGGGCATCTTCCTACATCGAAAACTTGCATGAGGAACCCAGAAGATGGTACACCATGTGATTTTGAAAGGTTTCTAAAACGCACCTCATTTCTCATCTCCTTGTGCTCGGGTTCGCCATTCCAGCTACTTCACTAGCAATCTCCCTACTTGGAGAATCAGCACCTTTAACCTCCTGTTCCGTACAGGTTGCAATTTGTCCTGAGGATGAACGGGAAGAGGGGCAGCCAATGAGAGACTAGATCTAGGTGTTGGAACAGGCACAGGTCACTCTATTTTCTCATCAGGAAGAAGAAATAACCACAGGCTCAGCCTGCCAACCGGAACCAGAATAGGGCCTGAGGCAATCCCGCGCTTCTGCGGCCAGCTCCCAAAAAAGCCAGTTGAAAAATGGAGCACATGGGCACTGCAATTCACAACCATGCAGAGTTATAAATGATAACTCTCGTCCACAAATATATTGAGGGAAGGCAACGAAGAGGATTTGAAAGCAAGGCAGAATTGCAGGAAACAGGTTTCAGGAGGTAGATTCGAATCGCCTTTAAAGCACATGAAAAGCGACAAAACGTGGACAATGATGCCCTTGGCCAAAAAGGGCGTATGCGTTTTTTCCTGAATATATTCAGGAAAAAACGCATACGCCCTTTTTGGCCAACCAAGCAACATGGAAAGGCAAATCAGCACTACAAAGGAGTCTCGCTTGGAATCCGTCAAAAGGGCCATGCTGAAAAAAGTGTCAAAACCACAAAAGCAGGACAGGCCATGGAGAAATGGGAGCCTTGCTACACTGATGGGCGGGATGCAAATTGCCAGCAGCCACTCTGGAGAAGTGTACGGTGTGTCCTGAAACATCGAAAAAACACAGCTTAGGGAGCATAGGGCACTTCCACTCATGGGCGTATAAATTGGGAAAACTAAAAATCAGCAAGACACAGGCACCCCAAAGTTTAGGGCTGCTCTGTTGACAAAAACCTCCACTTCATGACACCTTAAATATCCCAGGAAAGAGAAAAATGGATAAAGAAGTTGTGGTCCTTATGTACAATGGAATATCACTCAGCCATGAAATCAATGTCATAAGGTTAGTAGCAGCATGATGAGTGGATTTAGGTACGACGACTCTAAGTGAAATAAGTCACACAGAAAAAGACACTTATCATAATCTATCACGTATAGAGGGAATGTAAAAACTGCTACACTTGAACTGAATTACAAAAGAGAAGAGTCACACGTTTAGAAAACACACTATGGCTGCTTAACGGGAAAGGTGAGGTGGTGTGATGCATAAAACAAGGGTTTCAAATTAGCTCAGATACCGTTCCATACACCCAATATGTAATAGACAAGACCTACTCCTTGCTCAGTGAACTGGACTCAACACCCCCTATGCACCGCACAAGAATATATGTGACTAGTAAGAATCTTAAAACCTATGTATTGATATCTCTCTGGAAGTGTGTCAACTGTGTGTAAAGCCGCATAAACACAGCCGTGAAAAGCAGCTAAACCCCATTATAAAAATAAATTAGTTTTAAAAACCCATGAAACAAAGACAGTGAAAGAGACAGAAATTCTTACAAAATTCATTCAGGGGCTGTGACGCAACCTGGATTGACCATATCTAGACCCACAGCTGGATGAGACATAAGGGTGGACATTCTTGGGTCTGAGAGGTTTGGTGAGGTTGGGTGAGCCAACACAGACCCTTTAAGGTAATACTGCGTGGTACCCATCCCATGGGTCCCAAATCTCCAGGTTCAAGGGCATCTTCCTACATCGAAAACTTGCATGAGGAACCCAGAAGATGGTACACCATGTGATTTTGAAAGGTTTCTAAAATGCACCTCATTTCTCATCTCCTTGTGCTCGGGTTCGCCATTCCAGCTACTTCACTAGCAATCTCCCTACTTGGAGAATCAGCACCTTTAACCTCCTGTTCCGTACAGGTTGCAATTTGTCCTGAGGATGAACGGGAAGAGGGGCAGCCAATGAGAGACTAGATCTAGGTGTTGGAACAGGCACAGGTCACTCTATTTTCTCATCAGGAAGAAGAAATAACCACAGGCTCAGCCTGCCACCCGGAACCAGAATAGGGCCTGAGGCAATCCCGCGCTTCTGCGGCCAGCTCCCAAAAAGGCCAGTTGAAAAATGGAGCACATGGGCACTGCAATTCACAACCCTGCAGAGTTATAAATGATAACTCTCGTCCACAAATATATTGAGGGAAGGCAACGAAGAGGATTTGAAAGCAAGGCAGAATTGCAGGAAACAGGTTTCAGGAGGTAGATTCGAATCGCCTTTAAAGCACATGAAAAGCGGCAAAACGTGGACAATGATGCCCTTGGCCATAAAGGGCGTATGCGTTTTTTCCTGAATATATTCAGGAAAAAACGCATACGCACTTTTTGGCCAACCAAGCAACCTGGAAAGGCAAATCAGCACTACAAAGGAGTCTCCCTTCGAATCGGTCAAAAGGGCCATGCTGAAAAAAGTGTCAAAACCACAAAAGCAGGACAGGCCATGGAGAAATGGGAGCCTTGCTACACTGATGGGCGGGATGTAAATTGCCAGCAGCCACTCTGGAGAAGTGTACGGTGTGGCCTTAAACATCGAAAAAACACAGCTTAGGGAGCATAGGGCACTTCCACTCATGGGCGTATAAATTGGGAAAACTAAAAATCTGCAAGACACAGGCACCCCAAAGTTTAGGGCTGCTCTGTTGACAAGAACCTCCACTTCATGACACCTTAAATATCCCAGGAAAGAGAAAAATGGATAAAGAAGTTGCGGTCCTTATGTACAATGGAATATCACTCAGCCATGAAATCAATGTCATAAGGCTAGTAGCAGCATGATGAGTGGATTTAGGTACGACGACTCTAAGTGAAATAAGTCACACAGAAAAAGACACTTATCATAATCTATCACGTATAGAGGGAATGTAAAAACTGCTACACTTGAACTGAATTACAAAAGAGAACAGAGTCACACGTTTAGAAAACACATTATGGCTGCTTAACGGGAAAGGTGAGGTGGTGTGATGCATAAAACAAGGGTTTCAAATTAGCTCAGATACCGTTCCATACACCCAATATGTAATAGACAAGACCTACTCCTTGCTCAGTGAACTGGACTCAACACCCCCTATTCACCGCACAAGAATATATGTGACTAGTAAGAATCTTAAAACCTATGTATTGATATCTCTCTGGAAGTGTGTCAAGTGTGTGTAAAGCCGCATAAACACAGCCGTGAAAAGCAGCTAAACCCCATTATAAAAATAAATTTGTTTTAAAAACCCATGAAACAAAGACAGTGAAAGAGAAAGAAATTCTTACAAAATTCATTCAGGGGCTGTGACGCAACCTGGATTGACCATATCTAGACCCACAGCTGGATGAGACATAAGGGTGGACATTCTTGGGGCTGAGAGGTTTGGTGAGGTTGGGTGAGCCAACACAGAACCTTTAAGGTAATACTGCGTGGGACCCATCCCATGGGTCCCAAATCTCCAGGTTCAAGGGCATCTTCCTACATCGAAAACTTGCATGAGGAACCCAGAAGATGGTACACCGTGTGATTTTGAAAGGTTTCTAAAACGCACCTCATTTCTCATCTCCTTGTGCTCGGGTTCGCCATTCCAGCTACTTCACTAGCAATCTCCCTACTTGGAGAATCAGCACCTTTAACCTCCTGTTCCGTACAGGTTGCAATTTGTCCTGAGGATGAACGGGAAGAGGGGCAGCCAATGAGAGAATAGATCTAGGTGTTGGGACAGGCACAGGTCACTCTATTTTCTCATCAGGAAGAAGAAATAACCACAGGCTCAGCCTTCCACCCGGAACCAGAATAGGGCCTGAGGCAATCCCGCGCTTCTGCGGCCAGCTCCCAAAAAAGCCAGTTGAAAAACGGAGCACATGGGCACTGCAATTCACAACCCTGCAGAGTTATAAATGATAACTCTCATCCACAAATATATTGAGGGAAGGCAACGAAGAGGATTTGAAAGCAAGGCAGAATTGCAGGAAACAGGTTTCAGGAGGTAGATTCGAATCGCCTTTAAAGCACATGAAAAGCGGCAAAACGTGGACAATGATGCCCTTGGCCAAAAAGGGCGTATGCGTTTTTTCCTGAATATATTTAGGAAAAAACGCATACGCCCTTTTTGGCCAACCAAGCAACATGGAAAAGCAAATCAGCACTACAAATGAGTCTCGCTTCGAATCGGTCAAAAGGCCCATGCTGAAAAAAGTGTCAAAACCACAAAAGCAGGACAGGCCATGGAGAAATGGGAGCCTTGCTACACTGATGGGCGGGATGTAAATTGCCAGCAGCCACTCTGGAGAAGTGTACGGTGTGGCCTTAAACATCGAAAAAACACAGCTTAGGGAGCATAGGGCACTTCCACTCATGGGCGTACAAATTGGGAAAACTAAAAATCAGCAAGACACAGGCACCCCAAAGTTTAGGGCTGCTCTGTTGACAAGAACCTCCACTTCATGACACCTTAAATATCCCAGGAAAGTGAAAAATGGATAAAGAAGTTGTGGTCCTTATGTACAATGGAATATCACTCAGCCATGAAATCAATGTCATAAGGCTAGTAGCAGCATGATGAGTGGATTTAGGTACGACGACTCTAAGTGAAATAAGTCACACAGAAAAAGACACTTATCATAATCTATCACGTATAGAGGGAATGTAAAAACTGCTACACTTGAACTGAATTACAAAAGAGAACAGAGTCACACGTTTAGAAAACACATTATGGCTGCTTAACGGGAAAGGTGAGGTGGTGTGATGCATAAAACAAGGGTTTCAAATTAGCTCAGATACCGTTCCATACACCCAATATGTAATAGACAAGACCTACTCCTTGCTCAGTGAACTGGACTCAACACCCCCTATTCACCGCACAAGAATATATGTGACTAGTAAGAATCTTAAAACCTATGTATTGATATCTCTCTGGAAGTGTGTCAAGTGTGTGTAAAGCCGCATAAACACAGCCGTGAAAAGCAGCTAAACCCCATTATAAAAATAAATTTGTTTTAAAAACCCATGAAACAAAGACAGTGAAAGAGAAAGAAATTCTTACAAAATTCATTCAGGGGCTGTGACGCAACCTGGATTGACCATATCTAGACCCACAGCTGGATGAGACATAAGGGTGGACATTCTTGGGGCTGAGAGGTTTGGTGAGGTTGGGTGAGCCAACACAGAACCTTTAAGGTAATACTGCGTGGGACCCATCCCATGGGTCCCAAATCTCCAGGTTCAAGGGCATCTTCCTACATCGAAAACTTGCATGAGGAACCCAGAAGATGGTACACCGTGTGATTTTGAAAGGTTTCTAAAACGCACCTCATTTCTCATCTCCTTGTGCTCGGGTTCGCCATTCCAGCTACTTCACTAGCAATCTCCCTACTTGGAGAATCAGCACCTTTAACCTCCTGTTCCGTACAGGTTGCAATTTGTCCTGAGGATGAACGGGAAGAGGGGCAGCCAATGAGAGAATAGATCTAGGTGTTGGGACAGGCACAGGTCACTCTATTTTCTCATCAGGAAGAAGAAATAACCACAGGCTCAGCCTTCCACCCGGAACCAGAATAGGGCCTGAGGCAATCCCGCGCTTCTGCGGCCAGCTCCCAAAAAAGCCAGTTGAAAAACGGAGCACATGGGCACTGCAATTCACAACCCTGCAGAGTTATAAATGATAACTCTCATCCACAAATATATTGAGGGAAGGCAACGAAGAGGATTTGAAAGCAAGGCAGAATTGCAGGAAACAGGTTTCAGGAGGTAGATTCGAATCGCCTTTAAAGCACATGAAAAGCGGCAAAACGTGGACAATGATGCCCTTGGCCAAAAAGGGCGTATGCGTTTTTTCCTGAATATATTTAGGAAAAAACGCATACGCCCTTTTTGGCCAACCAAGCAACATGGAAAAGCAAATCAGCACTACAAATGAGTCTCGCTTCGAATCGGTCAAAAGGCCCATGCTGAAAAAAGTGTCAAAACCACAAAAGCAGGACAGGCCATGGAGAAATGGGAGCCTTGCTACACTGATGGGCGGGATGTAAATTGCCAGCAGCCACTCTGGAGAAGTGTACGGTGTGGCCTTAAACATCGAAAAAACACAGCTTAGGGAGCATAGGGCACTTCCACTCATGGGCGTACAAATTGGGAAAACTAAAAATCAGCAAGACACAGGCACCCCAAAGTTTAGGGCTGCTCTGTTGACAAGAACCTCCACTTCATGACACCTTAAATATCCCAGGAAAGTGAAAAATGGATAAAGAAGTTGTGGTCCTTATGTACAATGGAATATCACTCAGCCATGAAATCAATGTCATAAGGCTAGTAGCAGCATGATGAGTGGATTTAGGTACGACGACTCTAAGTGAAATAAGTCACACAGAAAAAGACACTTATCATAAGCTATCACGTATAGAGGGACTGTAAAAACTGCTACACTTGAACTGAATTACAAAAGAGAACAGAGTCACACGTGTAGAAAACACACTATGGCTGCTTAACGGGAAAGATGAGGTGGTGTGATGCATAAAACAAGGATTTCAAATTAGCTCAGATACCGTTCCATACACCCAAGATGTAATAGACAAGACCTACTCCTTGCTCAGTGAACTGGACTCAACACCCCCTATTCACCGCACAAGAATATATCTGACTAGTGAGAATCTTAAAACCTATGTATTGATATCTCTCCGGAAGTGAGTCAAGTGTGTGTAAAGCCGCAAAAACACAGCTGTGAAAACAGCTAAACCCCATTATAAAAATAAATTAGTTTTAAAAACCCATGAAACAAAGACAGTGAAAGAGAGAGAAATTCTTACAAAATTCTTTCAGGGGTGTGACGCAACCTGGATTGACCATATCTAGAGCCACAGCTGGATGAGACATAGGGTGGACACTCTTGGGGCTGAGAGGTTTGGTGAGGTTGGGTGAGCCAACACAGACCCTTTAAGGTAATACTGCGTGGTACCCATCCCATGGGTCCCAAATCTCCAGGTTCAAGGGCATCTTCCTACATCGAAAACTTGCATGAGGAACCCAGAAGATGGTACACCGTGTGATTTTGAAAGGTTTCTAAAACGCACCTCATTTCTCATCTCCTTGTGCTCGGGTTCGCCATTCCAGCTATTTTAGTAGCAATCACCCTACTTGGAGAATCAGCACCTTTAACCTCCTGTTCCGTACAGGTTGCAATTTGTCCTGAGGATGAACGGGAAGAGGGGCAACCAATGAGAGACTAGATCTAGGTGTTGGGACAGGCACAGGTCACTCTATTTTCCCATCAGGAAAAAGAAATAACCACAGGCTCAGCCTGCCACCCAGAACCAGCATAGGGCCTGAGGCATACCCGCGCTTTTGCGGCCAGCTCCCAAAAAAGCGAGTTGAAAAATGGAGCTCAGGGGCACTGCAATTCACAAACCTGCAGAGTTATAAATGATAAGTCTCGTCCAAAAATATATTGAGGGAAGGCAACGAAGAGGATTTGAAAGCAAGGCAGAATTGCAGGAAACAGATTTCAGGAGGTAGATTCGAATCGCCTTTAAAGCACATGAAAATCGGCCAAACGTGGACAATGATGCCCTTGGGCAAAAAGGGCGTATGCGTTTTTTCCTGAATATATTCAGGAAAAAACGCATACGCCCTTTTTGGCCAACCAAGCAACCTGGAAAGGCAAATCAGCGCTACAAAGAAGTCTCGCTTCCCATCCATCAAAAGGGCCATGCTAATTAAAGTGTCAAAACCACAAATGCAGGACAGGCCATGGAGAAATTGGAGCCTTGCTACGCTGATGGGCGGGATATAAATTGCGAACAGCCACTCTGGAGAAGTGTACGGTGTGCCCTGAAACATCGAAAAAACACAGTTTAGGGAGCATATGGCACTTCCACTCATGGGCGTATAAACTGGGAAAACTAAAAATCAGCAAGACACAGGCACCCCAAAGTTTCGGGCTGCTCTGTTGACAAGAACCTCCACTTCATGACACCTTAAATATCCCAGGAAAGAGAAAAATGGATAAAGAAGTTGTGGTCCTTATGTACAATGGAATATCACTCAGACATGAAATCAATGTCATAAGGCTAGTAGCAGCATGATGGGTGGATTTAGGTATGACGACTCTAAGGGAAATAAGTCACACAGAAAAAGAGACTTATCGTAAGCTATCACTTATAGAGGGAATGTAAAAACCGCTACACTTGAACTGAATTACAAAACAGAACATAGTCACACGTTTAGAAAACACACTATGGCTGCTTAACGGGAAAGGTGAGGTGGGGTGATGCATAAAACAAGGGTTTCAAATTCGCTCAGACACCGTTCCATACACCCAATATGTAATAGACAAGACCTACTCCTTGCTCAGTGAACTGGACTCAACACCCCCTATTCACCGCACAAGAATATATGTGACTAGTAATAATCGTAAAACCTATGTATTGATATCTCTCTGGAAGTGTGTCAATTGGGTGTAAAGCCGCATAAACACAGCCGTGAAAAGCAGCTAAACCCCATTATAAAAATAAATTAGTTTTAAAAACCCATGAAACAAAGACAGTGAAAGAGAGAGAAATTCTTACAAAATTCATTCAGTGGCTGTGACGCAACCTGGATTGACCATATCTAGAGCCACAGCTGGATGAGACATAAGGGTGGACACTCTTGGGGCTGAGAGGTTTGGTGAGGTTGGGTGAGCAAACGCAGACCCTTTAAAGTAATACTGTGTGGTACCCATCCCATGGGTCCCAAATCTCCAGTTTCAAGGGCGTCTTCCTGCATCGAAAACATGCATGAGAAACCCAGAAGATGGTACACCGTGTGATCGGGAAAGGTTTCTAAAACGCACCTCGTTTCTCATCTCCTTGTGCTCGGGTTCGCCATTCCAGATACTTTACTAGCAATCTCCCTTCTTGGAGAATCAGCACCTTTAACCTCCTGTTCTGTACAGGTTGCAATGTGTCCTGAGGATGAACGGGAAGAGGGGCAACCAATGAGAGACTAGATCTAGGTGTTGGGACAGGCACAGGTCACTCTATTTTCCCATCAGGAAGAAGAATTAAGCACAGGCTCAGCCTGCCGCCCGGAATCAGAATAGTGCCTGAGGCAATCCCGCGATTTGAGGCCAGCTCCCAAAATAGCGAGTTGAAAAATGGAGCTGAGGGGCACTGCAATTCACAAACCTGCAGAATTATAAATGATAACTCTCGTCCACAAATATATTGAGGGAAGGCAACGAAGAGGATTTGAAAGCAAGGCAGAACTGCAGGAAACAGATTTCAGGAGGTAGATTCAATTCGCCTTTAAAGCACATGAAAAGCGGCAAAACGTCGACAATGATGCCCTTGGCCAAAAAGGGCGTATGCGTTTTTTCCTGAATATATTCAGGAAAAAACGCATACGCCCTTTTTGGCCAACCAAGCAACCTGGAAAGGCAAATCAGCGCTACAAAGAAGTCTCGCTTCCCATCGGTCTAAAGGGCCATGCTGATAAAAGTGTCAAAACCACAAATGCAGGACAGGCCATGGAGAAATTGGAGCCTTGCTACGCTGATGGGCGGGATGTAAATTGCCAGCAGCCACTCTGGAGAAGTGTACGGTGTGTCCTGAAACATCGAAAAAACACAGCTTAGGGAGCATAGGGAACGTCCACTCATGGGCGTATAAATTGGGAAAAATAAAAATCAGCAAGACACAGGCACCCCAAAGTTTAGGGCTGCTCTGTTGACAAGAACCTCCACTTCATGACACCTTAAATATCCCCGGAAAGAGAAAAATGGATAAAGAAGTTGTGGTCCTTATGTACAATGGAATATCACTCAGATATGAAATCAATGTCATAAGGCAAGTAGAAGCAAGATGAGTGAACTTAGGTACGACGATTCTAAGTGAAATAAGTCACACAGAAAAAGACACTTATCATAAGCTATCACTTATAGAGGGAATGTAAAAACCGCTACAGTTGAACTGAATTACAAAACAGAACAGACTCACACGTTTAGAAAACACACTATGGCTGCTTAACGGGAAAGGTGAGGTGGGGTGATGCATAAAACAAGGGTTTCAAATTCGCTCAGATACCGTTCCATACACCCAATATGTAATAGACAAGACCTACTCCTTGCTCAGTGAACTGGACTCAACACCCCCTATTCACCGCACAAGAATATATGTGACTAGTAAGAATCTTAAAACCTATGTATTGATATCTCTCTGGAAGTGAGTCAAGTGAGTGTAAATCCGCATAAACACAGCCGTGAAAAGCAGCTAAACCCCATTATAAAAATAAATTACTTTTAAAAACCCGTAAAACAAAGACAGTGAAAGAGAGAGAAATTCTTACAAAATTCGTTCAGAGGCTGTGATGCAACCTGGATTGACCATATCTAGACCCACAGCTGGATGAGACATAAGGGTGGACACTCTTGGGGATGAGAGGTTTGGTGAGGTTGGGTGAGCAAACGCAGACCCTTTAAAGTAATACTGTGTGGTACCCATCCCATGGGTCCCAAATGTCCAGGTTCAAGGGAATCTTCCTACATCGAAAACATGCATGAGAAACCTAGAAGATGGTACACCGTCTGAACGGGAAAGGTTTCTGAAACGCACCTCATTTCTCATCTCCTTGTGCTCGGGTTCGCCATTCCAGCTTCTTAACTAGTAATCTCCCTAGTTGGAGAAACAGCACCTTTAACCTCCTGTTCCATACAGGTTGCACTTTGTCCTGAGGATGAACGGGAAGAGGGGCAACCAATGAGAGACTAGATCTAGGTGTTGGGACAGGCACAGGTCACTCTATTTTCACATCAGGAAGAAGAATTAACCACAGGCTCAGCCTGCCGCCAGGAACCAGAATAGGGCCTGAGGCAATCCCGCGCTTCTGCGGCCACCTCCCAAGAAAGCCAGTTGAAAAATGGAGCACATGTGTACTGCAATTCACAAACCTGCAGAGTTATAAATGATAACTCTCGTCCACAAATATATTGAGGGAAGGCAACGAAGAGCATTTGAAAGCTAGGCAGAATTGCAGGAAACTGGTTTCAGGAGGTAGATTCGAATCGGCTTTAAAGCACATGAAAAGCGGCAAAACGTTGACAATGATGCCCTTGGCCAAAAAGGGCGTATGCGTTTTTTCCTGAATATATTCAGGAAAAAACGCATACGCCCTTTTAGGCCAACCAAGCAACATGGAAAGGCAAATCAGCACTACAAAGGAGTCTCGCTTCGAATCGGTCAAAAGGGCCAAGCTGAAAAATGTGTCAAAACCACAAAAGCAGGACAGGCCATGGAGAAATGGGAGCCTTGCTACACTGATGGGCGGGATGTAAATTGCCAGCAGCCACTCTGGAGAAGTGTACGGTGTGGCCTTAAACATCGAAAAAACACAGCTTAGGGAGCATAGGGCACTTCCACTCATGGGCGTATAAATTGGGAAAACTAAAAATCAGCAAGACACAGGCACCCCAACGTTTAGGGCTGCTCTGTTGACAAGAACCTCCACTTCATGACACCTTAAATATCCCAGGAAAGTGAAAAATGGATAAAGAAGTTGTGGTCCTTATGTACAATGGAATATCACTCAGCCATGAAATCAATGTCATAAGGCTAGTAGCAGCATGATGAGTGGATTTAGGTACGACGACTCTAAGTGAAATAAGTCACACAGAAAAAGACACTTATCATAAGCTATCACGTATAGAGGGAATGTAAAAACTGCTACACTTGAACTGAATTACAAAAGAGAACAGAGTCACACGTGTAGAAAACACACTATGGCTGCTTAACGGGAAAGATGAGGTGGTGTGATGCATAAAACAAGGATTTCAAATTAGCTCAGATACCGTTCCATACACCCAATATGTAATAGACAAGACCTACTCCTTGCTCAGTGAACTGGACTCAACACCCCCTATTCACCGCACAAGAATATATCTGACTAGTGAGAATCTTAAAACCTATGTATTGATATCTCTCCGGAAGTGAGTCAAGTGTGTGTAAAGCCGCAAAAACACAGCTGTGAAAAGCAGCTAAACCCCATTATAAAAATAAATTAGTTTTAAAAACCCATGAAACAAAGACAGTGAAAGAGAGAGAAATTCTTACAAAATTCTTTCAGGGGTGTGACGCAACCTGGATTGACCATATCTAGAGCCACACCTGGATGAGACATAGGGTGGACACTCTTGGGGCTGAGAGGTTTGGTGAGGTTGGGTGAGCCAACACAGACCCTTTAAGGTAATACTGCGTGGTACCCATCCCATGGGTCCCAAATCTCCAGGTTCAAGGGCATCTTCCTACATCGAAAACTTGCATGAGGAACCCAGAAGATGGTACACCGTGTGATTTTGAAAGGTTTCTAAAACGCACCTCATTTCTCATCTCCTTGTGCTCGGGTTCGCCATTCCAGCTATTTTAGTAGCAATCACCCTACTTGGAGAATCAGCACCTTTAACCTCCTGTTCCGTACAGGTTGCAATTTGTCCTGAGGATGAACGGGAAGAGGGGCAACCAATGAGAGACTAGATCTAGGTGTTGGGACAGGCACAGGTCACTCTATTTTCCCATCAGGAAAAAGAAATAACCACAGGCTCAGCCTGCCACCCAGAACCAGCATAGGGCCTGAGGCATACCCGCGCTTTTGCGGCCAGCTCCCAAAAAAGCGAGTTGAAAAATGGAGCTCAGGGGCACTGCAATTCACAAACCTGCAGAGTTATAAATGATAAGTCTCGTCCAAAAATATATTGAGGGAAGGCAACGAAGAGGATTTGAAAGCAAGGCAGAATTGCAGGAAACAGATTTCAGGAGGTAGATTCGAATCGCCTTTAAAGCACATGAAAATCGGCCAAACGTGGACAATGATGCCCTTGGGCAAAAAGGGCGTATGCGTTTTTTCCTGAATATATTCAGGAAAAAACGCATACGCCCTTTTTGGCCAACCAAGCAACCTGGAAAGGCAAATCAGCGCTACAAAGAAGTCTCGCTTCCCATCCATCAAAAGGGCCATGCTAATTAAAGTGTCAAAACCACAAATGCAGGACAGGCCATGGAGAAATTGGAGCCTTGCTACGCTGATGGGCGGGATATAAATTGCGAACAGCCACTCTGGAGAAGTGTACGGTGTGCCCTGAAACATCGAAAAAACACAGTTTAGGGAGCATATGGCACTTCCACTCATGGGCGTATAAACTGGGAAAACTAAAAATCAGCAAGACACAGGCACCCCAAAGTTTCGGGCTGCTCTGTTGACAAGAACCTCCACTTCATGACACCTTAAATATCCCAGGAAAGAGAAAAATGGATAAAGAAGTTGTGGTCCTTATGTACAATGGAATATCACTCAGACATGAAATCAATGTCATAAGGCTAGTAGCAGCATGATGGGTGGATTTAGGTATGACGACTCTAAGGGAAATAAGTCACACAGAAAAAGAGACTTATTGTAAGCTATCACTTATAGAGGGAATGTAAAAACCGCTACACTTGAACTGAATTACAAAACAGAACATAGTCACACGTTTAGAAAACACACTATGGCTGCTTAACGGGAAAGGTGAGGTGGGGTGATGCATAAAACAAGGGTTTCAAATTCGCTCAGACACCGTTCCATACACCCAATATGTAATAGACAAGACCTACTCCTTGCTCAGTGAACTGGACTCAACACCCCCTATTCACCGCACAAGAATATATGTGACTAGTAATAATCGTAAAACCTATGTATTGATATCTCTCTGGAAGTGTGTCAATTGGGTGTAAAGCCGCATAAACACAGCCGTGAAAAGCAGCTAAACCCCATTATAAAAATAAATTAGTTTTAAAAACCCATGAAACAAAGACAGTGAAAGAGAGAGAAATTCTTACAAAATTCATTCAGTGGCTGTGACGCAACCTGGATTGACCATATCTAGAGCCACAGCTGGATGAGACATAAGGGTGGACACTCTTGGGGCTGAGAGGTTTGGTGAGGTTGGGTGAGCAAACGCAGACCCTTTAAAGTAATACTGTGTGGTACCCATCCCATGGGTCCCAAATCTCCAGTTTCAAGGGCGTCTTCCTGCATCGAAAACATGCATGAGAAACCCAGAAGATGGTACACCGTGTGATCGGGAAAGGTTTCTAAAACGCACCTCGTTTCTCATCTCCTTGTGCTCGGGTTCGCCATTCCAGATACTTTACTAGCAATCTCCCTTCTTGGAGAATCAGCACCTTTAACCTCCTGTTCTGTACAGGTTGCAATGTGTCCTGAGGATGAACGGGAAGAGGGGCAACCAATGAGAGACTAGATCTAGGTGTTGGGACAGGCACAGGTCACTCTATTTTCCCATCAGGAAGAAGAATTAAGCACAGGCTCAGCCTGCCGCCCGGAATCAGAATAGTGCCTGAGGCAATCCCGCGATTTGAGGCCAGCTCCCAAAATAGCGAGTTGAAAAATGGAGCTGAGGGGCACTGCAATTCACAAACCTGCAGAATTATAAATGATAACTCTCGTCCACAAATATATTGAGGGAAGGCAACGAAGAGGATTTGAAAGCAAGGCAGAACTGCAGGAAACAGATTTCAGGAGGTAGATTCAATTCGCCTTTAAAGCACATGAAAAGCGGCAAAACGTCGACAATGATGCCCTTGGCCAAAAAGGGCGTATGCGTTTTTTCCTGAATATATTCAGGAAAAAACGCATACGCCCTTTTTGGCCAACCAAGCAACCTGGAAAGGCAAATCAGCGCTACAAAGAAGTCTCGCTTCCCATCGGTCTAAAGGGCCATGCTGATAAAAGTGTCAAAACCACAAATGCAGGACAGGCCATGGAGAAATTGGAGCCTTGCTACGCTGATGGGCGGGATGTAAATTGCCAGCAGCCACTCTGGAGAAGTGTACGGTGTGTCCTGAAACATCGAAAAAACACAGCTTATGGAGCATAGGGAACGTCCACTCATGGGCGTATAAATTGGGAATAATAAAAATCAGCAAGACACAGGCACCCCAAAGTTTAGGGCTGCTCTGTTGACAAGAACCTCCACTTCATGACACCTTAAATATCCCCGGAAAGAGAAAAATGGATAAAGAAGTTGTGGTCCTTATGTACAATGGAATATCACTCAGATATGAAATCAATGTCATAAGGCAAGTAGAAGCAAGATGAGTGAACTTAGGTACGACGATTCTAAGTGAAATAAGTCACACAGAAAAAGACACTTATCATAAGCTATCACTTATAGAGGGAATGTAAAAACCGCTACAGTTGAACTGAATTACAAAACAGAACAGACTCACACGTTTAGAAAACACACTATGGCTGCTTAACGGGAAAGGTGAGGTGGGGTGATGCATAAAACAAGGGTTTCAAATTCGCTCAGATACCGTTCCATACACCCAATATGTAATAGACAAGACCTACTCCTTGCTCAGTGAACTGGACTCAACACCCCCTATTCACCGCACAAGAATATATGTGACTAGTAAGAATCTTAAAACCTATGTATTGATATCTCTCTGGAAGTGAGTCAAGTGAGTGTAAATCCGCATAAACACAGCCGTGAAAAGCAGCTAAACCCCATTATAAAAATAAATTACTTTTAAAAACCCGTAAAACAAAGACAGTGAAAGAGAGAGAAATTCTTACAAAATTCGTTCAGAGGCTGTGATGCAACCTGGATTGACCATATCTAGACCCACAGCTGGATGAGACATAAGGGTGGACACTCTTGGGGATGAGAGGTTTGGTGAGGTTGGGTGAGCAAACGCAGACCCTTTAAAGTAATACTGTGTGGTACCCATCCCATGGGTCCCAAATGTCCAGGTTCAAGGGAATCTTCCTACATCGAAAACATGCATGAGAAACCTAGAAGATGGTACACCGTCTGAACGGGAAAGGTTTCTGAAACGCACCTCATTTCTCATCTCCTTGTGCTCGGGTTCGCCATTCCAGCTTCTTAACTAGTAATCTCCCTAGTTGGAGAAACAGCACCTTTAACCTCCTGTTCCATACAGGTTGCACTTTGTCCTGAGGATGAACGGGAAGAGGGGCAACCAATGAGAGACTAGATCTAGGTGTTGGGACAGGCACAGGTCACTCTATTTTCACATCAGGAAGAAGAATTAACCACAGGCTCAGCCTGCCGCCAGGAACCAGAATAGGGCCTGAGGCAATCCCGCGCTTCTGCGGCCACCTCCCAAGAAAGCCAGTTGAAAAATGGAGCACATGGGTACTGCAATTCACAAACCTGCAGAGTTATAAATGATAACTCTCGTCCACAAATATATTGAGGGAAGGCAACGAAGAGCATTTGAAAGCTAGGCAGAATTGCAGGAAACTGGTTTCAGGAGGTAGATTCGAATCGGCTTTAAAGCACATGAAAAGCGGCAAAACGTTGACAATGATGCCCTTGGCCAAAAAGGGCGTATGCGTTTTTTCCTGAATATATTCAGGAAAAAACGCATACGCCCTTTTAGGCCAACCAAGCAACATGGAAAGGCAAATCAGCACTACAAAGGAGTCTCGCTTCGAATCGGTCAAAAGGGCCAAGCTGAAAAATGTGTCAAAACCACAAAAGCAGGACAGGCCATGGAGAAATGGGAGCCTTGCTACACTGATGGGCGGGATGTAAATTGCCAGCAGCCACTCTGGAGAAGTGTACGGTGTGGCCTTAAACATCGAAAAAACACAGCTTAGGGAGCATAGGGCACTTCCACTCATGGGCGTATAAATTGGGAAAACTAAAAATCAGCAAGACACAGGCACCCCAACGTTTAGGGCTGCTCTGTTGACAAGAACCTCCACTTCATGACACCTTAAATATCCCAGGAAAGTGAAAAATGGATAAAGAAGTTGTGGTCCTTATGTACAATGGAATATCACTCAGCCATGAAATCAATGTCATAAGGCTAGTAGCAGCATGATGAGTGGATTTAGGTACGACGACTCTAAGTGAAATAAGTCACACAGAAAAAGACACTTATCATAAGCTATCACGTATAGAGGGAATGTAAAAACTGCTACACTTGAACTGAATTACAAAAGAGAACAGAGTCACACGTGTAGAAAACACACTATGGCTGCTTAACGGGAAAGATGAGGTGGTGTGATGCATAAAACAAGGATTTCAAATTAGCTCAGATACCGTTCCATACACCCAATATGTAATAGACAAGACCTACTCCTTGCTCAGTGAACTGGACTCAACACCCCCTATTCACCGCACAAGAATATATCTGACTAGTGAGAATCTTAAAACCTATGTATTGATATCTCTCCGGAAGTGAGTCAAGTGTGTGTAAAGCCGCAAAAACACAGCTGTGAAAAGCAGCTAAACCCCATTATAAAAATAAATTAGTTTTAAAAACCCATGAAACAAAGACAGTGAAAGAGAGAGAAATTCTTACAAAATTCTTTCAGGGGTGTGACGCAACCTGGATTGACCATATCTAGAGCCACAGCTGGATGAGACATAGGGTGGACACTCTTGGGGCTGAGAGGTTTGGTGAGGTTGGGTGAGCCAACACAGACCCTTTAAGGTAATACTGCGTGGTACCCATCCCATGGGTCCCAAATCTCCAGGTTCAAGGGCATCTTCCTACATCGAAAACTTGCATGAGGAACCCAGAAGATGGTACACCGTGTGATTTTGAAAGGTTTCTAAAACGCACCTCATTTCTCATCTCCTTGTGCTCGGGTTCGCCATTCCAGCTATTTTAGTAGCAATCACCCTACTTGGAGAATCAGCACCTTTAACCTCCTGTTCCGTACAGGTTGCAATTTGTCCTGAGGATGAACGGGAAGAGGGGCAACCAATGAGAGACTAGATCTAGGTGTTGGGACAGGCACAGGTCACTCTATTTTCCCATCAGGAAAAAGAAATAACCACAGGCTCAGCCTGCCACCCAGAACCAGCATAGGGCCTGAGGCATACCCGCGCTTTTGCGGCCAGCTCCCAAAAAAGCGAGTTGAAAAATGGAGCTCAGGGGCACTGCAATTCACAAACCTGCAGAGTTATAAATGATAAGTCTCGTCCAAAAATATATTGAGGGAAGGCAACGAAGAGGATTTGAAAGCAAGGCAGAATTGCAGGAAACAGATTTCAGGAGGTAGATTCGAATCGCCTTTAAAGCACATGAAAATCGGCCAAACGTGGACAATGATGCCCTTGGGCAAAAAGGGCGTATGCGTTTTTTCCTGAATATATTCAGGAAAAAACGCATACGCCCTTTTTGGCCAACCAAGCAACCTGGAAAGGCAAATCAGCGCTACAAAGAAGTCTCGCTTCCCATCCATCAAAAGGGCCATGCTAATTAAAGTGTCAAAACCACAAATGCAGGACAGGCCATGGAGAAATTGGAGCCTTGCTACGCTGATGGGCGGGATATAAATTGCGAACAGCCACTCTGGAGAAGTGTACGGTGTGCCCTGAAACATCGAAAAAACACAGTTTAGGGAGCATATGGCACTTCCACTCATGGGCGTATAAACTGGGAAAACTAAAAATCAGCAAGACACAGGCACCCCAAAGTTTCGGGCTGCTCTGTTGACAAGAACCTCCACTTCATGACACCTTAAATATCCCAGGAAAGAGAAAAATGGATAAAGAAGTTGTGGTCCTTATGTACAATGGAATATCACTCAGACATGAAATCAATGTCATAAGGCTAGTAGCAGCATGATGGGTGGATTTAGGTATGACGACTCTAAGGGAAATAAGTCACACAGAAAAAGAGACTTATCGTAAGCTATCACTTATAGAGGGAATGTAAAAACCGCTACACTTGAACTGAATTACAAAACAGAACATAGTCACACGTTTAGAAAACACACTATGGCTGCTTAACGGGAAAGGTGAGGTGGGGTGATGCATAAAACAAGGGTTTCAAATTCGCTCAGACACCGTTCCATACACCCAATATGTAATAGACAAGACCTACTCCTTGCTCAGTGAACTGGACTCAACACCCCCTATTCACCGCACAAGAATATATGTGACTAGTAATAATCGTAAAACCTATGTATTGATATCTCTCTGGAAGTGTGTCAATTGGGTGTAAAGCCGCATAAACACAGCCGTGAAAAGCAGCTAAACCCCATTATAAAAATAAATTAGTTTTAAAAACCCATGAAACAAAGACAGTGAAAGAGAGAGAAATTCTTACAAAATTCATTCAGTGGCTGTGACGCAACCTGGATTGACCATATCTAGAGCCACAGCTGGATGAGACATAAGGGTGGACACTCTTGGGGCTGAGAGGTTTGGTGAGGTTGGGTGAGCAAACGCAGACCCTTTAAAGTAATACTGTGTGGTACCCATCCCATGGGTCCCAAATCTCCAGTTTCAAGGGCGTCTTCCTGCATCGAAAACATGCATGAGAAACCCAGAAGATGGTACACCGTGTGATCGGGAAAGGTTTCTAAAACTCACCTCGTTTCTCATCTCCTTGTGCTCGGGTTCGCCATTCCAGATACTTTACTAGCAATCTCCCTTCTTGGAGAATCAGCACCTTTAACCTCCTGTTCTGTACAGGTTGCAATTTGTCCTGAGGATGAACGGGAAGAGGGGCAACCAATGAGAGACTAGATCTAGGTGTTGGGACAGGCACAGGTCACTCTATTTTCCCATCAGGAAGAAGAATTAAGCACAGGCTCAGCCTGCCGCCCGGAATCAGAATAGTGCCTGAGGCAATCCCGCGATTTGAGGCCAGCTCCCAAAAAAGACAGTTGAAAAATGGAGCTGAGGGGCACTGCAATTCACAAACCTGCAGAATTATAAATGATAACTCTCGTCCACAAATATATTGAGGGAAGGCAACGAAGAGGATTTGAAAGCAAGGCAGAACTGCAGGAAACAGATTTCAGGAGGTAGATTCAATTCGCCTTTAAAGCACATGAAAAGCGGCAAAACGTCGACAATGATGCCCTTGGCCAAAAAGGGCGTATGCGTTTTTTCCTGAATATATTCAGGAAAAAACGCATACGCCCTTTTTGGCCAACCAAGCAACCTGGAAAGGCAAATCAGCGCTACAAAGAAGTCTCGCTTCCCATCGGTCTAAAGGGCCATGCTGATAAAAGTGTCAAAACCACAAATGCAGGACAGGCCATGGAGAAATTGGAGCCTTGCTACGCTGATGGGCGGGATGTAAATTGCCAGCAGCCACTCTGGAGAAGTGTACGGTGTGTCCTGAAACATCGAAAAAACACAGCTTAGGGAGCATAGGGAACGTCCACTCATGGGCGTATAAATTGGGAAAAATAAAAATCAGCAAGACACAGGCACCCCAAAGTTTAGGGCTGCTCTGTTGACAAGAACCTCCACTTCATGACACCTTAAATATCCCCGGAAAGAGAAAAATGGATAAAGAAGTTGTGGTCCTTATGTACAATGGAATATCACTCAGATATGAAATCAATGTCATAAGGCAAGTAGAAGCAAGATGAGTGAACTTAGGTACGACGATTCTAAGTGAAATAAGTCACACAGAAAAAGACACTTATCATAAGCTATCACTTATAGAGGGAATGTAAAAACCGCTACAGTTGAACTGAATTACAAAACAGAACAGACTCACACGTTTAGAAAACACACTATGGCTGCTTAACGGGAAAGGTGAGGTGGGGTGATGCATAAAACAAGGGTTTCAAATTCGCTCAGATACCGTTCCATACACCCAATATGTAATAGACAAGACCTACTCCTTGCTCAGTGAACTGGACTCAACACCCCCTATTCACCGCACAAGAATATATGTGACTAGTAAGAATCTTAAAACCTATGTATTGATATCTCTCTGGAAGTGAGTCAAGTGAGTGTAAATCCGCATAAACACAGCCGTGAAAAGCAGCTAAACCCCATTATAAAAATAAATTACTTTTAAAAACCCGTAAAACAAAGACAGTGAAAGAGAGAGAAATTCTTACAAAATTCGTTCAGAGGCTGTGATGCAACCTGGATTGACCATATCTAGACCCACAGCTGGATGAGACATAAGGGTGGACACTCTTGGGGATGAGAGGTTTGGTGAGGTTGGGTGAGCAAACGCAGACCCTTTAAAGTAATACTGTGTGGTACCCATCCCATGGGTCCCAAATGTCCAGGTTCAAGGGAATCTTCCTACATCGAAAACATGCATGAGAAACCTAGAAGATGGTACACCGTCTGAACGGGAAAGGTTTCTGAAACGCACCTCATTTCTCATCTCCTTGTGCTCGGGTTCGCCATTCCAGCTTCTTAACTAGTAATCTCCCTAGTTGGAGAAACAGCACCTTTAACCTCCTGTTCCATAAAGGTTGCACTTTGTCCTGAGGATGAACGGGAAGAGGGGCAACCAATGAGAGACTAGATCTAGGTGTTGGGACAGGCACAGGTCACTCTATTTTCACATCAGGAAGAAGAATTAACCACAGGCTCAGCCTGCCGCCAGGAACCAGAATAGGGCCTGAGGCAATCCCGCGCTAATGCGGCCACCTCCCAAGAAAGCCAGTTGAAAAATGGAGCACATGGGTACTGCAATTCACAAACCTGCAGAGTTATAAATGATAACTCTCGTCCACAAATATATTGAGGGAAGGCAACGAAGAGCATTTGAAAGCAAGGCAGAATTGCTGGAAACTGGTTTCAGGAGGTAGATTCGAATCGGCTTTAAAGCACATGAAAAGCGGCAAAACATCGACAATGATGCCCTTGGCCAAAAAGGGCGTATGCGTTTTTTCCTGAATATATTCAGGAAAAAACGCATACGCCCTTTTTGGCCAACCAAGCAACCTGGAAAGGCAAATCAGCGCTACAAAGAAGTCTCGCTTCCCATCGGTCAAAAGGGCCATGCTGAAAAATGTGTCAAAACCACAAAAGCAGGACGGGCCATGGAGAAATGGGAGCCTTGCTACGCTGATGGGCGGGACGTAAATTGCCAGCAACCACTCTGGAGAAGTGTACGGTGTGGCCTTAAACATCGAAAAAACACAGCTTATGGAGCATAGGGCACTTCCACTCATGGGCGTATAAATTGGGAAAATTAAAAATCAGCAAGACACAGGCAAACCAAAGTTTAAGGCTGCTCTGTTGACAGGAACCTCCACTTCATGACACCTTAAATATCCCAGGAAAGAGAAAAATGGATAAAGAAGTTGTGGTCCTTATGTACAATGGAATATCACTCAGCCATGAAATCAATGTTATAAGGCTAGAAGCAGCATGATGAGTGTATTTAGGTACGATGACTCTAAGTGAAATAAGTCACACCGAAATAGACACTTATCATAAGCTATCACTTATAGAGGGAATGTAAAAACTGCTACACATGAACTGAATTACAAAAGAGAAAAGAGACACAGGTTTAGAAAACACACTATGGCTGCTTAACGGGAAAGGTGAGGTGGTGTGATGCATAAAACAAGGGTTTCAAATTAGCTCAGATACCGTTCCATACACCGAATATGTAATAGACAAGACCTACTCCTTGCTCAGTGAACTGGACTCAACACCCCCTATTCACCACACAAGTATATATCTGACTAGTAAGAATCTTAAAACCTATGTATTGATATCTGTCTGGAAGTGAGTCAAGTGGGTGTAAAGCCGCATAAACACAGCCGTGAAAAGCAGCTAAACCCCATTATAAAAATAAATTACTTGTAAAAACCCGTAAAACAAAGACAGTGAAAGAGAGAGAAATTCTTACACAATTCGTTCAGGGGTTGTGATGCAACCTGGATTGACCATATCTAGACCCACAGCTGGATGAGACATAGGGTGGACACTCTTGGGGCTGAGAGGTTTGGTGAGGTTGGGTGAGCCAACACAGACCCTTTAAGGTAATACTGCGTGGTACCCATCCCATGGGTCCCAAATCTCCAGGTTCAAGGGCATCTTCCTACATCGAAAACTTGCATGAGGAACCCAGAAGATGGTACACCGTGTGATTTTGAAAGGTTTCTAAAACGCACCTCATTTCTCATCTCCTTGTGCTCGGGTTCGCCATTCCAGCTATTTTAGTAGCAATCACCCTACTTGGAGAATCAGCACCTTTAACCTCCTGTTCCGTACAGGTTGCAATTTGTCCTGAGGATGAACGGGAAGAGGGGCAACCAATGAGAGACTAGATCTAGGTGTTGGGACAGGCACAGGTCACTCTATTTTCCCATCAGGAAAAAGAAATAACCACAGGCTCAGCCTGCCACCCAGAACCAGCATAGGGCCTGAGGCATACCCGCGCTTTTGCGGCCAGCTCCCAAAAAAGCGAGTTGAAAAATGGAGCTCAGGGGCACTGCAATTCACAAACCTGCAGAGTTATAAATGATAAGTCTCGTCCAAAAATATATTGAGGGAAGGCAACGAAGAGGATTTGAAAGCAAGGCAGAATTGCAGGAAACAGATTTCAGGAGGTAGATTCGAATCGCCTTTAAAGCACATGAAAATCGGCCAAACGTGGACAATGATGCCCTTGGGCAAAAAGGGCGTATGCGTTTTTTCCTGAATATATTCAGGAAAAAACGCATACGCCCTTTTTGGCCAACCAAGCAACCTGGAAAGGCAAATCAGCGCTACAAAGAAGTCTCGCTTCCCATCCATCAAAAGGGCCATGCTAATTAAAGTGTCAAAACCACAAATGCAGGACAGGCCATGGAGAAATTGGAGCCTTGCTACGCTGATGGGCGGGATATAAATTGCGAACAGCCACTCTGGAGAAGTGTACGGTGTGCCCTGAAACATCGAAAAAACACAGTTTAGGGAGCATATGGCACTTCCACTCATGGGCGTATAAACTGGGAAAACTAAAAATCAGCAAGACACAGGCACCCCAAAGTTTCGGGCTGCTCTGTTGACAAGAACCTCCACTTCATGACACCTTAAATATCCCAGGAAAGAGAAAAATGGATAAAGAAGTTGTGGTCCTTATGTACAATGGAATATCACTCAGACATGAAATCAATGTCATAAGGCTAGTAGCAGCATGATGGGTGGATTTAGGTATGACGACTCTAAGGGAAATAAGTCACACAGAAAAAGAGACTTATCGTAAGCTATCACTTATAGAGGGAATGTAAAAACCGCTACACTTGAACTGAATTACAAAACAGAACATAGTCACACGTTTAGAAAACACACTATGGCTGCTTAACGGGAAAGGTGAGGTGGGGTGATGCATAAAACAAGGGTTTCAAATTCGCTCAGACACCGTTCCATACACCCAATATGTAATAGACAAGACCTACTCCTTGCTCAGTGAACTGGACTCAACACCCCCTATTCACCGCACAAGAATATATGTGACTAGTAATAATCGTAAAACCTATGTATTGATATCTCTCTGGAAGTGTGTCAATTGGGTGTAAAGCCGCATAAACACAGCCGTGAAAAGCAGCTAAACCCCATTATAAAAATAAATTAGTTTTAAAAACCCATGAAACAAAGACAGTGAAAGAGAGAGAAATTCTTACAAAATTCATTCAGTGGCTGTGACGCAACCTGGATTGACCATATCTAGAGCCACAGCTGGATGAGACATAAGGGTGGACACTCTTGGGGCTGAGAGGTTTGGTGAGGTTGGGTGAGCAAACGCAGACCCTTTAAAGTAATACTGTGTGGTACCCATCCCATGGGTCCCAAATCTCCAGTTTCAAGGGCGTCTTCCTGCATCGAAAACATGCATGAGAAACCCAGAAGATGGTACACCGTGTGATCGGGAAAGGTTTCTAAAACTCACCTCGTTTCTCATCTCCTTGTGCTCGGGTTCGCCATTCCAGATACTTTACTAGCAATCTCCCTTCTTGGAGAATCAGCACCTTTAACCTCCTGTTCTGTACAGGTTGCAATTTGTCCTGAGGATGAACGGGAAGAGGGGCAACCAATGAGAGACTAGATCTAGGTGTTGGGACAGGCACAGGTCACTCTATTTTCCCATCAGGAAGAAGAATTAAGCACAGGCTCAGCCTGCCGCCCGGAATCAGAATAGTGCCTGAGGCAATCCCGCGATTTGAGGCCAGCTCCCAAAAAAGACAGTTGAAAAATGGAGCTGAGGGGCACTGCAATTCACAAACCTGCAGAATTATAAATGATAACTCTCGTCCACAAATATATTGAGGGAAGGCAACGAAGAGGATTTGAAAGCAAGGCAGAACTGCAGGAAACAGATTTCAGGAGGTAGATTCAATTCGCCTTTAAAGCACATGAAAAGCGGCAAAACGTCGACAATGATGCCCTTGGCCAAAAAGGGCGTATGCGTTTTTTCCTGAATATATTCAGGAAAAAACGCATACGCCCTTTTTGGCCAACCAAGCAACCTGGAAAGGCAAATCAGCGCTACAAAGAAGTCTCGCTTCCCATCGGTCTAAAGGGCCATGCTGATAAAAGTGTCAAAACCACAAATGCAGGACAGGCCATGGAGAAATTGGAGCCTTGCTACGCTGATGGGCGGGATGTAAATTGCCAGCAGCCACTCTGGAGAAGTGTACGGTGTGTCCTGAAACATCGAAAAAACACAGCTTAGGGAGCATAGGGAACGTCCACTCATGGGCGTATAAATTGGGAAAAATAAAAATCAGCAAGACACAGGCACCCCAAAGTTTAGGGCTGCTCTGTTGACAAGAACCTCCACTTCATGACACCTTAAATATCCCCGGAAAGAGAAAAATGGATAAAGAAGTTGTGGTCCTTATGTACAATGGAATATCACTCAGATATGAAATCAATGTCATAAGGCAAGTAGAAGCAAGATGAGTGAACTTAGGTACGACGATTCTAAGTGAAATAAGTCACACAGAAAAAGACACTTATCATAAGCTATCACTTATAGAGGGAATGTAAAAACCGCTACAGTTGAACTGAATTACAAAACAGAACAGACTCACACGTTTAGAAAACACACTATGGCTGCTTAACGGGAAAGGTGAGGTGGGGTGATGCATAAAACAAGGGTTTCAAATTCGCTCAGATACCGTTCCATACACCCAATATGTAATAGACAAGACCTACTCCTTGCTCAGTGAACTGGACTCAACACCCCCTATTCACCGCACAAGAATATATGTGACTAGTAAGAATCTTAAAACCTATGTATTGATATCTCTCTGGAAGTGAGTCAAGTGAGTGTAAATCCGCATAAACACAGCCGTGAAAAGCAGCTAAACCCCATTATAAAAATAAATTACTTTTAAAAACCCGTAAAACAAAGACAGTGAAAGAGAGAGAAATTCTTACAAAATTCGTTCAGAGGCTGTGATGCAACCTGGATTGACCATATCTAGACCCACAGCTGGATGAGACATAAGGGTGGACACTCTTGGGGATGAGAGGTTTGGTGAGGTTGGGTGAGCAAACGCAGACCCTTTAAAGTAATACTGTGTGGTACCCATCCCATGGGTCCCAAATGTCCAGGTTCAAGGGAATCTTCCTACATCGAAAACATGCATGAGAAACCTAGAAGATGGTACACCGTCTGAACGGGAAAGGTTTCTGAAACGCACCTCATTTCTCATCTCCTTGTGCTCGGGTTCGCCATTCCAGCTTCTTAACTAGTAATCTCCCTAGTTGGAGAAACAGCACCTTTAACCTCCTGTTCCATACAGGTTGCACTTTGTCCTGAGGATGAACGGGAAGAGGGGCAACCAATGAGAGACTAGATCTAGGTGTTGGGACAGGCACAGGTCACTCTATTTTCACATCAGGAAGAAGAATTAACCACAGGCTCAGCCTGCCGCCAGGAACCAGAATAGGGCCTGAGGCAATCCCGCGCTTCTGCGGCCACCTCCCAAGAAAGCCAGTTGAAAAATGGAGCACATGGGTACTGCAATTCACAAACCTGCAGAGTTATAAATGATAACTCTCGTCCACAAATATATTGAGGGAAGGCAACGAAGAGCATTTGAAAGCAAGGCAGAATTGCTGGAAACTGGTTTCAGGAGGTAGATTCGAATCGGCTTTAAAGCACATGAAAAGCGGCAAAACATCGACAATGATGCCCTTGGCCAAAAAGGGCGTATGCGTTTTTTCCTGAATATATTCAGGAAAAAACGCATACGCCCTTTTTGGCCAACCAAGCAACCTGGAAAGGCAAATCAGCGCTACAAAGAAGTCTCGCTTCCCATCGGTCAAAAGGGCCATGCTGAAAAATGTGTCAAAACCACAAAAGCAGGACGGGCCATGGAGAAATGGGAGCCTTGCTACGCTGATGGGCGGGACGTAAATTGCCAGCAACCACTCTGGAGAAGTGTACGGTGTGGCCTTAAACATCGAAAAAACACAGCTTATGGAGCATAGGGCACTTCCACTCATGGGCGTATAAATTGGGAAAATTAAAAATCAGCAAGACACAGGCAAACCAAAGTTTAAGGCTGCTCTGTTGACAGGAACCTCCACTTCATGACACCTTAAATATCCCAGGAAAGAGAAAAATGGATAAAGAAGTTGTGGTCCTTATGTACAATGGAATATCACTCAGCCATGAAATCAATGTTATAAGGCTAGAAGCAGCATGATGAGTGTATTTAGGTACGATGACTCTAAGTGAAATAAGTCACACCGAAATAGACACTTATCATAAGCTATCACTTATAGAGGGAATGTAAAAACTGCTACACATGAACTGAATTACAAAAGAGAAAAGAGTCACAGGTTTAGAAAACACACTATGGCTGCTTAACGGGAAAGGTGAGGTGGTGTGATGCATAAAACAAGGGTTTCAAATTAGCTCAGATACCGTTCCATACACCGAATATGTAATAGACAAGACCTACTCCTTGCTCAGTGAACTGGACTCAACACCCCCTATTCACCACACAAGTATATATCTGACTAGTAAGAATCTTAAAACCTATGTATTGATATCTGTCTGGAAGTGAGTCAAGTGGGTGTAAAGCCGCATAAACACAGCCGTGAAAAGCAGCTAAACCCCATTATAAAAATAAATTACTTGTAAAAACCCGTAAAACAAAGACAGTGAAAGAGAGAGAAATTCTTACACAATTCGTTCAGGGGTTGTGATGCAACCTGGATTGACCATATCTAGACCCACAGCTGGATGAGACCTAAGGGTGGACACTCTTGGGGCTGACAGGTTTGGTGAGGTTGGGTGAGCAAACGCAGACCCTTTAAAATAATACTGTGTGGTACCCATCCCATGGGTCCCAAATCTCCAGTTTCAAGGGCATCTTCCTGCATCGAAAACATGCATGAGAAACCCAGAAGATGGTACACCGTGTGATCGGGAAAGGTTTCTAAAACGCACCTCATTTCTCATCTCCTTGTGCTCGGGTTTGCCATTCCAGATACTTTACTAGCAATCTCCCTTCTTGGAGAAAAAGCACCTTTAACCTCCTGATCTGTACAGGTTGCAATTTGTCCTGAGGAAGAACGGGAAGAGGGGCAACCAATGAGAGACTAGATCTAGGTGTTGGGACAGGCACAGGTCACTCTATTTTCCCGTCAGGAAGAAGAATTAACCACAGGCTCAGCCTGCCGCCGGGAACCAGAATAGGGCCTGAGGCAATCCCGCGCTTCTGCGGCCAGCTCCCAAAAAAGCCAGTTGAAAAATGGAGCACATGGGCACTGCAATTCACAAACCTGCAGAGTTATAAATGATAACTCTCGTCCACAAATATATTGAGGGAAGGCAACGAAGAGGATTTGAAAGCAAGGCAGAATTGCAGGAAACAGGTTTCAGGAGGTAGATTCGAATCGGCTTTAAAGCACATGAAAAGCGGCAAAACGTCGACAATGATGCCCTTGGCCAAAAAGGGCGTATGCGTTTTTTCCTGAATATATTCAGGAAAAAACGCATACGCCCTCTTTGGCCAAACAAGCAACCTGGAAAGGCAAATCAGCGCTACAAAGAAGTCTCGCTTCCCATCGGTCAAAAGGGTCATGCTGCAAAAAGTGTCAAAACCAGAAATGCAGAACAGGCCATGGAGAAATGGCAGCCTTGCTACGCTGATGGGTGCGATGTAAATTGTCAGCAGCCACTCTGGAGAAGTGTACGGTGTGTCCTGAAACATCGAAAAAACACAGCTTAGGGAGCATAGGGCACGTCCACTCATGGGCATATAAATTGGGAAAACTAAAAATCAGCAAGACAGAGGCACCCCAAAGTTTAGGGCTGCTCTGTTGACAAGGACCTCCACTTCATGACACCTTAAATATCCCAGGAAAGAGAAAAATGGATAAAGAAGTTGTGGTCCTTATGTACAATGGAATATCACTCAGACATGAAATCAATGTCATAAGGCAAGTAGAAGCAAGATGAGTGGACATAGGTACGACGATTCTAAGTGAAATAAGTCACACAGAAAAAGACACTTATCATAAGCTATCACTTATAGAGGGAATGTAAAAACCGCTACACTTGAACTGAATTACAAAACAGAACAGACTCACACGTTCAGAAAACACACTATGGCTGCTTAACAGGAAAGGCCAGGTGGGGTGATGCATAAAACAAGGGTTTTAAATTCGCTCAGATACCGTTCCATACACCCAATATGTAATAGACAAGACCTACTCCTTGCTCAGTGAACTGGACTCAACACCCCCTATTCACCGCACAAGAATATATGTGACTAGTAAGAATCTTAAAACCTATGTATTGATATCTCTCTGGAAGTGAGTCAAGTGAGTGTAAATCCGCATAAACACAGCCGTGAAAAGCAGCTAAACCCCATTATAAAAATAAATTACTTTTAAAAACCCGTAAAACAAAGACAGTGAAAGAGAGAGAAATTCTTACAAAATTCGTTCAGAGGCTGTGATGCAACCTGGATTGACCATATCGAGACCCACAGCTGGATGAGACATAAGGGTGGACACTCTTGGGGATGAGAGGTTTGGTGAGGTTGGGTGAGCAAACGCAGACCCTTTAAAGTAATACTGTGTGGTACCCATCCCAAGGTCCCAAATGTCCAGGTTCAAGGGAATCTTCCTACATCGAAAACATGCATGAGAATCCTAGAAGATGGTACACCGTCTGAACGGGAAAGGTTTCTGAAACGCACCTCATTTCTCATCTCCTTGTGCTCGGGTTCCCCATTCCAGCTTCTTAACTAGTAATCTCCCTACTTGGAGAAACAGCAACTTTAACCTCCTGTTCCATACAGGTTGCACTTTGTCCTGAGGATGAACGGGAAGAGGGGCAACCAATGAGAGACTAGATCTAGGTGTTGGGACAGGCACAGGTCACTCTATTTTCACATCAGGAAGAAGAATTAACCACAGGCTCAGCCTGCCGCCAGGAACCAGAATAGGGCCTGAGGCAATCCCGCGCTTCTGCGGCCACCTCCCAAAAAAGCCAGTTGAAAAATGGAGCACATGGGTACTGCAATTCACACACCTGCAGAGTTATAAATGATAACTCTCGTCCACAAATATATTGAGGGAAGGCAACGAAGAGCATTTGAAAGCTAGGCAGAATTGCAGGAAACTGGTTTCAGGAGGTAGATTCGAATCGGCTTTAAAGCACATGAAAAGCGGCAAAACGTTGACAATGATGCCCTTGGCCAAAAAGGGCGTATGCGTTTTTTCCTGAATATATTCAGGAAAAAACGCATACGCCCTTTTAGGCCAACCAAGCAACATGGAAAGGCAAATCAGCACTACAAAGGAGTCTCGCTTCGAATCGGTCAAAAGGGCCAAGCTGAAAAATGTGTCAAAACCACAAAAGCAGGACAGGCCATGGAGAAATGGGAGCCTTGCTACACTGATGGGCGGGATGTAAATTGCCAGCAGCCACTCTGGAGAAGTGTACGGTGTGTCCTGAAACATCGAAAAAAGACAGCTTAGGGAGCATAGGGCACTTCCACTCATGGGCGTATAAATTGGGAAAACTAAAAATCAGCAAGACACAGGCACCCCAACGTTTAGGGCTGCTCTGTTGACAAGAACCTCCACTTCATGACACCTTAAATATCCCAGGAAAGAGAAAAATGGATAAAGAAGTTGCGGTCCTTATGTACAATGGAATATCACTCAGCCATGAAATCAATGTCATAAGGCTAGTAGCAGCATGATGAGTGGATTTAGGTACGACGACTCTAAGTGAAATAAGTCACACAGAAAAAGACACTTATCATAAGCTATCACGTATAGAGGGAATGTAAAAACTGCTACACTTGAACTGAATTACAAAAGAGAAGAGTCACACGTTTAGAAAACACACTATGGCTGCTTAACGGGAAAGGTGAGGTGGTGTGATGCATAAAACAAGGGTTACAAATTAGCTCAGATACCGTTCCATACACCCAATATGTAATAGACAAGACCTACTCCTTGCTCAGTGAACTGGACTCAACACCCCCTATGCACCGCACAAGAATATATGTGACTAGTAAGAATCTTAAAACCTATGTATTGATATCTCTCTGGAAGTGTGTCAAGTGTGTGTAAAGCCGCATAAACACAGCCGTGAAAAGCAGCTAAACCCCATTATAAAAATAAATTAGTTTTAAAAACCCATGAAACAAAGACAGTGAAAGAGACAGAAATTCTTACAAAATTCATTCAGGGGCTGTGACGCAACCTGGATTGACCATATCTAGACCCACAGCTGGATGAGACATAAGGGTGGACATTCTTGGGGCTGAGAGGTTTGGTGAGGTTGGGTGAGCCAACACAGACCCTTTAAGGTAATACTGCGTGGTACCCATCCCATGGGTCCCAAATCTCCAGGTTCAAGGGCATCTTCCTACATCGAAAACTTGCATGAGGAACCCAGAAGATGGTACACCGTGTGATTTTGAAAGGTTTCTAAAACGCACCTCATTTCTCATCTCCTTGTGCTCAGGTTCGCCATTCCAGGTACTTCACTAGCAATCTCCCTACTTGGAGAATCAGCACCTTTAACCTCCTGTTCCGTACAGGTTTCAATTTGTCTTGAGGATGAACGGGAAGAGGGACAGCCAATGAGAGACTAGATCTAGGTGTTGGAACAGGCACAGGTCACTCTATTTTCTCATCAGGAAGAAGAAATAACCACAGGCTCAGCCTGCCACCCGGAACCAGAATAGGGCCTGAGGCAATCCCGCGCTTCTGCGGCCAGCTCCCAAAAAAGCCAGTTGAAAAACGGAGCACATGGGCACTGCAATTCACAACCCTGCAGAGTTATAAATGATAACTCTCGTCCACAAATATATTGAGGGAAGGCAACGAAGAGGATTTGAAAGCAAGGCAGAATTGCAGGAAACAGGTTTCAGGAGGTAGATTCGAATCGCCTTTAAAGCACATGAAAAGCGGCAAAACGTGGACAATGATGCCCTTGGCCAAAAAGGGCGTATGCGTTTTTTCCTGAATATATTCAGGAAAAAACGCATACGCCCTTTTTGGCCAACCAAGCAACCTGGAAAGGCAAATCAGCGCTACAAAGAAGTCTCGCTTCCCATCGGTCTAAAGGGCCATGCTGATAAAAGTGTCAAAACCACAAATGCAGGACAGGCCATGGAGAAATTGGAGCCTTGCTACGCTGATGGGCGGGATGTAAATTGCCAGCAGCCACTCTGGAGAAGTGTACGGTGTGTCCTGAAACATCGAAAAAACACAGCTTAGGGAGCATAGGGAACGTCCACTCATGGGCGTATAAATTGGGAATAATAAAAATCAGCAAGACACAGGCACCCCAAAGTTTAGGGCTGCTCTGTTGACAAGAACCTCCACTTCATGACACCTTAAATATCCCCGGAAAGAGAAAAATGGATAAAGAAGTTGTGGTCCTTATGTACAATGGAATATCACTCAGATATGAAATCAATGTCATAAGGCAAGTAGAAGCAAGATGAGTGAACTTAGGTACGACGATTCTAAGTGAAATAAGTCACACAGAAAAAGACACTTATCATAAGCTATCACTTATAGAGGGAATGTAAAAACCGCTACAGTTGAACTGAATTACAAAACAGAACAGACTCACACGTTTAGAAAACACACTATGGCTGCTTAACGGGAAAGGTGAGGTGGGGTGATGCATAAAACAAGGGTTTCAAATTCGCTCAGACACCGTTCCATACACCCAATATGTAATAGACAAGACCTACTCCTTTCTCAGTGAACTGGACTCAACACCCCCTATTCACCGCACAAGAATATATGTGACTAGTAATAATCGTAAAACCTATGTATTGATATCTCTCTGGAAGTGTGTCAATTGGGTGTAAAGCCGCATAAACACAGCCGTGAAAAGCAGCTAAACCCCATTATAAAAATAAATTAGTTTTAAAAACCCATGAAACAAAGACAGTGAAAGAGAGAGAAATTCTTACAAAATTCATTCAGTGGCTGTGACGCAACCTGGATTGACCATATCTAGAGCCACAGCTGGATGAGACATAAGGGTGGACACTCTTGGGGCTGAGAGGTTTGGTGAGGTTGGGTGAGCAAACGCAGACCCTTTAAAGTAATACTGTGTGGTACCCATCCCATGGGTCCCAAATCTCCAGTTTCAAGGGCGTCTTCCTGCATCGAAAACATGCATGAGAAACCCAGAAGATGGTACACCGTGTGATCGGGAAAGGTTTCTAAAACTCACCTCGTTTCTCATCTCCTTGTGCTCGGGTTCGCCATTCCAGATACTTTACTAGCAATCTCCCTTCTTGGAGAATCAGCACCTTTAACCTCCTGTTCTGTACAGGTTGCAATTTGTCCTGAGGATGAACGGGAAGAGGGGCAACCAATGAGAGACTAGATCTAGGTGTTGGGACAGGCACAGGTCACTCTATTTTCCCATCAGGAAGAAGAATTAAGCACAGGCTCAGCCTGCCGCCCGGAATCAGAATAGTGCCTGAGGCAATCCCGCGATTTGAGGCCAGCTCCCAAAAAAGACAGTTGAAAAATGGAGCTGAGGGGCACTGCAATTCACAAACCTGCAGAATTATAAATGATAACTCTCGTCCACAAATATATTGAGGGAAGGCAACGAAGAGGATTTGAAAGCAAGGCAGAACTGCAGGAAACAGATTTCAGGAGGTAGATTCAATTCGCCTTTAAAGCACATGAAAAGCGGCAAAACGTCGACAATGATGCCCTTGGCCAAAAAGGGCGTATGCGTTTTTTCCTGAATATATTCAGGAAAAAACGCATACGCCCTTTTTGGCCAACCAAGCAACCTGGAAAGGCAAATCAGCGCTACAAAGAAGTCTCGCTTCCCATCGGTCTAAAGGGCCATGCTGATAAAAGTGTCAAAACCACAAATGCAGGACAGGCCATGGAGAAATTGGAGCCTTGCTACGCTGATGGGCGGGATGTAAATTGCCAGCAGCCACTCTGGAGAAGTGTACGGTGTGTCCTGAAACATCGAAAAAACACAGCTTAGGGAGCATAGGGAACGTCCACTCATGGGCGTATAAATTGGGAAAAATAAAAATCAGCAAGACACAGGCACCCCAAAGTTTAGGGCTGCTCTGTTGACAAGAACCTCCACTTCATGACACCTTAAATATCCCCGGAAAGAGAAAAATGGATAAAGAAGTTGTGGTCCTTATGTACAATGGAATATCACTCAGATATGAAATCAATGTCATAAGGCAAGTAGAAGCAAGATGAGTGAACTTAGGTACGACGATTCTAAGTGAAATAAGTCACACAGAAAAAGACACTTATCATAAGCTATCACTTATAGAGGGAATGTAAAAACCGCTACAGTTGAACTGAATTACAAAACAGAACAGACTCACACGTTTAGAAAACACACTATGGCTGCTTAACGGGAAAGGTGAGGTGGGGTGATGCATAAAACAAGGGTTTCAAATTCGCTCAGATACCGTTCCATACACCCAATATGTAATAGACAAGACCTACTCCTTGCTCAGTGAACTGGACTCAACACCCCCTATTCACCGCACAAGAATATATGTGACTAGTAAGAATCTTAAAACCTATGTATTGATATCTCTCTGGAAGTGAGTCAAGTGAGTGTAAATCCGCATAAACACAGCCGTGAAAAGCAGCTAAACCCCATTATAAAAATAAATTACTTTTAAAAACCCGTAAAACAAAGACAGTGAAAGAGAGAGAAATTCTTACAAAATTCGTTCAGAGGCTGTGATGCAACCTGGATTGACCATATCTAGACCCACAGCTGGATGAGACATAAGGGTGGACACTCTTGGGGATGAGAGGTTTGGTGAGGTTGGGTGAGCAAACGCAGACCCTTTAAAGTAATACTGTGTGGTACCCATCCCATGGGTCCCAAATGTCCAGGTTCAAGGGAATCTTCCTACATCGAAAACATGCATGAGAAACCTAGAAGATGGTACACCGTCTGAACGGGAAAGGTTTCTGAAACGCACCTCATTTCTCATCTCCTTGTGCTCGGGTTCGCCATTCCAGCTTCTTAACTAGTAATCTCCCTAGTTGGAGAAACAGCACCTTTAACCTCCTGTTCCATACAGGTTGCACTTTGTCCTGAGGATGAACGGGAAGAGGGGCAACCAATGAGAGACTAGATCTAGGTGTTGGGACAGGCACAGGTCACTCTATTTTCACATCAGGAAGAAGAATTAACCACAGGCTCAGCCTGCCGCCAGGAACCAGAATAGGGCCTGAGGCAATCCCGCGCTTCTGCGGCCACCTCCCAAGAAAGCCAGTTGAAAAATGGAGCACATGGGTACTGCAATTCACAAACCTGCAGAGTTATAAATGATAACTCTCGTCCACAAATATATTGAGGGAAGGCAACGAAGAGCATTTGAAAGCAAGGCAGAATTGCTGGAAACTGGTTTCAGGAGGTAGATTCGAATCGGCTTTAAAGCACATGAAAAGCGGCAAAACATCGACAATGATGCCCTTGGCCAAAAAGGGCGTATGCGTTTTTTCCTGAATATATTCAGGAAAAAACGCATACGCCCTTTTTGGCCAACCAAGCAACCTGGAAAGGCAAATCAGCGCTACAAAGAAGTCTCGCTTCCCATCGGTCAAAAGGGCCATGCTGAAAAATGTGTCAAAACCACAAAAGCAGGACGGGCCATGGAGAAATGGGAGCCTTGCTACGCTGATGGGCGGGACGTAAATTGCCAGCAACCACTCTGGAGAAGTGTACGGTGTGGCCTTAAACATCGAAAAAACACAGCTTATGGAGCATAGGGCACTTCCACTCATGGGCGTATAAATTGGGAAAATTAAAAATCAGCAAGACACAGGCAAACCAAAGTTTAAGGCTGCTCTGTTGACAGGAACCTCCACTTCATGACACCTTAAATATCCCAGGAAAGAGAAAAATGGATAAAGAAGTTGTGGTCCTTATGTACAATGGAATATCACTCAGCCATGAAATCAATGTTATAAGGCTAGAAGCAGCATGATGAGTGTATTTAGGTACGATGACTCTAAGTGAAATAAGTCACACCGAAATAGACACTTATCATAAGCTATCACTTATAGAGGGAATGTAAAAACTGCTACACATGAACTGAATTACAAAAGAGAAAAGAGTCACAGGTTTAGAAAACACACTATGGCTGCTTAACGGGAAAGGTGAGGTGGTGTGATGCATAAAACAAGGGTTTCAAATTAGCTCAGATACCGTTCCATACACCGAATATGTAATAGACAAGACCTACTCCTTGCTCAGTGAACTGGACTCAACACCCCCTATTCACCACACAAGTATATATCTGACTAGTAAGAATCTTAAAACCTATGTATTGATATCTGTCTGGAAGTGAGTCAAGTGGGTGTAAAGCCGCATAAACACAGCCGTGAAAAGCAGCTAAACCCCATTATAAAAATAAATTACTTGTAAAAACCCGTAAAACAAAGACAGTGAAAGAGAGAGAAATTCTTACACAATTCGTTCAGGGGTTGTGATGCAACCTGGATTGACCATATCTAGACCCACAGCTGGATGAGACCTAAGGGTGGACACTCTTGGGGCTGACAGGTTTGGTGAGGTTGGGTGAGCAAACGCAGACCCTTTAAAATAATACTGTGTGGTACCCATCCCATGGGTCCCAAATCTCCAGTTTCAAGGGCATCTTCCTGCATCGAAAACATGCATGAGAAACCCAGAAGATGGTACACCGTGTGATCGGGAAAGGTTTCTAAAACGCACCTCATTTCTCATCTCCTTGTGCTCGGGTTTGCCATTCCAGATACTTTACTAGCAATCTCCCTTCTTGGAGAAAAAGCACCTTTAACCTCCTGATCTGTACAGGTTGCAATTTGTCCTGAGGAAGAACGGGAAGAGGGGCAACCAATGAGAGACTAGATCTAGGTGTTGGGACAGGCACAGGTCACTCTATTTTCCCGTCAGGAAGAAGAATTAACCACAGGCTCAGCCTGCCGCCGGGAACCAGAATAGGGCCTGAGGCAATCCCGCGCTTCTGCGGCCAGCTCCCAAAAAAGCCAGTTGAAAAATGGAGCACATGGGCACTGCAATTCACAAACCTGCAGAGTTATAAATGATAACTCTCGTCCACAAATATATTGAGGGAAGGCAACGAAGAGGATTTGAAAGCAAGGCAGAATTGCAGGAAACAGGTTTCAGGAGGTAGATTCGAATCGGCTTTAAAGCACATGAAAAGCGGCAAAACGTCGACAATGATGCCCTTGGCCAAAAAGGGCGTATGCGTTTTTTCCTGAATATATTCAGGAAAAAACGCATACGCCCTCTTTGGCCAAACAAGCAACCTGGAAAGGCAAATCAGCGCTACAAAGAAGTCTCGCTTCCCATCGGTCAAAAGGGTCATGCTGCAAAAAGTGTCAAAACCAGAAATGCAGAACAGGCCATGGAGAAATGGCAGCCTTGCTACGCTGATGGGTGCGATGTAAATTGTCAGCAGCCACTCTGGAGAAGTGTACGGTGTGTCCTGAAACATCGAAAAAACACAGCTTAGGGAGCATAGGGCACGTCCACTCATGGGCATATAAATTGGGAAAACTAAAAATCAGCAAGACAGAGGCACCCCAAAGTTTAGGGCTGCTCTGTTGACAAGGACCTCCACTTCATGACACCTTAAATATCCCAGGAAAGAGAAAAATGGATAAAGAAGTTGTGGTCCTTATGTACAATGGAATATCACTCAGACATGAAATCAATGTCATAAGGCAAGTAGAAGCAAGATGAGTGGACATAGGTACGACGATTCTAAGTGAAATAAGTCACACAGAAAAAGACACTTATCATAAGCTATCACTTATAGAGGGAATGTAAAAACCGCTACACTTGAACTGAATTACAAAACAGAACAGACTCACACGTTCAGAAAACACACTATGGCTGCTTAACAGGAAAGGCCAGGTGGGGTGATGCATAAAACAAGGGTTTTAAATTCGCTCAGATACCGTTCCATACACCCAATATGTAATAGACAAGACCTACTCCTTGCTCAGTGAACTGGACTCAACACCCCCTATTCACCGCACAAGAATATATGTGACTAGTAAGAATCTTAAAACCTATGTATTGATATCTCTCTGGAAGTGAGTCAAGTGAGTGTAAATCCGCATAAACACAGCCGTGAAAAGCAGCTAAACCCCATTATAAAAATAAATTACTTTTAAAAACCCGTAAAACAAAGACAGTGAAAGAGAGAGAAATTCTTACAAAATTCGTTCAGAGGCTGTGATGCAACCTGGATTGACCATATCGAGACCCACAGCTGGATGAGACATAAGGGTGGACACTCTTGGGGATGAGAGGTTTGGTGAGGTTGGGTGAGCAAACGCAGACCCTTTAAAGTAATACTGTGTGGTACCCATCCCAAGGTCCCAAATGTCCAGGTTCAAGGGAATCTTCCTACATCGAAAACATGCATGAGAATCCTAGAAGATGGTACACCGTCTGAACGGGAAAGGTTTCTGAAACGCACCTCATTTCTCATCTCCTTGTGCTCGGGTTCCCCATTCCAGCTTCTTAACTAGTAATCTCCCTACTTGGAGAAACAGCAACTTTAACCTCCTGTTCCATACAGGTTGCACTTTGTCCTGAGGATGAACGGGAAGAGGGGCAACCAATGAGAGACTAGATCTAGGTGTTGGGACAGGCACAGGTCACTCTATTTTCACATCAGGAAGAAGAATTAACCACAGGCTCAGCCTGCCGCCAGGAACCAGAATAGGGCCTGAGGCAATCCCGCGCTTCTGCGGCCACCTCCCAAAAAAGCCAGTTGAAAAATGGAGCACATGGGTACTGCAATTCACACACCTGCAGAGTTATAAATGATAACTCTCGTCCACAAATATATTGAGGGAAGGCAACGAAGAGCATTTGAAAGCTAGGCAGAATTGCAGGAAACTGGTTTCAGGAGGTAGATTCGAATCGGCTTTAAAGCACATGAAAAGCGGCAAAACGTTGACAATGATGCCCTTGGCCAAAAAGGGCGTATGCGTTTTTTCCTGAATATATTCAGGAAAAAACGCATACGCCCTTTTAGGCCAACCAAGCAACATGGAAAGGCAAATCAGCACTACAAAGGAGTCTCGCTTCGAATCGGTCAAAAGGGCCAAGCTGAAAAATGTGTCAAAACCACAAAAGCAGGACAGGCCATGGAGAAATGGGAGCCTTGCTACACTGATGGGCGGGATGTAAATTGCCAGCAGCCACTCTGGAGAAGTGTACGGTGTGTCCTGAAACATCGAAAAAAGACAGCTTAGGGAGCATAGGGCACTTCCACTCATGGGCGTATAAATTGGGAAAACTAAAAATCAGCAAGACACAGGCACCCCAACGTTTAGGGCTGCTCTGTTGACAAGAACCTCCACTTCATGACACCTTAAATATCCCAGGAAAGAGAAAAATGGATAAAGAAGTTGCGGTCCTTATGTACAATGGAATATCACTCAGCCATGAAATCAATGTCATAAGGCTAGTAGCAGCATGATGAGTGGATTTAGGTACGACGACTCTAAGTGAAATAAGTCACACAGAAAAAGACACTTATCATAAGCTATCACGTATAGAGGGAATGTAAAAACTGCTACACTTGAACTGAATTACAAAAGAGAAGAGTCACACGTTTAGAAAACACACTATGGCTGCTTAACGGGAAAGGTGAGGTGGTGTGATGCATAAAACAAGGGTTACAAATTAGCTCAGATACCGTTCCATACACCCAATATGTAATAGACAAGACCTACTCCTTGCTCAGTGAACTGGACTCAACACCCCCTATGCACCGCACAAGAATATATGTGACTAGTAAGAATCTTAAAACCTATGTATTGATATCTCTCTGGAAGTGTGTCAAGTGTGTGTAAAGCCGCATAAACACAGCCGTGAAAAGCAGCTAAACCCCATTATAAAAATAAATTAGTTTTAAAAACCCATGAAACAAAGACAGTGAAAGAGACAGAAATTCTTACAAAATTCATTCAGGGGCTGTGACGCAACCTGGATTGACCATATCTAGACCCACAGCTGGATGAGACATAAGGGTGGACATTCTTGGGGCTGAGAGGTTTGGTGAGGTTGGGTGAGCCAACACAGACCCTTTAAGGTAATACTGCGTGGTACCCATCCCATGGGTCCCAAATCTCCAGGTTCAAGGGCATCTTCCTACATCGAAAACTTGCATGAGGAACCCAGAAGATGGTACACCGTGTGATTTTGAAAGGTTTCTAAAACGCACCTCATTTCTCATCTCCTTGTGCTCAGGTTCGCCATTCCAGGTACTTCACTAGCAATCTCCCTACTTGGAGAATCAGCACCTTTAACCTCCTGTTCCGTACAGGTTTCAATTTGTCTTGAGGATGAACGGGAAGAGGGACAGCCAATGAGAGACTAGATCTAGGTGTTGGAACAGGCACAGGTCACTCTATTTTCTCATCAGGAAGAAGAAATAACCACAGGCTCAGCCTGCCACCCGGAACCAGAATAGGGCCTGAGGCAATCCCGCGCTTCTGCGGCCAGCTCCCAAAAAAGCCAGTTGAAAAACGGAGCACATGGGCACTGCAATTCACAACCCTGCAGAGTTATAAATGATAACTCTCGTCCACAAATATATTGAGGGAAGGCAACGAAGAGGATTTGAAAGCAAGGCAGAATTGCAGGAAACAGGTTTCAGGAGGTAGATTCGAATCGCCTTTAAAGCACATGAAAAGCGGCAAAACGTGGACAATGATGCCCTTGGCCAAAAAGGGCGTATGCGTTTTTTCCTGAATATATTCAGGAAAAAACGCATACGCCCTTTTTGGCCAACCAAGCAACCTGGAAAGGCAAATCAGCGCTACAAAGAAGTCTCGCTTCCCATCGGTCTAAAGGGCCATGCTGATAAAAGTGTCAAAACCACAAATGCAGGACAGGCCATGGAGAAATTGGAGCCTTGCTACGCTGATGGGCGGGATGTAAATTGCCAGCAGCCACTCTGGAGAAGTGTACGGTGTGTCCTGAAACATCGAAAAAACACAGCTTAGGGAGCATAGGGAACGTCCACTCATGGGCGTATAAATTGGGAATAATAAAAATCAGCAAGACACAGGCACCCCAAAGTTTAGGGCTGCTCTGTTGACAAGAACCTCCACTTCATGACACCTTAAATATCCCCGGAAAGAGAAAAATGGATAAAGAAGTTGTGGTCCTTATGTACAATGGAATATCACTCAGATATGAAATCAATGTCATAAGGCAAGTAGAAGCAAGATGAGTGAACTTAGGTACGACGATTCTAAGTGAAATAAGTCACACAGAAAAAGACACTTATCATAAGCTATCACTTATAGAGGGAATGTAAAAACCGCTACAGTTGAACTGAATTACAAAACAGAACAGACTCACACGTTTAGAAAACACACTATGGCTGCTTAACGGGAAAGGTGAGGTGGGGTGATGCATAAAACAAGGGTTTCAAATTCGCTCAGATACCGTTCCATACACCCAATATGTAATAGACAAGACCTACTCCTTGCTCAGTGAACTGGACTCAACACCCCCTATTCACCGCACAAGAATATATGTGACTAGTAAGAATCTTAAAACCTATGTATTGATATCTCTCTGGAAGTGAGTCAAGTGAGTGTAAATCCGCATAAACACAGCCGTGAAAAGCAGCTAAACCCCATTATAAAAATAAATTACTTTTAAAAACCCGTAAAACAAAGACAGTGAAAGAGAGAGAAATTCTTACAAAATTCGTTCAGAGGCTGTGATGCAACCTGGATTGACCATATCTAGACCCACAGCTGGATGAGACATAAGGGTGGACACTCTTGGGGATGAGAGGTTTGGTGAGGTTGGGTGAGCAAACGCAGACCCTTTAAAGTAATACTGTGTGGTACCCATCCCATGGGTCCCAAATGTCCAGGTTCAAGGGAATCTTCCTACATCGAAAACATGCATGAGAAACCTAGAAGATGGTACACCGTCTGAACGGGAAAGGTTTCTGAAACGCACCTCATTTCTCATCTCCTTGTGCTCGGGTTCGCCATTCCAGCTTCTTAACTAGTAATCTCCCTAGTTGGAGAAACAGCACCTTTAACCTCCTGTTCCATACAGGTTGCACTTTGTCCTGAGGATGAACGGGAAGAGGGGCAACCAATGAGAGACTAGATCTAGGTGTTGGGACAGGCACAGGTCACTCTATTTTCACATCAGGAAGAAGAATTAACCACAGGCTCAGCCTGCCGCCAGGAACCAGAATAGGGCCTGAGGCAATCCCGCGCTTCTGCGGCCACCTCCCAAGAAAGCCAGTTGAAAAATGGAGCACATGGGTACTGCAATTCACAAACCTGCAGAGTTATAAATGATAACTCTCGTCCACAAATATATTGAGGGAAGGCAACGAAGAGCATTTGAAAGCTAGGCAGAATTGCAGGAAACTGGTTTCAGGAGGTAGATTCGAATCGGCTTTAAAGCACATGAAAAGCGGCAAAACGTTGACAATGATGCCCTTGGCCAAAAAGGGCGTATGCGTTTTTTCCTGAATATATTCAGGAAAAAACGCATACGCCCTTTTAGGCCAACCAAGCAACATGGAAAGGCAAATCAGCACTACAAAGGAGTCTCGCTTCGAATCGGTCAAAAGGGCCAAGCTGAAAAATGTGTCAAAACCACAAAAGCAGGACAGGCCATGGAGAAATGGGAGCCTTGCTACACTGATGGGCGGGATGTAAATTGCCAGCAGCCACTCTGGAGAAGTGTACGGTGTGGCCTTAAACATCGAAAAAACACAGCTTAGGGAGCATAGGGCACTTCCACTCATGGGCGTATAAATTGGGAAAACTAAAAATCAGCAAGACACAGGCACCCCAACGTTTAGGGCTGCTCTGTTGACAAGAACCTCCACTTCATGACACCTTAAATATCCCAGGAAAGTGAAAAATGGATAAAGAAGTTGTGGTCCTTATGTACAATGGAATATCACTCAGCCATGAAATCAATGTCATAAGGCTAGTAGCAGCATGATGAGTGGATTTAGGTACGACGACTCTAAGTGAAATAAGTCACACAGAAAAAGACACTTATCATAAGCTATCACGTATAGAGGGAATGTAAAAACTGCTACACTTGAACTGAATTACAAAAGAGAACAGAGTCACACGTGTAGAAAACACACTATGGCTGCTTAACGGGAAAGATGAGGTGGTGTGATGCATAAAACAAGGATTTCAAATTAGCTCAGATACCGTTCCATACACCCAATATGTAATAGACAAGACCTACTCCTTGCTCAGTGAACTGGACTCAACACCCCCTATTCACCGCACAAGAATATATCTGACTAGTGAGAATCTTAAAACCTATGTATTGATATCTCTCCGGAAGTGAGTCAAGTGTGTGTAAAGCCGCAAAAACACAGCTGTGAAAAGCAGCTAAACCCCATTATAAAAATAAATTAGTTTTAAAAACCCATGAAACAAAGACAGTGAAAGAGAGAGAAATTCTTACAAAATTCTTTCAGGGGTGTGACGCAACCTGGATTGACCATATCTAGAGCCACAGCTGGATGAGACATAGGGTGGACACTCTTGGGGCTGAGAGGTTTGGTGAGGTTGGGTGAGCCAACACAGACCCTTTAAGGTAATACTGCGTGGTACCCATCCCATGGGTCCCAAATCTCCAGGTTCAAGGGCATCTTCCTACATCGAAAACTTGCATGAGGAACCCAGAAGATGGTACACCGTGTGATTTTGAAAGGTTTCTAAAACGCACCTCATTTCTCATCTCCTTGTGCTCGGGTTCGCCATTCCAGCTATTTTAGTAGCAATCACCCTACTTGGAGAATCAGCACCTTTAACCTCCTGTTCCGTACAGGTTGCAATTTGTCCTGAGGATGAACGGGAAGAGGGGCAACCAATGAGAGACTAGATCTAGGTGTTGGGACAGGCACAGGTCACTCTATTTTCCCATCAGGAAAAAGAAATAACCACAGGCTCAGCCTGCCACCCAGAACCAGCATAGGGCCTGAGGCATACCCGCGCTTTTGCGGCCAGCTCCCAAAAAAGCGAGTTGAAAAATGGAGCTCAGGGGCACTGCAATTCACAAACCTGCAGAGTTATAAATGATAAGTCTCGTCCAAAAATATATTGAGGGAAGGCAACGAAGAGGATTTGAAAGCAAGGCAGAATTGCAGGAAACAGATTTCAGGAGGTAGATTCGAATCGCCTTTAAAGCACATGAAAATCGGCCAAACGTGGACAATGATGCCCTTGGGCAAAAAGGGCGTATGCGTTTTTTCCTGAATATATTCAGGAAAAAACGCATACGCCCTTTTTGGCCAACCAAGCAACCTGGAAAGGCAAATCAGCGCTACAAAGAAGTCTCGCTTCCCATCCATCAAAAGGGCCATGCTAATTAAAGTGTCAAAACCACAAATGCAGGACAGGCCATGGAGAAATTGGAGCCTTGCTACGCTGATGGGCGGGATATAAATTGCGAACAGCCACTCTGGAGAAGTGTACGGTGTGCCCTGAAACATCGAAAAAACACAGTTTAGGGAGCATATGGCACTTCCACTCATGGGCGTATAAACTGGGAAAACTAAAAATCAGCAAGACACAGGCACCCCAAAGTTTCGGGCTGCTCTGTTGACAAGAACCTCCACTTCATGACACCTTAAATATCCCAGGAAAGAGAAAAATGGATAAAGAAGTTGTGGTCCTTATGTACAATGGAATATCACTCAGACATGAAATCAATGTCATAAGGCTAGTAGCAGCATGATGGGTGGATTTAGGTATGACGACTCTAAGGGAAATAAGTCACACAGAAAAAGAGACTTATCGTAAGCTATCACTTATAGAGGGAATGTAAAAACCGCTACACTTGAACTGAATTACAAAACAGAACATAGTCACACGTTTAGAAAACACACTATGGCTGCTTAACGGGAAAGGTGAGGTGGGGTGATGCATAAAACAAGGGTTTCAAATTCGCTCAGACACCGTTCCATACACCCAATATGTAATAGACAAGACCTACTCCTTGCTCAGTGAACTGGACTCAACACCCCCTATTCACCGCACAAGAATATATGTGACTAGTAATAATCGTAAAACCTATGTATTGATATCTCTCTGGAAGTGTGTCAATTGGGTGTAAAGCCGCATAAACACAGCCGTGAAAAGCAGCTAAACCCCATTATAAAAATAAATTAGTTTTAAAAACCCATGAAACAAAGACAGTGAAAGAGAGAGAAATTCTTACAAAATTCATTCAGTGGCTGTGACGCAACCTGGATTGACCATATCTAGAGCCACAGCTGGATGAGACATAAGGGTGGACACTCTTGGGGCTGAGAGGTTTGGTGAGGTTGGGTGAGCAAACGCAGACCCTTTAAAGTAATACTGTGTGGTACCCATCCCATGGGTCCCAAATCTCCAGTTTCAAGGGCGTCTTCCTGCATCGAAAACATGCATGAGAAACCCAGAAGATGGTACACCGTGTGATCGGGAAAGGTTTCTAAAACGCACCTCGTTTCTCATCTCCTTGTGCTCGGGTTCGCCATTCCAGATACTTTACTAGCAATCTCCCTTCTTGGAGAATCAGCACCTTTAACCTCCTGTTCTGTACAGGTTGCAATGTGTCCTGAGGATGAACGGGAAGAGGGGCAACCAATGAGAGACTAGATCTAGGTGTTGGGACAGGCACAGGTCACTCTATTTTCCCATCAGGAAGAAGAATTAAGCACAGGCTCAGCCTGCCGCCCGGAATCAGAATAGTGCCTGAGGCAATCCCGCGATTTGAGGCCAGCTCCCAAAATAGCGAGTTGAAAAATGGAGCTGAGGGGCACTGCAATTCACAAACCTGCAGAATTATAAATGATAACTCTCGTCCACAAATATATTGAGGGAAGGCAACGAAGAGGATTTGAAAGCAAGGCAGAACTGCAGGAAACAGATTTCAGGAGGTAGATTCAATTCGCCTTTAAAGCACATGAAAAGCGGCAAAACGTCGACAATGATGCCCTTGGCCAAAAAGGGCGTATGCGTTTTTTCCTGAATATATTCAGGAAAAAACGCATACGCCCTTTTTGGCCAACCAAGCAACCTGGAAAGGCAAATCAGCGCTACAAAGAAGTCTCGCTTCCCATCGGTCTAAAGGGCCATGCTGATAAAAGTGTCAAAACCACAAATGCAGGACAGGCCATGGAGAAATTGGAGCCTTGCTACGCTGATGGGCGGGATGTAAATTGCCAGCAGCCACTCTGGAGAAGTGTACGGTGTGTCCTGAAACATCGAAAAAACACAGCTTATGGAGCATAGGGAACGTCCACTCATGGGCGTATAAATTGGGAATAATAAAAATCAGCAAGACACAGGCACCCCAAAGTTTAGGGCTGCTCTGTTGACAAGAACCTCCACTTCATGACACCTTAAATATCCCCGGAAAGAGAAAAATGGATAAAGAAGTTGTGGTCCTTATGTACAATGGAATATCACTCAGATATGAAATCAATGTCATAAGGCAAGTAGAAGCAAGATGAGTGAACTTAGGTACGACGATTCTAAGTGAAATAAGTCACACAGAAAAAGACACTTATCATAAGCTATCACTTATAGAGGGAATGTAAAAACCGCTACAGTTGAACTGAATTACAAAACAGAACAGACTCACACGTTTAGAAAACACACTATGGCTGCTTAACGGGAAAGGTGAGGTGGGGTGATGCATAAAACAAGGGTTTCAAATTCGCTCAGATACCGTTCCATACACCCAATATGTAATAGACAAGACCTACTCCTTGCTCAGTGAACTGGACTCAACACCCCCTATTCACCGCACAAGAATATATGTGACTAGTAAGAATCTTAAAACCTATGTATTGATATCTCTCTGGAAGTGAGTCAAGTGAGTGTAAATCCGCATAAACACAGCCGTGAAAAGCAGCTAAACCCCATTATAAAAATAAATTACTTTTAAAAACCCGTAAAACAAAGACAGTGAAAGAGAGAGAAATTCTTACAAAATTCGTTCAGAGGCTGTGATGCAACCTGGATTGACCATATCTAGACCCACAGCTGGATGAGACATAAGGGTGGACACTCTTGGGGATGAGAGGTTTGGTGAGGTTGGGTGAGCAAACGCAGACCCTTTAAAGTAATACTGTGTGGTACCCATCCCATGGGTCCCAAATGTCCAGGTTCAAGGGAATCTTCCTACATCGAAAACATGCATGAGAAACCTAGAAGATGGTACACCGTCTGAACGGGAAAGGTTTCTGAAACGCACCTCATTTCTCATCTCCTTGTGCTCGGGTTCGCCATTCCAGCTTCTTAACTAGTAATCTCCCTAGTTGGAGAAACAGCACCTTTAACCTCCTGTTCCATACAGGTTGCACTTTGTCCTGAGGATGAACGGGAAGAGGGGCAACCAATGAGAGACTAGATCTAGGTGTTGGGACAGGCACAGGTCACTCTATTTTCACATCAGGAAGAAGAATTAACCACAGGCTCAGCCTGCCGCCAGGAACCAGAATAGGGCCTGAGGCAATCCCGCGCTTCTGCGGCCACCTCCCAAGAAAGCCAGTTGAAAAATGGAGCACATGGGTACTGCAATTCACAAACCTGCAGAGTTATAAATGATAACTCTCGTCCACAAATATATTGAGGGAAGGCAACGAAGAGCATTTGAAAGCAAGGCAGAATTGCTGGAAACTGGTTTCAGGAGGTAGATTCGAATCGGCTTTAAAGCACATGAAAAGCGGCAAAACATCGACAATGATGCCCTTGGCCAAAAAGGGCGTATGCGTTTTTTCCTGAATATATTCAGGAATAAACGCATACGCCCTTTTTGGCCAACCAAGCAACCTGGAAAGGCAAATCAGCGCTACAAAGAAGTCTCGCTTCCCATCGGTCAAAAGGGCCATGCTGAAAAATGTGTCAAAACCACAAAAGCAGGACGGGCCATGGAGAAATGGGAGCCTTGCTACGCTGATGGGCGGGACGTAAATTGCCAGCAACCACTCTGGAGAAGTGTACGGTGTGGCCTTAAACATCGAAAAAACACAGCTTATGGAGCATAGGGCACTTCCACTCATGGGCGTATAAATTGGGAAAATTAAAAATCAGCAAGACACAGGCAAACCAAAGTTTAAGGCTGCTCTGTTGACAGGAACCTCCACTTCATGACACCTTAAATATCCCAGGAAAGAGAAAAATGGATAAAGAAGTTGTGGTCCTTATGTACAATGGAATATCACTCAGCCATGAAATCAATGTTATAAGGCTAGAAGCAGCATGATGAGTGTATTTAGGTACGATGACTCTAAGTGAAATAAGTCACACCGAAATAGACACTTATCATAAGCTATCACTTATAGAGGGAATGTAAAAACTGCTACACATGAACTGAATTACAAAAGAGAAAAGAGTCACAGGTTTAGAAAACACACTATGGCTGCTTAACGGGAAAGGTGAGGTGGTGTGATGCATAAAACAAGGGTTTCAAATTAGCTCAGATACCGTTCCATACACCGAATATGTAATAGACAAGACCTACTCCTTGCTCAGTGAACTGGACTCAACACCCCCTATTCACCACACAAGTATATATCTGACTAGTAAGAATCTTAAAACCTATGTATTGATATCTGTCTGGAAGTGAGTCAAGTGGGTGTAAAGCCGCATAAACACAGCCGTGAAAAGCAGCTAAACCCCATTATAAAAATAAATTACTTGTAAAAACCCGTAAAACAAAGACAGTGAAAGAGAGAGAAATTCTTACACAATTCGTTCAGGGGTTGTGATGCAACCTGGATTGACCATATCTAGACCCACAGCTGGATGAGACCTAAGGGTGGACACTCTTGGGGCTGACAGGTTTGGTGAGGTTGGGTGAGCAAACGCAGACCCTTTAAAATAATACTGTGTGGTACCCATCCCATGGGTCCCAAATCTCCAGTTTCAAGGGCATCTTCCTGCATCGAAAACATGCATGAGAAACCCAGAAGATGGTACACCGTGTGATCGGGAAAGGTTTCTAAAACGCACCTCATTTCTCATCTCCTTGTGCTCGGGTTTGCCATTCCAGATACTTTACTAGCAATCTCCCTTCTTGGAGAAAAAGCACCTTTAACCTCCTGATCTGTACAGGTTGCAATTTGTCCTGAGGAAGAACGGGAAGAGGGGCAACCAATGAGAGACTAGATCTAGGTGTTGGGACAGGCACAGGTCACTCTATTTTCCCGTCAGGAAGAAGAATTAACCACAGGCTCAGCCTGCCGCCGGGAACCAGAATAGGGCCTGAGGCAATCCCGCGCTTCTGCGGCCAGCTCCCAAAAAAGCCAGTTGAAAAATGGAGCACATGGGCACTGCAATTCACAAACCTGCAGAGTTATAAATGATAACTCTCGTCCACAAATATATTGAGGGAAGGCAACGAAGAGGATTTGAAAGCAAGGCAGAATTGCAGGAAACAGGTTTCAGGAGGTAGATTCGAATCGGCTTTAAAGCACATGAAAAGCGGCAAAACGTCGACAATGATGCCCTTGGCCAAAAAGGGCGTATGCGTTTTTTCCTGAATATATTCAGGAAAAAACGCATACGCCCTCTTTGGCCAAACAAGCAACCTGGAAAGGCAAATCAGCGCTACAAAGAAGTCTCGCTTCCCATCGGTCAAAAGGGTCATGCTGCAAAAAGTGTCAAAACCAGAAATGCAGAACAGGCCATGGAGAAATGGCAGCCTTGCTACGCTGATGGGTGCGATGTAAATTGTCAGCAGCCACTCTGGAGAAGTGTACGGTGTGTCCTGAAACATCGAAAAAACACAGCTTAGGGAGCATAGGGCACGTCCACTCATGGGCATATAAATTGGGAAAACTAAAAATCAGCAAGACAGAGGCACCCCAAAGTTTAGGGCTGCTCTGTTGACAAGGACCTCCACTTCATGACACCTTAAATATCCCAGGAAAGAGAAAAATGGATAAAGAAGTTGTGGTCCTTATGTACAATGGAATATCACTCAGACATGAAATCAATGTCATAAGGCAAGTAGAAGCAAGATGAGTGGACATAGGTACGACGATTCTAAGTGAAATAAGTCACACAGAAAAAGACACTTATCATAAGCTATCACTTATAGAGGGAATGTAAAAACCGCTACACTTGAACTGAATTACAAAACAGAACAGACTCACACGTTCAGAAAACACACTATGGCTGCTTAACAGGAAAGGCCAGGTGGGGTGATGCATAAAACAAGGGTTTTAAATTCGCTCAGATACCGTTCCATACACCCAATATGTAATAGACAAGACCTACTCCTTGCTCAGTGAACTGGACTCAACACCCCCTATTCACCGCACAAGAATATATGTGACTAGTAAGAATCTTAAAACCTATGTATTGATATCTCTCTGGAAGTGAGTCAAGTGAGTGTAAATCCGCATAAACACAGCCGTGAAAAGCAGCTAAACCCCATTATAAAAATAAATTACTTTTAAAAACCCGTAAAACAAAGACAGTGAAAGAGAGAGAAATTCTTACAAAATTCGTTCAGAGGCTGTGATGCAACCTGGATTGACCATATCGAGACCCACAGCTGGATGAGACATAAGGGTGGACACTCTTGGGGATGAGAGGTTTGGTGAGGTTGGGTGAGCAAACGCAGACCCTTTAAAGTAATACTGTGTGGTACCCATCCCAAGGTCCCAAATGTCCAGGTTCAAGGGAATCTTCCTACATCGAAAACATGCATGAGAATCCTAGAAGATGGTACACCGTCTGAACGGGAAAGGTTTCTGAAACGCACCTCATTTCTCATCTCCTTGTGCTCGGGTTCCCCATTCCAGCTTCTTAACTAGTAATCTCCCTACTTGGAGAAACAGCAACTTTAACCTCCTGTTCCATACAGGTTGCACTTTGTCCTGAGGATGAACGGGAAGAGGGGCAACCAATGAGAGACTAGATCTAGGTGTTGGGACAGGCACAGGTCACTCTATTTTCACATCAGGAAGAAGAATTAACCACAGGCTCAGCCTGCCGCCAGGAACCAGAATAGGGCCTGAGGCAATCCCGCGCTTCTGCGGCCACCTCCCAAAAAAGCCAGTTGAAAAATGGAGCACATGGGTACTGCAATTCACACACCTGCAGAGTTATAAATGATAACTCTCGTCCACAAATATATTGAGGGAAGGCAACGAAGAGCATTTGAAAGCTAGGCAGAATTGCAGGAAACTGGTTTCAGGAGGTAGATTCGAATCGGCTTTAAAGCACATGAAAAGCGGCAAAACGTTGACAATGATGCCCTTGGCCAAAAAGGGCGTATGCGTTTTTTCCTGAATATATTCAGGAAAAAACGCATACGCCCTTTTAGGCCAACCAAGCAACATGGAAAGGCAAATCAGCACTACAAAGGAGTCTCGCTTCGAATCGGTCAAAAGGGCCAAGCTGAAAAATGTGTCAAAACCACAAAAGCAGGACAGGCCATGGAGAAATGGGAGCCTTGCTACACTGATGGGCGGGATGTAAATTGCCAGCAGCCACTCTGGAGAAGTGTACGGTGTGTCCTGAAACATCGAAAAAAGACAGCTTAGGGAGCATAGGGCACTTCCACTCATGGGCGTATAAATTGGGAAAACTAAAAATCAGCAAGACACAGGCACCCCAACGTTTAGGGCTGCTCTGTTGACAAGAACCTCCACTTCATGACACCTTAAATATCCCAGGAAAGAGAAAAATGGATAAAGAAGTTGCGGTCCTTATGTACAATGGAATATCACTCAGCCATGAAATCAATGTCATAAGGCTAGTAGCAGCATGATGAGTGGATTTAGGTACGACGACTCTAAGTGAAATAAGTCACACAGAAAAAGACACTTATCATAAGCTATCACGTATAGAGGGAATGTAAAAACTGCTACACTTGAACTGAATTACAAAAGAGAAGAGTCACACGTTTAGAAAACACACTATGGCTGCTTAACGGGAAAGGTGAGGTGGTGTGATGCATAAAACAAGGGTTACAAATTAGCTCAGATACCGTTCCATACACCCAATATGTAATAGACAAGACCTACTCCTTGCTCAGTGAACTGGACTCAACACCCCCTATGCACCGCACAAGAATATATGTGACTAGTAAGAATCTTAAAACCTATGTATTGATATCTCTCTGGAAGTGTGTCAAGTGTGTGTAAAGCCGCATAAACACAGCCGTGAAAAGCAGCTAAACCCCATTATAAAAATAAATTAGTTTTAAAAACCCATGAAACAAAGACAGTGAAAGAGACAGAAATTCTTACAAAATTCATTCAGGGGCTGTGACGCAACCTGGATTGACCATATCTAGACCCACAGCTGGATGAGACATAAGGGTGGACATTCTTGGGGCTGAGAGGTTTGGTGAGGTTGGGTGAGCCAACACAGACCCTTTAAGGTAATACTGCGTGGTACCCATCCCATGGGTCCCAAATCTCCAGGTTCAAGGGCATCTTCCTACATCGAAAACTTGCATGAGGAACCCAGAAGATGGTACACCGTGTGATTTTGAAAGGTTTCTAAAACGCACCTCATTTCTCATCTCCTTGTGCTCAGGTTCGCCATTCCAGGTACTTCACTAGCAATCTCCCTACTTGGAGAATCAGCACCTTTAACCTCCTGTTCCGTACAGGTTTCAATTTGTCTTGAGGATGAACGGGAAGAGGGACAGCCAATGAGAGACTAGATCTAGGTGTTGGAACAGGCACAGGTCACTCTATTTTCTCATCAGGAAGAAGAAATAACCACAGGCTCAGCCTGCCACCCGGAACCAGAATAGGGCCTGAGGCAATCCCGCGCTTCTGCGGCCAGCTCCCAAAAAAGCCAGTTGAAAAACGGAGCACATGGGCACTGCAATTCACAACCCTGCAGAGTTATAAATGATAACTCTCGTCCACAAATATATTGAGGGAAGGCAACGAAGAGGATTTGAAAGCAAGGCAGAATTGCAGGAAACAGGTTTCAGGAGGTAGATTCGAATCGCCTTTAAAGCACATGAAAAGCGGCAAAACGTGGACAATGATGCCCTTGGCCAAAAAGGGCGTATGCGTTTTTTCCTGAATATATTCAGGAAAAAACGCATACGCCCTTTTTGGCCAACCAAGCAACCTGGAAAGGCAAATCAGCGCTACAAAGAAGTCTCGCTTCCCATCGGTCTAAAGGGCCATGCTGATAAAAGTGTCAAAACCACAAATGCAGGACAGGCCATGGAGAAATTGGAGCCTTGCTACGCTGATGGGCGGGATGTAAATTGCCAGCAGCCACTCTGGAGAAGTGTACGGTGTGTCCTGAAACATCGAAAAAACACAGCTTAGGGAGCATAGGGAACGTCCACTCATGGGCGTATAAATTGGGAATAATAAAAATCAGCAAGACACAGGCACCCCAAAGTTTAGGGCTGCTCTGTTGACAAGAACCTCCACTTCATGACACCTTAAATATCCCCGGAAAGAGAAAAATGGATAAAGAAGTTGTGGTCCTTATGTACAATGGAATATCACTCAGATATGAAATCAATGTCATAAGGCAAGTAGAAGCAAGATGAGTGAACTTAGGTACGACGATTCTAAGTGAAATAAGTCACACAGAAAAAGACACTTATCATAAGCTATCACTTATAGAGGGAATGTAAAAACCGCTACAGTTGAACTGAATTACAAAACAGAACAGACTCACACGTTTAGAAAACACACTATGGCTGCTTAACGGGAAAGGTGAGGTGGGGTGATGCATAAAACAAGGGTTTCAAATTCGCTCAGATACCGTTCCATACACCCAATATGTAATAGACAAGACCTACTCCTTGCTCAGTGAACTGGACTCAACACCCCCTATTCACCGCACAAGAATATATGTGACTAGTAAGAATCTTAAAACCTATGTATTGATATCTCTCTGGAAGTGAGTCAAGTGAGTGTAAATCCGCATAAACACAGCCGTGAAAAGCAGCTAAACCCCATTATAAAAATAAATTACTTTTAAAAACCCGTAAAACAAAGACAGTGAAAGAGAGAGAAATTCTTACAAAATTCGTTCAGAGGCTGTGATGCAACCTGGATTGACCATATCTAGACCCACAGCTGGATGAGACATAAGGGTGGACACTCTTGGGGATGAGAGGTTTGGTGAGGTTGGGTGAGCAAACGCAGACCCTTTAAAGTAATACTGTGTGGTACCCATCCCATGGGTCCCAAATGTCCAGGTTCAAGGGAATCTTCCTACATCGAAAACATGCATGAGAAACCTAGAAGATGGTACACCGTCTGAACGGGAAAGGTTTCTGAAACGCACCTCATTTCTCATCTCCTTGTGCTCGGGTTCGCCATTCCAGCTTCTTAACTAGTAATCTCCCTAGTTGGAGAAACAGCACCTTTAACCTCCTGTTCCATACAGGTTGCACTTTGTCCTGAGGATGAACGGGAAGAGGGGCAACCAATGAGAGACTAGATCTAGGTGTTGGGACAGGCACAGGTCACTCTATTTTCACATCAGGAAGAAGAATTAACCACAGGCTCAGCCTGCCGCCAGGAACCAGAATAGGGCCTGAGGCAATCCCGCGCTTCTGCGGCCACCTCCCAAGAAAGCCAGTTGAAAAATGGAGCACATGGGTACTGCAATTCACAAACCTGCAGAGTTATAAATGATAACTCTCGTCCACAAATATATTGAGGGAAGGCAACGAAGAGCATTTGAAAGCTAGGCAGAATTGCAGGAAACTGGTTTCAGGAGGTAGATTCGAATCGGCTTTAAAGCACATGAAAAGCGGCAAAACGTTGACAATGATGCCCTTGGCCAAAAAGGGCGTATGCGTTTTTTCCTGAATATATTCAGGAAAAAACGCATACGCCCTTTTAGGCCAACCAAGCAACATGGAAAGGCAAATCAGCACTACAAAGGAGTCTCGCTTCGAATCGGTCAAAAGGGCCAAGCTGAAAAATGTGTCAAAACCACAAAAGCAGGACAGGCCATGGAGAAATGGGAGCCTTGCTACACTGATGGGCGGGATGTAAATTGCCAGCAGCCACTCTGGAGAAGTGTACGGTGTGGCCTTAAACATCGAAAAAACACAGCTTAGGGAGCATAGGGCACTTCCACTCATGGGCGTATAAATTGGGAAAACTAAAAATCAGCAAGACACAGGCACCCCAACGTTTAGGGCTGCTCTGTTGACAAGAACCTCCACTTCATGACACCTTAAATATCCCAGGAAAGTGAAAAATGGATAAAGAAGTTGTGGTCCTTATGTACAATGGAATATCACTCAGCCATGAAATCAATGTCATAAGGCTAGTAGCAGCATGATGAGTGGATTTAGGTACGACGACTCTAAGTGAAATAAGTCACACAGAAAAAGACACTTATCATAAGCTATCACGTATAGAGGGAATGTAAAAACTGCTACACTTGAACTGAATTACAAAAGAGAACAGAGTCACACGTGTAGAAAACACACTATGGCTGCTTAACGGGAAAGATGAGGTGGTGTGATGCATAAAACAAGGATTTCAAATTAGCTCAGATACCGTTCCATACACCCAATATGTAATAGACAAGACCTACTCCTTGCTCAGTGAACTGGACTCAACACCCCCTATTCACCGCACAAGAATATATCTGACTAGTGAGAATCTTAAAACCTATGTATTGATATCTCTCCGGAAGTGAGTCAAGTGTGTGTAAAGCCGCAAAAACACAGCTGTGAAAAGCAGCTAAACCCCATTATAAAAATAAATTAGTTTTAAAAACCCATGAAACAAAGACAGTGAAAGAGAGAGAAATTCTTACAAAATTCTTTCAGGGGTGTGACGCAACCTGGATTGACCATATCTAGAGCCACAGCTGGATGAGACATAGGGTGGACACTCTTGGGGCTGAGAGGTTTGGTGAGGTTGGGTGAGCCAACACAGACCCTTTAAGGTAATACTGCGTGGTACCCATCCCATGGGTCCCAAATCTCCAGGTTCAAGGGCATCTTCCTACATCGAAAACTTGCATGAGGAACCCAGAAGATGGTACACCGTGTGATTTTGAAAGGTTTCTAAAACGCACCTCATTTCTCATCTCCTTGTGCTCGGGTTCGCCATTCCAGCTATTTTAGTAGCAATCACCCTACTTGGAGAATCAGCACCTTTAACCTCCTGTTCCGTACAGGTTGCAATTTGTCCTGAGGATGAACGGGAAGAGGGGCAACCAATGAGAGACTAGATCTAGGTGTTGGGACAGGCACAGGTCACTCTATTTTCCCATCAGGAAAAAGAAATAACCACAGGCTCAGCCTGCCACCCAGAACCAGCATAGGGCCTGAGGCATACCCGCGCTTTTGCGGCCAGCTCCCAAAAAAGCGAGTTGAAAAATGGAGCTCAGGGGCACTGCAATTCACAAACCTGCAGAGTTATAAATGATAAGTCTCGTCCAAAAATATATTGAGGGAAGGCAACGAAGAGGATTTGAAAGCAAGGCAGAATTGCAGGAAACAGATTTCAGGAGGTAGATTCGAATCGCCTTTAAAGCACATGAAAATCGGCCAAACGTGGACAATGATGCCCTTGGGCAAAAAGGGCGTATGCGTTTTTTCCTGAATATATTCAGGAAAAAACGCATACGCCCTTTTTGGCCAACCAAGCAACCTGGAAAGGCAAATCAGCGCTACAAAGAAGTCTCGCTTCCCATCCATCAAAAGGGCCATGCTAATTAAAGTGTCAAAACCACAAATGCAGGACAGGCCATGGAGAAATTGGAGCCTTGCTACGCTGATGGGCGGGATATAAATTGCGAACAGCCACTCTGGAGAAGTGTACGGTGTGCCCTGAAACATCGAAAAAACACAGTTTAGGGAGCATATGGCACTTCCACTCATGGGCGTATAAACTGGGAAAACTAAAAATCAGCAAGACACAGGCACCCCAAAGTTTCGGGCTGCTCTGTTGACAAGAACCTCCACTTCATGACACCTTAAATATCCCAGGAAAGAGAAAAATGGATAAAGAAGTTGTGGTCCTTATGTACAATGGAATATCACTCAGACATGAAATCAATGTCATAAGGCTAGTAGCAGCATGATGGGTGGATTTAGGTATGACGACTCTAAGGGAAATAAGTCACACAGAAAAAGAGACTTATCGTAAGCTATCACTTATAGAGGGAATGTAAAAACCGCTACACTTGAACTGAATTACAAAACAGAACATAGTCACACGTTTAGAAAACACACTATGGCTGCTTAACGGGAAAGGTGAGGTGGGGTGATGCATAAAACAAGGGTTTCAAATTCGCTCAGACACCGTTCCATACACCCAATATGTAATAGACAAGACCTACTCCTTGCTCAGTGAACTGGACTCAACACCCCCTATTCACCGCACAAGAATATATGTGACTAGTAATAATCGTAAAACCTATGTATTGATATCTCTCTGGAAGTGTGTCAATTGGGTGTAAAGCCGCATAAACACAGCCGTGAAAAGCAGCTAAACCCCATTATAAAAATAAATTAGTTTTAAAAACCCATGAAACAAAGACAGTGAAAGAGAGAGAAATTCTTACAAAATTCATTCAGTGGCTGTGACGCAACCTGGATTGACCATATCTAGAGCCACAGCTGGATGAGACATAAGGGTGGACACTCTTGGGGCTGAGAGGTTTGGTGAGGTTGGGTGAGCAAACGCAGACCCTTTAAAGTAATACTGTGTGGTACCCATCCCATGGGTCCCAAATCTCCAGTTTCAAGGGCGTCTTCCTGCATCGAAAACATGCATGAGAAACCCAGAAGATGGTACACCGTGTGATCGGGAAAGGTTTCTAAAACGCACCTCGTTTCTCATCTCCTTGTGCTCGGGTTCGCCATTCCAGATACTTTACTAGCAATCTCCCTTCTTGGAGAATCAGCACCTTTAACCTCCTGTTCTGTACAGGTTGCAATGTGTCCTGAGGATGAACGGGAAGAGGGGCAACCAATGAGAGACTAGATCTAGGTGTTGGGACAGGCACAGGTCACTCTATTTTCCCATCAGGAAGAAGAATTAAGCACAGGCTCAGCCTGCCGCCCGGAATCAGAATAGTGCCTGAGGCAATCCCGCGATTTGAGGCCAGCTCCCAAAATAGCGAGTTGAAAAATGGAGCTGAGGGGCACTGCAATTCACAAACCTGCAGAATTATAAATGATAACTCTCGTCCACAAATATATTGAGGGAAGGCAACGAAGAGGATTTGAAAGCAAGGCAGAACTGCAGGAAACAGATTTCAGGAGGTAGATTCAATTCGCCTTTAAAGCACATGAAAAGCGGCAAAACGTCGACAATGATGCCCTTGGCCAAAAAGGGCGTATGCGTTTTTTCCTGAATATATTCAGGAAAAAACGCATACGCCCTTTTTGGCCAACCAAGCAACCTGGAAAGGCAAATCAGCGCTACAAAGAAGTCTCGCTTCCCATCGGTCTAAAGGGCCATGCTGATAAAAGTGTCAAAACCACAAATGCAGGACAGGCCATGGAGAAATTGGAGCCTTGCTACGCTGATGGGCGGGATGTAAATTGCCAGCAGCCACTCTGGAGAAGTGTACGGTGTGTCCTGAAACATCGAAAAAACACAGCTTAGGGAGCATAGGGAACGTCCACTCATGGGCGTATAAATTGGGAATAATAAAAATCAGCAAGACACAGGCACCCCAAAGTTTAGGGCTGCTCTGTTGACAAGAACCTCCACTTCATGACACCTTAAATATCCCCGGAAAGAGAAAAATGGATAAAGAAGTTGTGGTCCTTATGTACAATGGAATATCACTCAGATATGAAATCAATGTCATAAGGCAAGTAGAAGCAAGATGAGTGAACTTAGGTACGACGATTCTAAGTGAAATAAGTCACACAGAAAAAGACACTTATCATAAGCTATCACTTATAGAGGGAATGTAAAAACCGCTACAGTTGAACTGAATTACAAAACAGAACAGACTCACACGTTTAGAAAACACACTATGGCTGCTTAACGGGAAAGGTGAGGTGGGGTGATGCATAAAACAAGGGTTTCAAATTCGCTCAGATACCGTTCCATACACCCAATATGTAATAGACAAGACCTACTCCTTGCTCAGTGAACTGGACTCAACACCCCCTATTCACCGCACAAGAATATATGTGACTAGTAAGAATCTTAAAACCTATGTATTGATATCTCTCTGGAAGTGAGTCAAGTGAGTGTAAATCCGCATAAACACAGCCGTGAAAAGCAGCTAAACCCCATTATAAAAATAAATTACTTTTAAAAACCCGTAAAACAAAGACAGTGAAAGAGAGAGAAATTCTTACAAAATTCGTTCAGAGGCTGTGATGCAACCTGGATTGACCATATCTAGACCCACAGCTGGATGAGACATAAGGGTGGACACTCTTGGGGATGAGAGGTTTGGTGAGGTTGGGTGAGCAAACGCAGACCCTTTAAAGTAATACTGTGTGGTACCCATCCCATGGGTCCCAAATGTCCAGGTTCAAGGGAATCTTCCTACATCGAAAACATGCATGAGAAACCTAGAAGATGGTACACCGTCTGAACGGGAAAGGTTTCTGAAACGCACCTCATTTCTCATCTCCTTGTGCTCGGGTTCGCCATTCCAGCTTCTTAACTAGTAATCTCCCTAGTTGGAGAAACAGCACCTTTAACCTCCTGTTCCATACAGGTTGCACTTTGTCCTGAGGATGAACGGGAAGAGGGGCAACCAATGAGAGACTAGATCTAGGTGTTGGGACAGGCACAGGTCACTCTATTTTCACATCAGGAAGAAGAATTAACCACAGGCTCAGCCTGCCGCCAGGAACCAGAATAGGGCCTGAGGCAATCCCGCGCTTCTGCGGCCACCTCCCAAGAAAGCCAGTTGAAAAATGGAGCACATGGGTACTGCAATTCACAAACCTGCAGAGTTATAAATGATAACTCTCGTCCACAAATATATTGAGGGAAGGCAACGAAGAGCATTTGAAAGCTAGGCAGAATTGCAGGAAACTGGTTTCAGGAGGTAGATTCGAATCGGCTTTAAAGCACATGAAAAGCGGCAAAACGTTGACAATGATGCCCTTGGCCAAAAAGGGCGTATGCGTTTTTTCCTGAATATATTCAGGAAAAAACGCATACGCCCTTTTAGGCCAACCAAGCAACATGGAAAGGCAAATCAGCACTACAAAGGAGTCTCGCTTCGAATCGGTCAAAAGGGCCAAGCTGAAAAATGTGTCAAAACCACAAAAGCAGGACAGGCCATGGAGAAATGGGAGCCTTGCTACACTGATGGGCGGGATGTAAATTGCCAGCAGCCACTCTGGAGAAGTGTACGGTGTGGCCTTAAACATCGAAAAAACACAGCTTAGGGAGCATAGGGCACTTCCACTCATGGGCGTATAAATTGGGAAAACTAAAAATCAGCAAGACACAGGCACCCCAACGTTTAGGGCTGCTCTGTTGACAAGAACCTCCACTTCATGACACCTTAAATATCCCAGGAAAGTGAAAAATGGATAAAGAAGTTGTGGTCCTTATGTACAATGGAATATCACTCAGCCATGAAATCAATGTCATAAGGCTAGTAGCAGCATGATGAGTGGATTTAGGTACGACGACTCTAAGTGAAATAAGTCACACAGAAAAAGACACTTATCATAAGCTATCACGTATAGAGGGAATGTAAAAACTGCTACACTTGAACTGAATTACAAAAGAGAACAGAGTCACACGTGTAGAAAACACACTATGGCTGCTTAACGGGAAAGATGAGGTGGTGTGATGCATAAAACAAGGATTTCAAATTAGCTCAGATACCGTTCCATACACCCAATATGTAATAGACAAGACCTACTCCTTGCTCAGTGAACTGGACTCAACACCCCCTATTCACCGCACAAGAATATATCTGACTAGTGAGAATCTTAAAACCTATGTATTGATATCTCTCCGGAAGTGAGTCAAGTGTGTGTAAAGCCGCAAAAACACAGCTGTGAAAAGCAGCTAAACCCCATTATAAAAATAAATTAGTTTTAAAAACCCATGAAACAAAGACAGTGAAAGAGAGAGAAATTCTTACAAAATTCTTTCAGGGGTGTGACGCAACCTGGATTGACCATATCTAGAGCCACAGCTGGATGAGACATAGGGTGGACACTCTTGGGGCTGAGAGGTTTGGTGAGGTTGGGTGAGCCAACACAGACCCTTTAAGGTAATACTGCGTGGTACCCATCCCATGGGTCCCAAATCTCCAGGTTCAAGGGCATCTTCCTACATCGAAAACTTGCATGAGGAACCCAGAAGATGGTACACCGTGTGATTTTGAAAGGTTTCTAAAACGCACCTCATTTCTCATCTCCTTGTGCTCGGGTTCGCCATTCCAGCTATTTTAGTAGCAATCACCCTACTTGGAGAATCAGCACCTTTAACCTCCTGTTCCGTACAGGTTGCAATTTGTCCTGAGGATGAACGGGAAGAGGGGCAACCAATGAGAGACTAGATCTAGGTGTTGGGACAGGCACAGGTCACTCTATTTTCCCATCAGGAAAAAGAAATAACCACAGGCTCAGCCTGCCACCCAGAACCAGCATAGGGCCTGAGGCATACCCGCGCTTTTGCGGCCAGCTCCCAAAAAAGCGAGTTGAAAAATGGAGCTCAGGGGCACTGCAATTCACAAACCTGCAGAGTTATAAATGATAAGTCTCGTCCAAAAATATATTGAGGGAAGGCAACGAAGAGGATTTGAAAGCAAGGCAGAATTGCAGGAAACAGATTTCAGGAGGTAGATTCGAATCGCCTTTAAAGCACATGAAAATCGGCCAAACGTGGACAATGATGCCCTTGGGCAAAAAGGGCGTATGCGTTTTTTCCTGAATATATTCAGGAAAAAACGCATACGCCCTTTTTGGCCAACCAAGCAACCTGGAAAGGCAAATCAGCGCTACAAAGAAGTCTCGCTTCCCATCCATCAAAAGGGCCATGCTAATTAAAGTGTCAAAACCACAAATGCAGGACAGGCCATGGAGAAATTGGAGCCTTGCTACGCTGATGGGCGGGATATAAATTGCGAACAGCCACTCTGGAGAAGTGTACGGTGTGCCCTGAAACATCGAAAAAACACAGTTTAGGGAGCATATGGCACTTCCACTCATGGGCGTATAAACTGGGAAAACTAAAAATCAGCAAGACACAGGCACCCCAAAGTTTCGGGCTGCTCTGTTGACAAGAACCTCCACTTCATGACACCTTAAATATCCCAGGAAAGAGAAAAATGGATAAAGAAGTTGTGGTCCTTATGTACAATGGAATATCACTCAGACATGAAATCAATGTCATAAGGCTAGTAGCAGCATGATGGGTGGATTTAGGTATGACGACTCTAAGGGAAATAAGTCACACAGAAAAAGAGACTTATCGTAAGCTATCACTTATAGAGGGAATGTAAAAACCGCTACACTTGAACTGAATTACAAAACAGAACATAGTCACACGTTTAGAAAACACACTATGGCTGCTTAACGGGAAAGGTGAGGTGGGGTGATGCATAAAACAAGGGTTTCAAATTCGCTCAGACACCGTTCCATACACCCAATATGTAATAGACAAGACCTACTCCTTGCTCAGTGAACTGGACTCAACACCCCCTATTCACCGCACAAGAATATATGTGACTAGTAATAATCGTAAAACCTATGTATTGATATCTCTCTGGAAGTGTGTCAATTGGGTGTAAAGCCGCATAAACACAGCCGTGAAAAGCAGCTAAACCCCATTATAAAAATAAATTAGTTTTAAAAACCCATGAAACAAAGACAGTGAAAGAGAGAGAAATTCTTACAAAATTCATTCAGTGGCTGTGACGCAACCTGGATTGACCATATCTAGAGCCACAGCTGGATGAGACATAAGGGTGGACACTCTTGGGGCTGAGAGGTTTGGTGAGGTTGGGTGAGCAAACGCAGACCCTTTAAAGTAATACTGTGTGGTACCCATCCCATGGGTCCCAAATCTCCAGTTTCAAGGGCGTCTTCCTGCATCGAAAACATGCATGAGAAACCCAGAAGATGGTACACCGTGTGATCGGGAAAGGTTTCTAAAACGCACCTCGTTTCTCATCTCCTTGTGCTCGGGTTCGCCATTCCAGATACTTTACTAGCAATCTCCCTTCTTGGAGAATCAGCACCTTTAACCTCCTGTTCTGTACAGGTTGCAATGTGTCCTGAGGATGAACGGGAAGAGGGGCAACCAATGAGAGACTAGATCTAGGTGTTGGGACAGGCACAGGTCACTCTATTTTCCCATCAGGAAGAAGAATTAAGCACAGGCTCAGCCTGCCGCCCGGAATCAGAATAGTGCCTGAGGCAATCCCGCGATTTGAGGCCAGCTCCCAAAATAGCGAGTTGAAAAATGGAGCTGAGGGGCACTGCAATTCACAAACCTGCAGAATTATAAATGATAACTCTCGTCCACAAATATATTGAGGGAAGGCAACGAAGAGGATTTGAAAGCAAGGCAGAACTGCAGGAAACAGATTTCAGGAGGTAGATTCAATTCGCCTTTAAAGCACATGAAAAGCGGCAAAACGTCGACAATGATGCCCTTGGCCAAAAAGGGCGTATGCGTTTTTTCCTGAATATATTCAGGAAAAAACGCATACGCCCTTTTTGGCCAACCAAGCAACCTGGAAAGGCAAATCAGCGCTACAAAGAAGTCTCGCTTCCCATCGGTCTAAAGGGCCATGCTGATAAAAGTGTCAAAACCACAAATGCAGGACAGGCCATGGAGAAATTGGAGCCTTGCTACGCTGATGGGCGGGATGTAAATTGCCAGCAGCCACTCTGGAGAAGTGTACGGTGTGTCCTGAAACATCGAAAAAACACAGCTTAGGGAGCATAGGGAACGTCCACTCATGGGCGTATAAATTGGGAATAATAAAAATCAGCAAGACACAGGCACCCCAAAGTTTAGGGCTGCTCTGTTGACAAGAACCTCCACTTCATGACACCTTAAATATCCCCGGAAAGAGAAAAATGGATAAAGAAGTTGTGGTCCTTATGTACAATGGAATATCACTCAGATATGAAATCAATGTCATAAGGCAAGTAGAAGCAAGATGAGTGAACTTAGGTACGACGATTCTAAGTGAAATAAGTCACACAGAAAAAGACACTTATCATAAGCTATCACTTATAGAGGGAATGTAAAAACCGCTACAGTTGAACTGAATTACAAAACAGAACAGACTCACACGTTTAGAAAACACACTATGGCTGCTTAACGGGAAAGGTGAGGTGGGGTGATGCATAAAACAAGGGTTTCAAATTCGCTCAGATACCGTTCCATACACCCAATATGTAATAGACAAGACCTACTCCTTGCTCAGTGAACTGGACTCAACACCCCCTATTCACCGCACAAGAATATATGTGACTAGTAAGAATCTTAAAACCTATGTATTGATATCTCTCTGGAAGTGAGTCAAGTGAGTGTAAATCCGCATAAACACAGCCGTGAAAAGCAGCTAAACCCCATTATAAAAATAAATTACTTTTAAAAACCCGTAAAACAAAGACAGTGAAAGAGAGAGAAATTCTTACAAAATTCGTTCAGAGGCTGTGATGCAACCTGGATTGACCATATCTAGACCCACAGCTGGATGAGACATAAGGGTGGACACTCTTGGGGATGAGAGGTTTGGTGAGGTTGGGTGAGCAAACGCAGACCCTTTAAAGTAATACTGTGTGGTACCCATCCCATGGGTCCCAAATGTCCAGGTTCAAGGGAATCTTCCTACATCGAAAACATGCATGAGAAACCTAGAAGATGGTACACCGTCTGAACGGGAAAGGTTTCTGAAACGCACCTCATTTCTCATCTCCTTGTGCTCGGGTTCGCCATTCCAGCTTCTTAACTAGTAATCTCCCTAGTTGGAGAAACAGCACCTTTAACCTCCTGTTCCATACAGGTTGCACTTTGTCCTGAGGATGAACGGGAAGAGGGGCAACCAATGAGAGACTAGATCTAGGTGTTGGGACAGGCACAGGTCACTCTATTTTCACATCAGGAAGAAGAATTAACCACAGGCTCAGCCTGCCGCCAGGAACCAGAATAGGGCCTGAGGCAATCCCGCGCTTCTGCGGCCACCTCCCAAGAAAGCCAGTTGAAAAATGGAGCACATGGGTACTGCAATTCACAAACCTGCAGAGTTATAAATGATAACTCTCGTCCACAAATATATTGAGGGAAGGCAACGAAGAGCATTTGAAAGCTAGGCAGAATTGCAGGAAACTGGTTTCAGGAGGTAGATTCGAATCGGCTTTAAAGCACATGAAAAGCGGCAAAACGTTGACAATGATGCCCTTGGCCAAAAAGGGCGTATGCGTTTTTTCCTGAATATATTCAGGAAAAAACGCATACGCCCTTTTAGGCCAACCAAGCAACATGGAAAGGCAAATCAGCACTACAAAGGAGTCTCGCTTCGAATCGGTCAAAAGGGCCAAGCTGAAAAATGTGTCAAAACCACAAAAGCAGGACAGGCCATGGAGAAATGGGAGCCTTGCTACACTGATGGGCGGGATGTAAATTGCCAGCAGCCACTCTGGAGAAGTGTACGGTGTGGCCTTAAACATCGAAAAAACACAGCTTAGGGAGCATAGGGCACTTCCACTCATGGGCGTATAAATTGGGAAAACTAAAAATCAGCAAGACACAGGCACCCCAACGTTTAGGGCTGCTCTGTTGACAAGAACCTCCACTTCATGACACCTTAAATATCCCAGGAAAGTGAAAAATGGATAAAGAAGTTGTGGTCCTTATGTACAATGGAATATCACTCAGCCATGAAATCAATGTCATAAGGCTAGTAGCAGCATGATGAGTGGATTTAGGTACGACGACTCTAAGTGAAATAAGTCACACAGAAAAAGACACTTATCATAAGCTATCACGTATAGAGGGAATGTAAAAACTGCTACACTTGAACTGAATTACAAAAGAGAACAGAGTCACACGTGTAGAAAACACACTATGGCTGCTTAACGGGAAAGATGAGGTGGTGTGATGCATAAAACAAGGATTTCAAATTAGCTCAGATACCGTTCCATACACCCAATATGTAATAGACAAGACCTACTCCTTGCTCAGTGAACTGGACTCAACACCCCCTATTCACCGCACAAGAATATATCTGACTAGTGAGAATCTTAAAACCTATGTATTGATATCTGTCTGGAAGTGAGTCAAGTGGGTGTAAAGCCGCATAAACACAGCCGTGAAAAGCAGCTAAACCCCATTATAAAAATAAATTACTTGTAAAAACCCGTAAAACAAAGACAGTGAAAGAGAGAGAAATTCTTACACAATTCGTTCAGGGGTTGTGATGCAACCTGGATTGACCATATCTAGACCCACAGCTGGATGAGACCTAAGGGTGGACACTCTTGGGGCTGACAGGTTTGGTGAGGTTGGGTGAGCAAACGCAGACCCTTTAAAATAATACTGTGTGGTACCCATCCCATGGGTCCCAAATCTCCAGTTTCAAGGGCATCTTCCTGCATCGAAAACATGCATGAGAAACCCAGAAGATGGTACACCGTGTGATCGGGAAAGGTTTCTAAAACGCACCTCATTTCTCATCTCCTTGTGCTCGGGTTTGCCATTCCAGATACTTTACTAGCAATCTCCCTTCTTGGAGAAAAAGCACCTTTAACCTCCTGATCTGTACAGGTTGCAATTTGTCCTGAGGAAGAACGGGAAGAGGGGCAACCAATGAGAGACTAGATCTAGGTGTTGGGACAGGCACAGGTCACTCTATTTTCCCGTCAGGAAGAAGAATTAACCACAGGCTCAGCCTGCCGCCGGGAACCAGAATAGGGCCTGAGGCAATCCCGCGCTTCTGCGGCCAGCTCCCAAAAAAGCCAGTTGAAAAATGGAGCACATGGGCACTGCAATTCACAAACCTGCAGAGTTATAAATGATAACTCTCGTCCACAAATATATTGAGGGAAGGCAACGAAGAGGATTTGAAAGCAAGGCAGAATTGCAGGAAACAGGTTTCAGGAGGTAGATTCGAATCGGCTTTAAAGCACATGAAAAGCGGCAAAACGTCGACAATGATGCCCTTGGCCAAAAAGGGCGTATGCGTTTTTTCCTGAATATATTCAGGAAAAAACGCATACGCCCTCTTTGGCCAAACAAGCAACCTGGAAAGGCAAATCAGCGCTACAAAGAAGTCTCGCTTCCCATCGGTCAAAAGGGTCATGCTGCAAAAAGTGTCAAAACCAGAAATGCAGAACAGGCCATGGAGAAATGGCAGCCTTGCTACGCTGATGGGTGCGATGTAAATTGTCAGCAGCCACTCTGGAGAAGTGTACGGTGTGTCCTGAAACATCGAAAAAACACAGCTTAGGGAGCATAGGGCACGTCCACTCATGGGCATATAAATTGGGAAAACTAAAAATCAGCAAGACAGAGGCACCCCAAAGTTTAGGGCTGCTCTGTTGACAAGGACCTCCACTTCATGACACCTTAAATATCCCAGGAAAGAGAAAAATGGATAAAGAAGTTGTGGTCCTTATGTACAATGGAATATCACTCAGCCATGAAATCAATGTCATAAGGCAAGTAGAAGCAAGATGAGTGGACATAGGTACGACGATTCTAAGTGAAATAAGTCACACAGAAAAAGACACTTATCATAAGCTATCACTTATAGAGGGAATGTAAAAACCGCTACACTTGAACTGAATTACAAAACAGAACAGACTCACACGTTCAGAAAACACACTATGGCTGCTTAACAGGAAAGGCCAGGTGGGGTGATGCATAAAACAAGGGTTTTAAATTCGCTCAGATACCGTTCCATACACCCAATATGTAATAGACAAGACCTACTCCTTGCTCAGTGAACTGGACTCAACACCCCCTATTCACCGCACAAGAATATATGTGACTAGTAAGAATCTTAAAACCTATGTATTGATATCTCTCTGGAAGTGAGTCAAGTGAGTGTAAATCCGCATAAACACAGCCGTGAAAAGCAGCTAAACCCCATTATAAAAATAAATTACTTTTAAAAACCCGTAAAACAAAGACAGTGAAAGAGAGAGAAATTCTTACAAAATTCGTTCAGAGGCTGTGATGCAACCTGGATTGACCATATCGAGACCCACAGCTGGATGAGACATAAGGGTGGACACTCTTGGGGATGAGAGGTTTGGTGAGGTTGGGTGAGCAAACGCAGACCCTTTAAAGTAATACTGTGTGGTACCCATCCCAAGGTCCCAAATGTCCAGGTTCAAGGGAATCTTCCTACATCGAAAACATGCATGAGAATCCTAGAAGATGGTACACCGTCTGAACGGGAAAGGTTTCTGAAACGCACCTCATTTCTCATCTCCTTGTGCTCGGGTTCCCCATTCCAGCTTCTTAACTAGTAATCTCCCTACTTGGAGAAACAGCAACTTTAACCTCCTGTTCCATACAGGTTGCACTTTGTCCTGAGGATGAACGGGAAGAGGGGCAACCAATGAGAGACTAGATCTAGGTGTTGGGACAGGCACAGGTCACTCTATTGTCACATCAGGAAGAAGAATTAACCACAGGCTCAGCCTGCCGCCAGGAACCAGAATAGGGCCTGAGGCAATCCCGCGCTTCTGCGGCCACCTCGCAAAAAAGCCAGTTGAAAAATGGAGCACATGGGTACTGCAATTCACACACCTGCAGAGTTATAAATGATAACTCTCGTCCACAAATATATTGAGGGAAGGCAACGAAGAGCATTTGAAAGCTAGGCAGAATTGCAGGAAACTGGTTTCAGGAGGTAGATTCGAATCGGCTTTAAAGCACATGAAAAGCGGCAAAACGTTGACAATGATGCCCTTGGCCAAAAAGGGCGTATGCGTTTTTTCCTGAATATATTCAGGAAAAAACGCATACGCCCTTTTAGGCCAACCAAGCAACATGGAAAGGCAAATCAGCACTACAAAGGAGTCTCGCTTCGAATCGGTCAAAAGGGCCAAGCTGAAAAATGTGTCAAAACCACAAAAGCAGGACAGGCCATGGAGAAATGGGAGCCTTGCTACACTGATGGGCGGGATGTAAATTGCCAGCAGCCACTCTGGAGAAGTGTACGGTGTGTCCTGAAACATCGAAAAAAGACAGCTTAGGGAGCATAGGGCACTTCCACTCATGGGCGTATAAATTGGGAAAACTAAAAATCAGCAAGACACAGGCACCCCAACGTTTAGGGCTGCTCTGTTGACAAGAACCTCCACTTCATGACACCTTAAATATCCCAGGAAAGAGAAAAATGGATAAAGAAGTTGCGGTCCTTATGTACAATGGAATATCACTCAGCCATGAAATCAATGTCATAAGGCTAGTAGCAGCATGATGAGTGGATTTAGGTACGACGACTCTAAGTGAAATAAGTCACACAGAAAAAGACACTTATCATAAGCTATCACGTATAGAGGGAATGTAAAAACTGCTACACTTGAACTGAATTACAAAAGAGAAGAGTCACACGTTTAGAAAACACACTATGGCTGCTTAACGGGAAAGGTGAGGTGGTGTGATGCATAAAACAAGGGTTTCAAATTAGCTCAGATACCGTTCCATACACCCAATATGTAATAGACAAGACCTACTCCTTGCTCAGTGAACTGGACTCAACACCCCCTATGCACCGCACAAGAATATATGTGACTAGTAAGAATCTTAAAACCTATGTATTGATATCTCTCTGGAAGTGTGTCAAGTGTGTGTAAAGCCGCATAAACACAGCCGTGAAAAGCAGCTAAACCCCATTATAAAAATAAATTAGTTTTAAAAACCCATGAAACAAAGACAGTGAAAGAGACAGAAATTCTTACAAAATTCATTCAGGGGCTGTGACGCAACCTGGATTGACCATATCTAGACCCACAGCTGGATGAGACATAAGGGTGGACATTCTTGGGGCTGAGAGGTTTGGTGAGGTTGGGTGAGCCAACACAGACCCTTTAAGGTAATACTGCGTGGTACCCATCCCATGGGTCCCAAATCTCCAGGTTCAAGGGCATCTTCCTACATCGAAAACTTGCATGAGGAACCCAGAAGATGGTACACCGTGTGATTTTGAAAGGTTTCTAAAACGCACCTCATTTCTCATCTCCTTGTGCTCAGGTTCGCCATTCCAGGTACTTCACTAGCAATCTCCCTACTTGGAGAATCAGCACCTTTAACCTCCTGTTCCGTACAGGTTTCAATTTGTCTTGAGGATGAACGGGAAGAGGGACAGCCAATGAGAGACTAGATCTAGGTGTTGGAACAGGCACAGGTCACTCTATTTTCTCATCAGGAAGAAGAAATAACCACAGGCTCAGCCTGCCACCCGGAACCAGAATAGGGCCTGAGGCAATCCCGCGCTTCTGCGGCCAGCTCCCAAAAAAGCCAGTTGAAAAACGGAGCACATGGGCACTGCAATTCACAACCCTGCAGAGTTATAAATGATAACTCTCGTCCACAAATATATTGAGGGAAGGCAACGAAGAGGATTTGAAAGCAAGGCAGAATTGCAGGAAACAGGTTTCAGGAGGTAGATTCGAATCGCCTTTAAAGCACATGAAAAGCGGCAAAACGTGGACAATGATGCCCTTGGCCAAAAAGGGCGTATGCGTTTTTTCCTGAATATATTCAGGAAAAAACGCATACGCCCTTTTTGGCCAACCAAGCAACCTGGAAAGGCAAATCAGCGCTACAAAGAAGTCTCGCTTCCCATCGGTCTAAAGGGCCATGCTGATAAAAGTGTCAAAACCACAAATGCAGGACAGGCCATGGAGAAATTGGAGCCTTGCTACGCTGATGGGCGGGATGTAAATTGCCAGCAGCCACTCTGGAGAAGTGTACGGTGTGTCCTGAAACATCGAAAAAACACAGCTTAGGGAGCATAGGGAACGTCCACTCATGGGCGTATAAATTGGGAATAATAAAAATCAGCAAGACACAGGCACCCCAAAGTTTAGGGCTGCTCTGTTGACAAGAACCTCCACTTCATGACACCTTAAATATCCCCGGAAAGAGAAAAATGGATAAAGAAGTTGTGGTCCTTATGTACAATGGAATATCACTCAGATATGAAATCAATGTCATAAGGCAAGTAGAAGCAAGATGAGTGAACTTAGGTACGACGATTCTAAGTGAAATAAGTCACACAGAAAAAGACACTTATCATAAGCTATCACTTATAGAGGGAATGTAAAAACCGCTACAGTTGAACTGAATTACAAAACAGAACAGACTCACACGTTTAGAAAACACACTATGGCTGCTTAACGGGAAAGGTGAGGTGGGGTGATGCATAAAACAAGGGTTTCAAATTCGCTCAGATACCGTTCCATACACCCAATATGTAATAGACAAGACCTACTCCTTGCTCAGTGAACTGGACTCAACACCCCCTATTCACCGCACAAGAATATATGTGACTAGTAAGAATCTTAAAACCTATGTATTGATATCTCTCTGGAAGTGAGTCAAGTGAGTGTAAATCCGCATAAACACAGCCGTGAAAAGCAGCTAAACCCCATTATAAAAATAAATTACTTTTAAAAACCCGTAAAACAAAGACAGTGAAAGAGAGAGAAATTCTTACAAAATTCGTTCAGAGGCTGTGATGCAACCTGGATTGACCATATCGAGACCCACAGCTGGATTTGACATAAGGGTGGACACTCTTGGGGATGAGAGGTTTGGTGAGGTTGGGTGAGCAAACGCAGACCCTTTAAAGTAATACTGTGTGGTACCCATCCCATGGGTCCCAAATGTCCAGGTTCAAGGGAATCTTCCTACATCGAAAACATGCATGAGAAACCTAGAAGATGGTACACCGTCTGAACGGGAAAGGTTTCTGAAACGCACCTCATTTCTCATCTCCTTGTGCTCGGGTTCGCCATTCCAGCTTCTTAACTAGTAATCTCCCTAGTTGGAGAAACAGCACCTTTAACCTCCTGTTCCATACAGGTTGCACTTTGTCCTGAGGATGAACGGGAAGAGGGGCAACCAATGAGAGACTAGATCTAGGTGTTGGGACAGGCACAGGTCACTCTATTTTCACATCAGGAAGAAGAATTAACCACAGGCTCAGCCTGCCGCCAGGAACCAGAATAGGGCCTGAGGCAATCCCGCGCTTCTGCGGCCACCTCCCAAGAAAGCCAGTTGAAAAATGGAGCACATGGGTACTGCAATTCACAAACCTGCAGAGTTATAAATGATAACTCTCGTCCACAAATATATTGAGGGAAGGCAACGAAGAGCATTTGAAAGCTAGGCAGAATTGCAGGAAACTGGTTTCAGGAGGTAGATTCGAATCGGCTTTAAAGCACATGAAAAGCGGCAAAACGTTGACAATGATGCCCTTGGCCAAAAAGGGCGTATGCGTTTTTTCCTGAATATATTCAGGAAAAAACGCATACGCCCTTTTAGGCCAACCAAGCAACATGGAAAGGCAAATCAGCACTACAAAGGAGTCTCGCTTCGAATCGGTCAAAAGGGCAAAGCTGAAAAATGTGTCAAAACCACAAAAGCAGGACAGGCCATGGAGAAATGGGAGCCTTGCTACACTGATGGGCGGGATGTAAATTGCCAGCAGCCACTCTGGAGAAGTGTACGGTGTGGCCTTAAACATCGAAAAAACACAGCTTAGGGAGCATAGGGCACTTCCACTCATGGGCGTATAAATTGGGAAAACTAAAAATCAGCAAGACACAGGCACCCCAACGTTTAGGGCTGCTCTGTTGACAAGAACCTCCACTTCATGACACCTTAAATATCCCAGGAAAGTGAAAAATGGATAAAGAAGTTGTGGTCCTTATGTACAATGGAATATCACTCAGCCATGAAATCAATGTCATAAGGCTAGTAGCAGCATGATGAGTGGATTTAGGTACGACGACTCTAAGTGAAATAAGTCACACAGAAAAAGACACTTATCATAAGCTATCACGTATAGAGGGAATGTAAAAACTGCTACACTTGAACTGAATTACAAAAGAGAACAGAGTCACACGTGTAGAAAACACACTATGGCTGCTTAACGGGAAAGATGAGGTGGTGTGATGCATAAAACAAGGATTTCAAATTAGCTCAGATACCGTTCCATACACCCAATATGTAATAGACAAGACCTACTCCTTGCTCAGTGAACTGGACTCAACACCCCCTATTCACCGCACAAGAATATATCTGACTAGTGAGAATCTTAAAACCTATGTATTGATATCTCTCCGGAAGTGAGTCAAGTGTGTGTAAAGCCGCAAAAACACAGCTGTGAAAAGCAGCTAAACCCCATTATAAAAATAAATTAGTTTTAAAAACCCATGAAACAAAGACAGTGAAAGAGAGAGAAATTCTTACAAAATTCTTTCAGGGGTGTGACGCAACCTGGATTGACCATATCTAGAGCCACAGCTGGATGAGACATAGGGTGGACACTCTTGGGGCTGAGAGGTTTGGTGAGGTTGGGTGAGCCAACACAGACCCTTTAAGGTAATACTGCGTGGTACCCATCCCATGGGTCCCAAATCTCCAGGTTCAAGGGCATCTTCCTACATCGAAAACTTGCATGAGGAACCCAGAAGATGGTACACCGTGTGATTTTGAAAGGTTTCTAAAACGCACCTCATTTCTCATCTCCTTGTGCTCGGGTTCGCCATTCCAGCTATTTTAGTAGCAATCACCCTACTTGGAGAATCAGCACCTTTAACCTCCTGTTCCGTACAGGTTGCAATTTGTCCTGAGGATGAACGGGAAGAGGGGCAACCAATGAGAGACTAGATCTAGGTGTTGGGACAGGCACAGGTCACTCTATTTTCCCATCAGGAAAAAGAAATAACCACAGGCTCAGCCTGCCACCCAGAACCAGCATAGGGCCTGAGGCATACCCGCGCTTTTGCGGCCAGCTCCCAAAAAAGCGAGTTGAAAAATGGAGCTCAGGGGCACTGCAATTCACAAACCTGCAGAGTTATAAATGATAAGTCTCGTCCAAAAATATATTGAGGGAAGGCAACGAAGAGGATTTGAAAGCAAGGCAGAATTGCAGGAAACAGATTTCAGGAGGTAGATTCGAATCGCCTTTAAAGCACATGAAAATCGGCCAAACGTGGACAATGATGCCCTTGGGCAAAAAGGGCGTATGCGTTTTTTCCTGAATATATTCAGGAAAAAACGCATACGCCCTTTTTGGCCAACCAAGCAACCTGGAAAGGCAAATCAGCGCTACAAAGAAGTCTCGCTTCCCATCCATCAAAAGGGCCATGCTAATTAAAGTGTCAAAACCACAAATGCAGGACAGGCCATGGAGAAATTGGAGCCTTGCTACGCTGATGGGCGGGATATAAATTGCGAACAGCCACTCTGGAGAAGTGTACGGTGTGCCCTGAAACATCGAAAAAACACAGTTTAGGGAGCATATGGCACTTCCACTCATGGGCGTATAAACTGGGAAAACTAAAAATCAGCAAGACACAGGCACCCCAAAGTTTCGGGCTGCTCTGTTGACAAGAACCTCCACTTCATGACACCTTAAATATCCCAGGAAAGAGAAAAATGGATAAAGAAGTTGTGGTCCTTATGTACAATGGAATATCACTCAGACATGAAATCAATGTCATAAGGCTAGTAGCAGCATGATGGGTGGATTTAGGTATGACGACTCTAAGGGAAATAAGTCACACAGAAAAAGAGACTTATCGTAAGCTATCACTTATAGAGGGAATGTAAAAACCGCTACACTTGAACTGAATTACAAAACAGAACATAGTCACACGTTTAGAAAACACACTATGGCTGCTTAACGGGAAAGGTGAGGTGGGGTGATGCATAAAACAAGGGTTTCAAATTCGCTCAGACACCGTTCCATACACCCAATATGTAATAGACAAGACCTACTCCTTGCTCAGTGAACTGGACTCAACACCCCCTATTCACCGCACAAGAATATATGTGACTAGTAATAATCGTAAAACCTATGTATTGATATCTCTCTGGAAGTGTGTCAATTGGGTGTAAAGCCGCATAAACACAGCCGTGAAAAGCAGCTAAACCCCATTATAAAAATAAATTAGTTTTAAAAACCCATGAAACAAAGACAGTGAAAGAGAGAGAAATTCTTACAAAATTCATTCAGTGGCTGTGACGCAACCTGGATTGACCATATCTAGAGCCACAGCTGGATGAGACATAAGGGTGGACACTCTTGGGGCTGAGAGGTTTGGTGAGGTTGGGTGAGCAAACGCAGACCCTTTAAAGTAATACTGTGTGGTACCCATCCCATGGGTCCCAAATCTCCAGTTTCAAGGGCGTCTTCCTGCATCGAAAACATGCATGAGAAACCCAGAAGATGGTACACCGTGTGATCGGGAAAGGTTTCTAAAACTCACCTCGTTTCTCATCTCCTTGTGCTCGGGTTCGCCATTCCAGATACTTTACTAGCAATCTCCCTTCTTGGAGAATCAGCACCTTTAACCTCCTGTTCTGTACAGGTTGCAATTTGTCCTGAGGATGAACGGGAAGAGGGGCAACCAATGAGAGACTAGATCTAGGTGTTGGGACAGGCACAGGTCACTCTATTTTCCCATCAGGAAGAAGAATTAAGCACAGGCTCAGCCTGCCGCCCGGAATCAGAATAGTGCCTGAGGCAATCCCGCGATTTGAGGCCAGCTCCCAAAAAAGACAGTTGAAAAATGGAGCTGAGGGGCACTGCAATTCACAAACCTGCAGAATTATAAATGATAACTCTCGTCCACAAATATATTGAGGGAAGGCAACGAAGAGGATTTGAAAGCAAGGCAGAACTGCAGGAAACAGATTTCAGGAGGTAGATTCAATTCGCCTTTAAAGCACATGAAAAGCGGCAAAACGTCGACAATGATGCCCTTGGCCAAAAAGGGCGTATGCGTTTTTTCCTGAATATATTCAGGAAAAAACGCATACGCCCTTTTTGGCCAACCAAGCAACCTGGAAAGGCAAATCAGCGCTACAAAGAAGTCTCGCTTCCCATCGGTCTAAAGGGCCATGCTGATAAAAGTGTCAAAACCACAAATGCAGGACAGGCCATGGAGAAATTGGAGCCTTGCTACGCTGATGGGCGGGATGTAAATTGCCAGCAGCCACTCTGGAGAAGTGTACGGTGTGTCCTGAAACATCGAAAAAACACAGCTTAGGGAGCATAGGGAACGTCCACTCATGGGCGTATAAATTGGGAAAAATAAAAATCAGCAAGACACAGGCACCCCAAAGTTTAGGGCTGCTCTGTTGACAAGAACCTCCACTTCATGACACCTTAAATATCCCCGGAAAGAGAAAAATGGATAAAGAAGTTGTGGTCCTTATGTACAATGGAATATCACTCAGATATGAAATCAATGTCATAAGGCAAGTAGAAGCAAGATGAGTGAACTTAGGTACGACGATTCTAAGTGAAATAAGTCACACAGAAAAAGACACTTATCATAAGCTATCACTTATAGAGGGAATGTAAAAACCGCTACAGTTGAACTGAATTACAAAACAGAACAGACTCACACGTTTAGAAAACACACTATGGCTGCTTAACGGGAAAGGTGAGGTGGGGTGATGCATAAAACAAGGGTTTCAAATTCGCTCAGATACCGTTCCATACACCCAATATGTAATAGACAAGACCTACTCCTTGCTCAGTGAACTGGACTCAACACCCCCTATTCACCGCACAAGAATATATGTGACTAGTAAGAATCTTAAAACCTATGTATTGATATCTCTCTGGAAGTGAGTCAAGTGAGTGTAAATCCGCATAAACACAGCCGTGAAAAGCAGCTAAACCCCATTATAAAAATAAATTACTTTTAAAAACCCGTAAAACAAAGACAGTGAAAGAGAGAGAAATTCTTACAAAATTCGTTCAGAGGCTGTGATGCAACCTGGATTGACCATATCTAGACCCACAGCTGGATGAGACATAAGGGTGGACACTCTTGGGGATGAGAGGTTTGGTGAGGTTGGGTGAGCAAACGCAGACCCTTTAAAGTAATACTGTGTGGTACCCATCCCATGGGTCCCAAATGTCCAGGTTCAAGGGAATCTTCCTACATCGAAAACATGCATGAGAAACCTAGAAGATGGTACACCGTCTGAACGGGAAAGGTTTCTGAAACGCACCTCATTTCTCATCTCCTTGTGCTCGGGTTCGCCATTCCAGCTTCTTAACTAGTAATCTCCCTAGTTGGAGAAACAGCACCTTTAACCTCCTGTTCCATACAGGTTGCACTTTGTCCTGAGGATGAACGGGAAGAGGGGCAACCAATGAGAGACTAGATCTAGGTGTTGGGACAGGCACAGGTCACTCTATTTTCACATCAGGAAGAAGAATTAACCACAGGCTCAGCCTGCCGCCAGGAACCAGAATAGGGCCTGAGGCAATCCCGCGCTTCTGCGGCCACCTCCCAAGAAAGCCAGTTGAAAAATGGAGCACATGGGTACTGCAATTCACAAACCTGCAGAGTTATAAATGATAACTCTCGTCCACAAATATATTGAGGGAAGGCAACGAAGAGCATTTGAAAGCAAGGCAGAATTGCTGGAAACTGGTTTCAGGAGGTAGATTCGAATCGGCTTTAAAGCACATGAAAAGCGGCAAAACATCGACAATGATGCCCTTGGCCAAAAAGGGCGTATGCGTTTTTTCCTGAATATATTCAGGAAAAAACGCATACGCCCTTTTTGGCCAACCAAGCAACCTGGAAAGGCAAATCAGCGCTACAAAGAAGTCTCGCTTCCCATCGGTCAAAAGGGCCATGCTGAAAAATGTGTCAAAACCACAAAAGCAGGACGGGCCATGGAGAAATGGGAGCCTTGCTACGCTGATGGGCGGGACGTAAATTGCCAGCAACCACTCTGGAGAAGTGTACGGTGTGGCCTTAAACATCGAAAAAACACAGCTTATGGAGCATAGGGCACTTCCACTCATGGGCGTATAAATTGGGAAAATTAAAAATCAGCAAGACACAGGCAAACCAAAGTTTAGGGCTGCTCTGTTGACAGGAACCTCCACTTCATGACACCTTAAATATCCCAGGAAAGAGAAAAATGGATAAAGAAGTTGTGGTCCTTATGTACAATGGAATATCACTCAGCCATGAAATCAATGTTATAAGGCTAGAAGCAGCATGATGAGTGTATTTAGGTACGATGACTCTAAGTGAAATAAGTCACACCGAAATAGACACTTATCATAAGCTATCACTTATAGAGGGAATGTAAAAACTGCTACACATGAACTGAATTACAAAAGAGAAAAGAGTCACAGGTTTAGAAAACACACTATGGCTGCTTAACGGGAAAGGTGAGGTGGTGTGATGCATAAAACAAGGGTTTCAAATTAGCTCAGATACCGTTCCATACACCGAATATGTAATAGACAAGACCTACTCCTTGCTCAGTGAACTGGACTCAACACCCCCTATTCACCACACAAGTATATATCTGACTAGTAAGAATCTTAAAACCTATGTATTGATATCTGTCTGGAAGTGAGTCAAGTGGGTGTAAAGCCGCATAAACACAGCCGTGAAAAGCAGCTAAACCCCATTATAAAAATAAATTACTTGTAAAAACCCGTAAAACAAAGACAGTGAAAGAGAGAGAAATTCTTACACAATTCGTTCAGGGGTTGTGATGAAACCTGGATTGACCATATCTAGACCCACAGCTGGATGAGACCTAAGGGTGGACACTCTTGGGTCTGACAGGTTTGGTGAGGTTGGGTGAGCAAACGCAGACCCTTTAAAATAATACTGTGTGGTACCCATCCCATGGGTCCCAAATCTCCAGTTTCAAGGGCATCTTCCTGCATCGAAAACATGCATGAGAAACCCAGAAGATGGTACACCGTGTGATCGGGAAAGGTTTCTAAAACGCACCTCATTTCTCATCTCCTTGTGCTCGGGTTTGCCATTCCAGATACTTTACTAGCAATCTCCCTTCTTGGAGAAAAAGCACCTTTAACCTCCTGATCTGTACAGGTTGCAATTTGTCCTGAGGAAGAACGGGAAGAGGGGCAACCAATGAGAGACTAGATCTAGGTGTTGGGACAGGCACAGGTCACTCTATTTTCCCGTCAGGAAGAAGAATTAACCACAGGCTCAGCCTGCCGCCGGGAACCAGAATAGGGCCTGAGGCAATCCCGCGCTTCTGCGGCCAGCTCCCAAAAAAGCCAGTTGAAAAATGGAGCACATGGGCACTGCAATTCACAAACCTGCAGAGTTATAAATGATAACTCTCGTCCACAAATATATTGAGGGAAGGCAACGAAGAGGATTTGAAAGCAAGGCAGAATTGCAGGAAACAGGTTTCAGGAGGTAGATTCGAATCGGCTTTAAAGCACATGAAAAGCGGCAAAACGTCGACAATGATGCCCTTGGCCAAAAAGGGCGTATGCGTTTTTTCCTGAATATATTCAGGAAAAAACGCATACGCCCTCTTTGGCCAAACAAGCAACCTGGAAAGGCAAATCAGCGCTACAAAGAAGTCTCGCTTCCCATCGGTCAAAAGGGTCATGCTGCAAAAAGTGTCAAAACCAGAAATGCAGAACAGGCCATGGAGAAATGGCAGCCTTGCTACGCTGATGGGTGCGATGTAAATTGTCAGCAGCCACTCTGGAGAAGTGTACGGTGTGTCCTGAAACATCGAAAAAACACAGCTTAGGGAGCATAGGGCACGTCCACTCATGGGCATATAAATTGGGAAAACTAAAAATCAGCAAGACAGAGGCACCCCAAAGTTTAGGGCTGCTCTGTTGACAAGGACCTCCACTTCATGACACCTTAAATATCCCAGGAAAGAGAAAAATGGATAAAGAAGTTGTGGTCCTTATGTACAATGGAATATCACTCAGACATGAAATCAATGTCATAAGGCAAGTAGAAGCAAGATGAGTGGACATAGGTACGACGATTCTAAGTGAAATAAGTCACACAGAAAAAGACACTTATCATAAGCTATCACTTATAGAGGGAATGTAAAAACCGCTACACTTGAACTGAATTACAAAACAGAACAGACTCACACGTTCAGAAAACACACTATGGCTGCTTAACAGGAAAGGCCAGGTGGGGTGATGCATAAAACAAGGGTTTTAAATTCGCTCAGATACCGTTCCATACACCCAATATGTAATAGACAAGACCTACTCCTTGCTCAGTGAACTGGACTCAACACCCCCTATTCACCGCACAAGAATATATGTGACTAGTAAGAATCTTAAAACCTATGTATTGATATCTCTCTGGAAGTGAGTCAAGTGAGTGTAAATCCGCATAAACACAGCCGTGAAAAGCAGCTAAACCCCATTATAAAAATAAATTACTTTTAAAAACCCGTAAAACAAAGACAGTGAAAGAGAGAGAAATTCTTACAAAATTCGTTCAGAGGCTGTGATGCAACCTGGATTGACCATATCGAGACCCACAGCTGGATGAGACATAAGGGTGGACACTCTTGGGGATGAGAGGTTTGGTGAGGTTGGGTGAGCAAACGCAGACCCTTTAAAGTAATACTGTGTGGTACCCATCCCAAGGTCCCAAATGTCCAGGTTCAAGGGAATCTTCCTACATCGAAAACATGCATGAGAATCCTAGAAGATGGTACACCGTCTGAACGGGAAAGGTTTCTGAAACGCACCTCATTTCTCATCTCCTTGTGCTCAGGTTCCCCATTCCAGCTTCTTAACTAGTAATCTCCCTACTTGGAGAAACAGCAACTTTAACCTCCTGTTCCATACAGGTTGCACTTTGTCCTGAGGATGAACGGGAAGAGGGGCAACCAATGAGAGACTAGATCTAGGTGTTGGGACAGGCACAGGTCACTCTATTTTCACATCAGGAAGAAGAATTAACCACAGGCTCAGCCTGCCGCCAGGAACCAGAATAGGGCCTGAGGCAATCCCGCGCTTCTGCGGCCACCTCCCAAAAAAGCCAGTTGAAAAATGGAGCACATGGGTACTGCAATTCACACACCTGCAGAGTTATAAATGATAACTCTCGTCCACAAATATATTGAGGGAAGGCAACGAAGAGCATTTGAAAGCTAGGCAGAATTGCAGGAAACTGGTTTCAGGAGGTAGATTCGAATCGGCTTTAAAGCACATGAAAAGCGGCAAAACGTTGACAATGATGCCCTTGGCCAAAAAGGGCGTATGCGTTTTTTCCTGAATATATTCAGGAAAAAACGCATACGCCCTTTTAGGCCAACCAAGCAACATGGAAAGGCAAATCAGCACTACAAAGGAGTCTCGCTTCGAATCGGTCAAAAGGGCCAAGCTGAAAAATGTGTCAAAACCACAAAAGCAGGACAGGCCATGGAGAAATGGGAGCCTTGCTACACTGATGGGCGGGATGTAAATTGCCAGCAGCCACTCTGGAGAAGTGTACGGTGTGTCCTGAAACATCGAAAAAAGACAGCTTAGGGAGCATAGGGCACTTCCACTCATGGGCGTATAAATTGGGAAAACTAAAAATCAGCAAGACACAGGCACCCCAACGTTTAGGGCTGCTCTGTTGACAAGAACCTCCACTTCATGACACCTTAAATATCCCAGGAAAGAGAAAAATGGATAAAGAAGTTGCGGTCCTTATGTACAATGGAATATCACTCAGCCATGAAATCAATGTCATAAGGCTAGTAGCAGCATGATGAGTGGATTTAGGTACGACGACTCTAAGTGAAATAAGTCACACAGAAAAAGACACTTATCATAAGCTATCACGTATAGAGGGAATGTAAAAACTGCTACACTTGAACTGAATTACAAAAGAGAAGAGTCACACGTTTAGAAAACACACTATGGCTGCTTAACGGGAAAGGTGAGGTGGTGTGATGCATAAAACAAGGGTTTCAAATTAGCTCAGATACCGTTCCATACACCCAATATGTAATAGACAAGACCTACTCCTTGCTCAGTGAACTGGACTCAACACCCCCTATGCACCGCACAAGAATATATGTGACTAGTAAGAATCTTAAAACCTATGTATTGATATCTCTCTGGAAGTGTGTCAAGTGTGTGTAAAGCCGCATAAACACAGCCGTGAAAAGCAGCTAAACCCCATTATAAAAATAAATTAGTTTTAAAAACCCATGAAACAAAGACAGTGAAAGAGACAGAAATTCTTACAAAATTCATTCAGGGGCTGTGACGCAACCTGGATTGACCATATCTAGACCCACAGCTGGATGAGATATAAGGGTGGACATTCTTGGGGCTGAGAGGTTTGGTGAGGTTGGGTGAGCCAACACAGACCCTTTAAGGTAATACTGCGTGGTACCCATCCCATGGGTCCCAAATCTCCAGGTTCAAGGGCATCTTCCTACATCGAAAACTTGCATGAGGAACCCAGAAGATGGTACACCGTGTGATTTTGAAAGGTTTCTAAAACGCACCTCATTTCTCATCTCCTTGTGCTCAGGTTCGCCATTCCAGGTACTTCACTAGCAATCTCCCTACTTGGAGAATCAGCACCTTTAACCTCCTGTTCCGTACAGGTTTCAATTTGTCTTGAGGATGAACGGGAAGAGGGACAGCCAATGAGAGACTAGATCTAGGTGTTGGAACAGGCACAGGTCACTCTATTTTCTCATCAGGAAGAAGAAATAACCACAGGCTCAGCCTGCCACCCGGAACCAGAATAGGGCCTGAGGCAATCCCGCGCTTCTGCGGCCAGCTCCCAAAAAAGCCAGTTGAAAAACGGAGCACATGGGCACTGCAATTCACAACCCTGCAGAGTTATAAATGATAACTCTCGTCCACAAATATATTGAGGGAAGGCAACGAAGAGGATTTGAAAGCAAGGCAGAATTGCAGGAAACAGGTTTCAGGAGGTAGATTCGAATCGCCTTTAAAGCACATGAAAAGCGGCAAAACGTGGACAATGATGCCCTTGGCCAAAAAGGGCGTATGCGTTTTTTCCTGAATATATTCAGGAAAAAACGCATACGCCCTTTTTGGCCAACCAAGCAACCTGGAAAGGCAAATCAGCGCTACAAAGAAGTCTCGCTTCCCATCGGTCTAAAGGGCCATGCTGATAAAAGTGTCAAAACCACAAATGCAGGACAGGCCATGGAGAAATTGGAGCCTTGCTACGCTGATGGGCGGGATGTAAATTGCCAGCAGCCACTCTGGAGAAGTGTACGGTGTGTCCTGAAACATCGAAAAAACACAGCTTAGGGAGCATAGGGAACGTCCACTCATGGGCGTATAAATTGGGAAAAATAAAAATCAGCAAGACACAGGCACCCCAAAGTTTAGGGCTGCTCTGTTGACAAGAACCTCCACTTCATGACACCTTAAATATCCCCGGAAAGAGAAAAATGGATAAAGAAGTTGTGGTCCTTATGTACAATGGAATATCACTCAGATATGAAATCAATGTCATAAGGCAAGTAGAAGCAAGATGAGTGAACTTAGGTACGACGATTCTAAGTGAAATAAGTCACACAGAAAAAGACACTTATCATAAGCTATCACTTATAGAGGGAATGTAAAAACCGCTACAGTTGAACTGAATTACAAAACAGAACAGACTCACACGTTTAGAAAACACACTATGGCTGCTTAACGGGAAAGGTGAGGTGGGGTGATGCATAAAACAAGGGTTTCAAATTCGCTCAGATACCGTTCCATACACCCAATATGTAATAGACAAGACCTACTCCTTGCTCAGTGAACTGGACTCAACACCCCCTATTCACCGCACAAGAATATATGTGACTAGTAAGAATCTTAAAACCTATGTATTGATATCTCTCTGGAAGTGAGTCAAGTGAGTGTAAATCCGCATAAACACAGCCGTGAAAAGCAGCTAAACCCCATTATAAAAATAAATTACTTTTAAAAACCCGTAAAACAAAGACAGTGAAAGAGAGAGAAATTCTTACAAAATTCGTTCAGAGGCTGTGATGCAACCTGGATTGACCATATCGAGACCCACAGCTGGATGAGACATAAGGGTGGACACTCTTGGGGATGAGAGGTTTGGTGAGGTTGGGTGAGCAAACGCAGACCCTTTAAAGTAATACTGTGTGGTACCCATCCCATGGGTCCCAAATGTCCAGGTTCAAGGGAATCTTCCTACATCGAAAACATGCATGAGAAACCTAGAAGATGGTACACCGTCTGAACGGGAAAGGTTTCTGAAACGCACCTCATTTCTCATCTCCTTGTGCTCGGGTTCGCCATTCCAGCTTCTTAACTAGTAATCTCCCTAGTTGGAGAAACAGCACCTTTAACCTCCTGTTCCATACAGGTTGCACTTTGTCCTGAGGATGAACGGGAAGAGGGGCAACCAATGAGAGACTAGATCTAGGTGTTGGGACAGGCACAGGTCACTCTATTTTCACATCAGGAAGAAGAATTAACCACAGGCTCAGCCTGCCGCCAGGAACCAGAATAGGGCCTGAGGCAATCCCGCGCTTCTGCGGCCACCTCCCAAGAAAGCCAGTTGAAAAATGGAGCACATGGGTACTGCAATTCACAAACCTGCAGAGTTATAAATGATAACTCTCGTCCACAAATATATTGAGGGAAGGCAACGAAGAGCATTTGAAAGCAAGGCAGAATTGCTGGAAACTGGTTTCAGGAGGTAGATTCGAATCGGCTTTAAAGCACATGAAAAGCGGCAAAACATCGACAATGATGCCCTTGGCCAAAAAGGGCGTATGCGTTTTTTCCTGAATATATTCAGGAAAAAACGCATACGCCCTTTTTGGCCAACCAAGCAACCTGGAAAGGCAAATCAGCGCTACAAAGAAGTCTCGCTTCCCATCGGTCAAAAGGGCCATGCTGAAAAATGTGTCAAAACCACAAAAGCAGGACGGGCCATGGAGAAATGGGAGCCTTGCTACGCTGATGGGCGGGACGTAAATTGCCAGCAACCACTCTGGAGAAGTGTACGGTGTGGCCTTAAACATCGAAAAAACACAGCTTATGGAGCATAGGGCACTTCCACTCATGGGCGTATAAATTGGGAAAATTAAAAATCAGCAAGACACAGGCAAACCAAAGTTTAGGGCTGCTCTGTTGACAGGAACCTCCACTTCATGACACCTTAAATATCCCAGGAAAGAGAAAAATGGATAAAGAAGTTGTGGTCCTTATGTACAATGGAATATCACTCAGCCATGAAATCAATGTTATAAGGCTAGAAGCAGCATGATGAGTGTATTTAGGTACGATGACTCTAAGTGAAATAAGTCACACCGAAATAGACACTTATCATAAGCTATCACTTATAGAGGGAATGTAAAAACTGCTACACATGAACTGAATTACAAAAGAGAAAAGAGTCACAGGTTTAGAAAACACACTATGGCTGCTTAACGGGAAAGGTGAGGTGGTGTGATGCATAAAACAAGGGTTTCAAATTAGCTCAGATACCGTTCCATACACCGAATATGTAATAGACAAGACCTACTCCTTGCTCAGTGAACTGGACTCAACACCCCCTATTCACCACACAAGTATATATCTGACTAGTAAGAATCTTAAAACCTATGTATTGATATCTGTCTGGAAGTGAGTCAAGTGGGTGTAAAGCCGCATAAACACAGCCGTGAAAAGCAGCTAAACCCCATTATAAAAATAAATTACTTGTAAAAACCCGTAAAACAAAGACAGTGAAAGAGAGAGAAATTCTTACACAATTCGTTCAGGGGTTGTGATGAAACCTGGATTGACCATATCTAGACCCACAGCTGGATGAGACCTAAGGGTGGACACTCTTGGGGCTGACAGGTTTGGTGAGGTTGGGTGAGCAAACGCAGACCCTTTAAAATAATACTGTGTGGTACCCATCCCATGGGTCCCAAATCTCCAGTTTCAAGGGCATCTTCCTGCATCGAAAACATGCATGAGAAACCCAGAAGATGGTACACCGTGTGATCGGGAAAGGTTTCTAAAACGCACCTCATTTCTCATCTCCTTGTGCTCGGGTTTGCCATTCCAGATACTTTACTAGCAATCTCCCTTCTTGGAGAAAAAGCACCTTTAACCTCCTGATCTGTACAGGTTGCAATTTGTCCTGAGGAAGAACGGGAAGAGGGGCAACCAATGAGAGACTAGATCTAGGTGTTGGGACAGGCACAGGTCACTCTATTTTCCCGTCAGGAAGAAGAATTAACCACAGGCTCAGCCTGCCGCCGGGAACCAGAATAGGGCCTGAGGCAATCCCGCGCTTCTGCGGCCAGCTCCCAAAAAAGCCAGTTGAAAAATGGAGCACATGGGCACTGCAATTCACAAACCTGCAGAGTTATAAATGATAACTCTCGTCCACAAATATATTGAGGGAAGGCAACGAAGAGGATTTGAAAGCAAGGCAGAATTGCAGGAAACAGGTTTCAGGAGGTAGATTCGAATCGGCTTTAAAGCACATGAAAAGCGGCAAAACGTCGACAATGATGCCCTTGGCCAAAAAGGGCGTATGCGTTTTTTCCTGAATATATTCAGGAAAAAACGCATACGCCCTCTTTGGCCAAACAAGCAACCTGGAAAGGCAAATCAGCGCTACAAAGAAGTCTCGCTTCCCATCGGTCAAAAGGGTCATGCTGCAAAAAGTGTCAAAACCAGAAATGCAGAACAGGCCATGGAGAAATGGCAGCCTTGCTACGCTGATGGGTGCGATGTAAATTGTCAGCAGCCACTCTGGAGAAGTGTACGGTGTGTCCTGAAACATCGAAAAAACACAGCTTAGGGAGCATAGGGCACGTCCACTCATGGGCATATAAATTGGGAAAACTAAAAATCAGCAAGACAGAGGCACCCCAAAGTTTAGGGCTGCTCTGTTGACAAGGACCTCCACTTCATGACACCTTAAATATCCCAGGAAAGAGAAAAATGGATAAAGAAGTTGTGGTCCTTATGTACAATGGAATATCACTCAGACATGAAATCAATGTCATAAGGCAAGTAGAAGCAAGATGAGTGGACATAGGTACGACGATTCTAAGTGAAATAAGTCACACAGAAAAAGACACTTATCATAAGCTATCACTTATAGAGGGAATGTAAAAACCGCTACACTTGAACTGAATTACAAAACAGAACAGACTCACACGTTCAGAAAACACACTATGGCTGCTTAACAGGAAAGGCCAGGTGGGGTGATGCATAAAACAAGGGTTTTAAATTCGCTCAGATACCGTTCCATACACCCAATATGTAATAGACAAGACCTACTCCTTGCTCAGTGAACTGGACTCAACACCCCCTATTCACCGCACAAGAATATATGTGACTAGTAAGAATCTTAAAACCTATGTATTGATATCTCTCTGGAAGTGAGTCAAGTGAGTGTAAATCCGCATAAACACAGCCGTGAAAAGCAGCTAAACCCCATTATAAAAATAAATTACTTTTAAAAACCCGTAAAACAAAGACAGTGAAAGAGAGAGAAATTCTTACAAAATTCGTTCAGAGGCTGTGATGCAACCTGGATTGACCATATCGAGACCCACGGCTGGATGAGACATAAGGGTGGACACTCTTGGGGATGAGAGGTTTGGTGAGGTTGGGTGAGCAAACGCAGACCCTTTAAAGTAATACTGTGTGGTACCCATCCCAAGGTCCCAAATGTCCAGGTTCAAGGGAATCTTCCTACATCGAAAACATGCATGAGAATCCTAGAAGATGGTACACCGTCTGAATGGGAAAGGTTTCTGAAACGCACCTCATTTCTCATCTCCTTGTGCTCAGGTTCCCCATTCCAGCTTCTTAACTAGTAATCTCCCTACTTGGAGAAACAGCAACTTTAACCTCCTGTTCCATACAGGTTGCACTTTGTCCTGAGGATGAACGGGAAGAGGGGCAACCAATGAGAGACTAGATCTAGGTGTTGGGACAGGCACAGGTCACTCTATTTTCACATCAGGAAGAAGAATTAACCACAGGCTCAGCCTGCCGCCAGGAACCAGAATAGGGCCTGAGGCAATCCCGCGCTTCTGCGGCCACCTCCCAAAAAAGCCAGTTGAAAAATGGAGCACATGGGTACTGCAATTCACACACCTGCAGAGTTATAAATGATAACTCTCGTCCACAAATATATTGAGGGAAGGCAACGAAGAGCATTTGAAAGCTAGGCAGAATTGCAGGAAACTGGTTTCAGGAGGTAGATTCGAATCGGCTTTAAAGCACATGAAAAGCGGCAAAACGTTGACAATGATGCCCTTGGCCAAAAAGGGCGTATGCGTTTTTTCCTGAATATATTCAGGAAAAAACGCATACGCCCTTTAAGCCAACCAAGCAACATGGAAAGGCAAATCAGCACTACAAAGGAGTCTCGCTTCGAATCGGTCAAAAGGGCCAAGCTGAAAAATGTGTCAAAACCACAAAAGCAGGACAGGCCATGGAGAAATGGGAGCCTTGCTACACTGATGGGCGGGATGTAAATTGCCAGCAGCCACTCTGGAGAAGTGTACGGTGTGTCCTGAAACATCGAAAAAAGACAGCTTAGGGAGCATAGGGCACTTCCACTCATGGGCGTATAAATTGGGAAAACTAAAAATCAGCAAGACACAGGCACCCCAACGTTTAGGGCTGCTCTGTTGACAAGAACCTCCACTTCATGACACCTTAAATATCCCAGGAAAGAGAAAAATGGATAAAGAAGTTGCGGTCCTTATGTACAATGGAATATCACTCAGCCATGAAATCAATGTCATAAGGCTAGTAGCAGCATGATGAGTGGATTTAGGTACGACGACTCTAAGTGAAATAAGTCACACAGAAAAAGACACTTATCATAAGCTATCACGTATAGAGGGAATGTAAAAACTGCTACACTTGAACTGAATTACAAAAGAGAAGAGTCACACGTTTAGAAAACACACTATGGCTGCTTAACGGGAAAGGTGAGGTGGTGTGATGCATAAAACAAGGGTTTCAAATTAGCTCAGATACCGTTCCATACACCCAATATGTAATAGACAAGACCTACTCCTTGCTCAGTGAACTGGACTCAACACCCCCTATGCACCGCACAAGAATATATGTGACTAGTAAGAATCTTAAAACCTATGTATTGATATCTCTCTGGAAGTGTGTCAAGTGTGTGTAAAGCCGCATAAACACAGCCGTGAAAAGCAGCTAAACCCCATTATAAAAATAAATTAGTTTTAAAAACCCATGAAACAAAGACAGTGAAAGAGACAGAAATTCTTACAAAATTCATTCAGGGGCTGTGACGCAACCTGGATTGACCATATCTAGACCCACAGCTGGATGAGACATAAGGGTGGACATTCTTGGGGCTGAGAGGTTTGGTGAGGTTGGGTGAGCCAACACAGACCCTTTAAGGTAATACTGCGTGGTACCCATCCCATGGGTCCCAAATCTCCAGGTTCAAGGGCATCTTCCTACATCGAAAACTTGCATGAGGAACCCAGAAGATGGTACACCGTGTGATTTTGAAAGGTTTCTAAAACGCACCTCATTTCTCATCTCCTTGTGCTCAGGTTCGCCATTCCAGGTACTTCACTAGCAATCTCCCTACTTGGAGAATCAGCACCTTTAACCTCCTGTTCCGTACAGGTTTCAATTTGTCTTGAGGATGAACGGGAAGAGGGACAGCCAATGAGAGACTAGATCTAGGTGTTGGAACAGGCACAGGTCACTCTATTTTCTCATCAGGAAGAAGAAATAACCACAGGCTCAGCCTGCCACCCGGAACCAGAATAGGGCCTGAGGCAATCCCGCGCTTCTGCGGCCAGCTCCCAAAAAAGCCAGTTGAAAAACGGAGCACATGGGCACTGCAATTCACAACCCTGCAGAGTTATAAATGATAACTCTCGTCCACAAATATATTGAGGGAAGGCAACGAAGAGGATTTGAAAGCAAGGCAGAATTGCAGGAAACAGGTTTCAGGAGGTAGATTCGAATCGCCTTTAAAGCACATGAAAAGCGGCAAAACGTGGACAATGATGCCCTTGGCCAAAAAGGGCGTATGCGTTTTTTCCTGAATATATTCAGGAAAAAACGCATACGCCCTTTTTGGCCAACCAAGCAACATGGAAAGGCAAATCAGCACTACAAAGGAGTCTCGCTTCGAATCGGTCAAAAGGGCCATGCTGAATAAAGTGTCAAAATCACAAAAGCAGGACAGGCCATGGAGAAATGGGAGCCTTGCTACACTGATGGGCGGGATGTAAATTGCCAGCAGCCACTCTGGAGAAGTGTACGGTGTGGCCTTAAACATCGAAAAAACACAGCTTAGGGAGCATAGGGCACTTCCACTCATGGGCGTATAAATTGGGAAAACTAAAAATCAGCAAGACACAGGCACCCCAACGTTTAGGGCTGCTCTGTTGACAAGAACCTCCACTTCATGACACCTTAAATATCCCAGGAAAGTGAAAAATGGATAAAGAAGTTGTGGTCCTTATGTACAATGGAATATCACTCAGCCATGAAATCAATGTCATAAGGCTAGTAGCAGCATGATGAGTGGATTTAGGTACGACGACTCTAAGTGAAATAAGTCACACAGAAAAAGACACTTATCATAAGCTATCACGTATAGAGGGAATGTAAAAACTGCTACACTTGAACTGAATTACAAAAGAGAACAGAGTCACACGTGTAGAAAACACACTATGGCTGCTTAACGGGAAAGATGAGGTGGTGTGATGCATAAAACAAGGATTTCAAATTAGCTCAGATACCGTTCCATACACCCAATATGTAATAGACAAGACCTACTCCTTGCTCAGTGAACTGGACTCAACACCCCCTATTCACCGCACAAGAATATATCTGACTAGTGAGAATCTTAAAACCTATGTATTGATATCTCTCCGGAAGTGAGTCAAGTGTGTGTAAAGCCGCAAAAACACAGCTGTGAAAAGCAGCTAAACCCCATTATAAAAATAAATTAGTTTTAAAAACCCATGAAACAAAGACAGTGAAAGAGACAGAAATTCTTACAAAATTCATTCAGGGGTGTGACGCAACCTGGATTGACCATATCTAGAGCCACAGCTGGATGAGACATAGGGTGGACACTCTTGGGGCTGAGAGGTTTGGTGAGGTTGGGTGAGCCAACACAGACCCTTTAAGGTAATACTGCGTGGTACCCATCCCATGGGTCCCAAATCTCCAGGTTCAAGGGCATCTTCCTACATCGAAAACTTGCATGAGGAACCCAGAAGATGGTACACCGTGTGATTTTGAAAGGTTTCTAAAACGCACCTCATTTCTCATCTCCTTGTGCTCGGGTTCGCCATTCCAGCTATTTTAGTAGCAATCACCCTACTTGGAGAATCAGCACCTTTAACCTCCTGTTCCGTACAGGTTGCAATTTGTCCTGAGGATGAACGGGAAGAGGGGCAACCAATGAGAGACTAGATCTAGGTGTTGGGACAGGCACAGGTCACTCTATTTTCCCATCAGGAAAAAGAAATAACCACAGGCTCAGCCTGCCACCCAGAACCAGCATAGGGCCTGAGGCATACCCGCGCTTTTGCGGCCAGCTCCCAAAAAAGCGAGTTGAAAAATGGAGCTCAGGGGCACTGCAATTCACAAACCTGCAGAGTTATAAATGATAAGTCTCGTCCAAAAATATATTGAGGGAAGGCAACGAAGAGGATTTGAAAGCAAGGCAGAATTGCAGGAAACAGATTTCAGGAGGTAGATTCGAATCGCCTTTAAAGCACATGAAAATCGGCCAAACGTGGACAATGATGCCCTTGGGCAAAAAGGGCGTATGCGTTTTTTCCTGAATATATTCAGGAAAAAACGCATACGCCCTTTTTGGCCAACCAAGCAACCTGGAAAGGCAAATCAGCGCTACAAAGAAGTCTCGCTTCCCATCCATCAAAAGGGCCATGCTAATTAAAGTGTCAAAACCACAAATGCAGGACAGGCCATGGAGAAATTGGAGCCTTGCTACGCTGATGGGCGGGATATAAATTGCGAACAGCCACTCTGGAGAAGTGTACGGTGTGCCCTGAAACATCGAAAAAACACAGTTTAGGGAGCATATGGCACTTCCACTCATGGGCGTATAAACTGGGAAAACTAAAAATCAGCAAGACACAGGCACCCCAAAGTTTCGGGCTGCTCTGTTGACAAGAACCTCCACTTCATGACACCTTAAATATCCCAGGAAAGAGAAAAATGGATAAAGAAGTTGTGGTCCTTATGTACAATGGAATATCACTCAGACATGAAATCAATGTCATAAGGCTAGTAGCAGCATGATGGGTGGATTTAGGTATGACGACTCTAAGGGAAATAAGTCACACAGAAAAAGAGACTTATCGTAAGCTATCACTTATAGAGGGAATGTAAAAACCGCTACACTTGAACTGAATTACAAAACAGAACATAGTCACACGTTTAGAAAACACACTATGGCTGCTTAACGGGAAAGGTGAGGTGGGGTGATGCATAAAACAAGGGTTTCAAATTCGCTCAGACACCGTTCCATACACCCAATATGTAATAGACAAGACCTACTCCTTGCTCAGTGAACTGGACTCAACACCCCCTATTCACCGCACAAGAATATATGTGACTAGTAATAATCGTAAAACCTATGTATTGATATCTCTCTGGAAGTGTGTCAATTGGGTGTAAAGCCGCATAAACACAGCCGTGAAAAGCAGCTAAACCCCATTATAAAAATAAATTAGTTTTAAAAACCCATGAAACAAAGACAGTGAAAGAGAGAGAAATTCTTACAAAATTCATTCAGTGGCTGTGACGCAACCTGGATTGACCATATCTAGAGCCACAGCTGGATGAGACATAAGGGTGGACACTCTTGGGGCTGAGAGGTTTGGTGAGGTTGGGTGAGCAAACGCAGACCCTTTAAAGTAATACTGTGTGGTACCCATCCCATGGGTCCCAAATCTCCAGTTTCAAGGGCGTCTTCCTGCATCGAAAACATGCATGAGAAACCCAGAAGATGGTACACCGTGTGATCGGGAAAGGTTTCTAAAACGCACCTCGTTTCTCATCTCCTTGTGCTCGGGTTCGCCATTCCAGATACTTTACTAGCAATCTCCCTTCTTGGAGAATCAGCACCTTTAACCTCCTGTTCTGTACAGGTTGCAATGTGTCCTGAGGATGAACGGGAAGAGGGGCAACCAATGAGAGACTAGATCTAGGTGTTGGGACAGGCACAGGTCACTCTATTTTCCCATCAGGAAGAAGAATTAAGCACAGGCTCAGCCTGCCGCCCGGAATCAGAATAGTGCCTGAGGCAATCCCGCGATTTGAGGCCAGCTCCCAAAATAGCGAGTTGAAAAATGGAGCTGAGGGGCACTGCAATTCACAAACCTGCAGAATTATAAATGATAACTCTCGTCCACAAATATATTGAGGGAAGGCAACGAAGAGGATTTGAAAGCAAGGCAGAACTGCAGGAAACAGATTTCAGGAGGTAGATTCAATTCGCCTTTAAAGCACATGAAAAGCGGCAAAACGTCGACAATGATGCCCTTGGCCAAAAAGGGCGTATGCGTTTTTTCCTGAATATATTCAGGAAAAAACGCATACGCCCTTTTTGGCCAACCAAGCAACCTGGAAAGGCAAATCAGCGCTACAAAGAAGTCTCGCTTCCCATCGGTCTAAAGGGCCATGCTGATAAAAGTGTCAAAACCACAAATGCAGGACAGGCCATGGAGAAATTGGAGCCTTGCTACGCTGATGGGCGGGATGTAAATTGCCAGCAGCCACTCTGGAGAAGTGTACGGTGTGTCCTGAAACATCGAAAAAACACAGCTTAGGGAGCATAGGGAACGTCCACTCATGGGCGTATAAATTGGGAATAATAAAAATCAGCAAGACACAGGCACCCCAAAGTTTAGGGCTGCTCTGTTGACAAGAACCTCCACTTCATGACACCTTAAATATCCCCGGAAAGAGAAAAATGGATAAAGAAGTTGTGGTCCTTATGTACAATGGAATATCACTCAGATATGAAATCAATGTCATAAGGCAAGTAGAAGCAAGATGAGTGAACTTAGGTACGACGATTCTAAGTGAAATAAGTCACACAGAAAAAGACACTTATCATAAGCTATCACTTATAGAGGGAATGTAAAAACCGCTACAGTTGAACTGAATTACAAAACAGAACAGACTCACACGTTTAGAAAACACACTATGGCTGCTTAACGGGAAAGGTGAGGTGGGGTGATGCATAAAACAAGGGTTTCAAATTCGCTCAGATACCGTTCCATACACCCAATATGTAATAGACAAGACCTACTCCTTGCTCAGTGAACTGGACTCAACACCCCCTATTCACCGCACAAGAATATATGTGACTAGTAAGAATCTTAAAACCTATGTATTGATATCTCTCTGGAAGTGAGTCAAGTGAGTGTAAATCCGCATAAACACAGCCGTGAAAAGCAGCTAAACCCCATTATAAAAATAAATTACTTTTAAAAACCCGTAAAACAAAGACAGTGAAAGAGAGAGAAATTCTTACAAAATTCGTTCAGAGGCTGTGATGCAACCTGGATTGACCATATCTAGACCCACAGCTGGATGAGACATAAGGGTGGACACTCTTGGGGATGAGAGGTTTGGTGAGGTTGGGTGAGCAAACGCAGACCCTTTAAAGTAATACTGTGTGGTACCCATCCCATGGGTCCCAAATGTCCAGGTTCAAGGGAATCTTCCTACATCGAAAACATGCATGAGAAACCTAGAAGATGGTACACCGTCTGAACGGGAAAGGTTTCTGAAACGCACCTCATTTCTCATCTCCTTGTGCTCGGGTTCGCCATTCCAGCTTCTTAACTAGTAATCTCCCTAGTTGGAGAAACAGCACCTTTAACCTCCTGTTCCATACAGGTTGCACTTTGTCCTGAGGATGAACGGGAAGAGGGGCAACCAATGAGAGACTAGATCTAGGTGTTGGGACAGGCACAGGTCACTCTATTTTCACATCAGGAAGAAGAATTAACCACAGGCTCAGCCTGCCGCCAGGAACCAGAATAGGGCCTGAGGCAATCCCGCGCTTCTGCGGCCACGTCCCAAAAAAGCCAGTTGAAAAATGGAGCACATGGGTACTGCAATTCACAAACCTGCAGAGTTATAAATGATAACTCTCGTCCACAAATATATTGAGGGAAGGCAACGAAGAGCATTTGAAAGCTAGGCAGAATTGCAGGAAACTGGTTTCAGGAGGTAGATTCGAATCGGCTTTAAAGCACATGAAAAGCGGCAAAACGTTGACAATGATGCCCTTGGCCAAAAAGGGCGTATGCGTTTTTTCCTGAATATATTCAGGAAAAAACGCATACGCCCTTTTAGGCCAACCAAGCAACATGGAAAGGCAAATCAGCACTACAAAGGAGTCTCGCTTCGAATCGGTCAAAAGGGCCAAGCTGAAAAATGTGTCAAAACCACAAAAGCAGGACAGGCCATGGAGAAATGGGAGCCTTGCTACACTGATGGGCGGGATGTAAATTGCCAGCAGCCACTCTGGAGAAGTGTACGGTGTGGCATTAAACATCGAAAAAACACAGCTTAGGGAGCATAGGGCACTTCCACTCATGGGCGTATAAATTGGGAAAACTAAAAATCAGCAAGACACAGGCACCCCAACGTTTAGGGCTGCTCTGTTGACAAGAACCTCCACTTCATGACACCTTAAATATCCCAGGAAAGAGAAAAATGGATAAAGAAGTTGCGGTCCTTATGTACAATGGAATATCACTCAGCCATGAAATCAATGTCATAAGGCTAGTAGCAGCATGATGAGTGGATTTAGGTACGACGACTCTAAGTGAAATAAGTCACACAGAAAAAGACACTTATCATAAGCTATCACGTATAGAGGGAATGTAAAAACTGCTACACTTGAACTGAATTACAAAAGAGAAGAGTCACACGTTTAGAAAACACACTATGGCTGCTTAACGGGAAAGGTGAGGTGGTGTGATGCATAAAACAAGGGTTTCAAATTAGCTCAGATACCGTTCCATACACCCAATATGTAATAGACAAGACCTACTCCTTGCTCAGTGAACTGGACTCAACACCCCCTATGCACCGCACAAGAATATATGTGACTAGTAAGAATCTTAAAACCTATGTATTGATATCTCTCTGGAAGTGTGTCAACTGTGTGTAAAGCCGCATAAACACAGCCGTGAAAAGCAGCTAAACCCCATTATAAAAATAAATTAGTTTTAAAAACCCATGAAACAAAGACAGTGAAAGAGACAGAAATTCTTACAAAATTCATTCAGGGGCTGTGACGCAACCTGGATTGACCATATCTAGACCCACAGCTGGATGAGACATAAGGGTGGACATTCTTGGGGCTGAGAGGTTTGGTGAGGTTGGGTGAGCCAACACAGACCCTTTAAGGTAATACTGCGTGGTACCCATCCCATGGGTCCCAAATCTCCAGGTTCAAGGGCATCTTCCTACATCGAAAACTTGCATGAGGAACCCAGAAGATGGTACACCGTGTGATTTTGAAAGGTTTCTAAAACGCACCTCATTTCTCATCTCCTTGTGCTCGGGTTCGCCATTCCAGCTATTTTAGTAGCAATCACCCTACTTGGAGAATCAGCACCTTTAACCTCCTGTTCCGTACAGGTTGCAATTTGTCCTGAGGATGAACGGGAAGAGGGGCAACCAATGAGAGACTAGATCTAGGTGTTGGGACAGGCACAGGTCACTCTATTTTCCCATCAGGAAAAAGAAATAACCACAGGCTCAGCCTGCCACCCAGAACCAGCATAGGGCCTGAGGCATACCCGCGCTTTTGCGGCCAGCTCCCAAAAAAGCGAGTTGAAAAATGGAGCTCAGGGGCACTGCAATTCACAAACCTGCAGAGTTATAAATGATAAGTCTCGTCCAAAAATATATTGAGGGAAGGCAACGAAGAGGATTTGAAAGCAAGGCAGAATTGCAGGAAACAGATTTCAGGAGGTAGATTCGAATCGCCTTTAAAGCACATGAAAATCGGCCAAACGTGGACAATGATGCCCTTGGGCAAAAAGGGCGTATGCGTTTTTTCCTGAATATATTCAGGAAAAAACGCATACGCCCTTTTTGGCCAACCAAGCAACCTGGAAAGGCAAATCAGCGCTACAAAGAAGTCTCGCTTCCCATCCATCAAAAGGGCCATGCTAATTAAAGTGTCAAAACCACAAATGCAGGACAGGCCATGGAGAAATTGGAGCCTTGCTACGCTGATGGGCGGGATATAAATTGCGAACAGCCACTCTGGAGAAGTGTACGGTGTGCCCTGAAACATCGAAAAAACACAGTTTAGGGAGCATATGGCACTTCCACTCATGGGCGTATAAACTGGGAAAACTAAAAATCAGCAAGACACAGGCACCCCAAAGTTTCGGGCTGCTCTGTTGACAAGAACCTCCACTTCATGACACCTTAAATATCCCAGGAAAGAGAAAAATGGATAAAGAAGTTGTGGTCCTTATGTACAATGGAATATCACTCAGACATAAAATCAATGTCATAAGGCTAGTAGCAGCATGATGGGTGGATTTAGGTATGACGACTCTAAGGGAAATAAGTCACACAGAAAAAGAGACTTATCGTAAGCTATCACTTATAGAGGGAATGTAAAAACCGCTACACTTGAACTGAATTACAAAACAGAACATAGTCACACGTTTAGAAAACACACTATGGCTGCTTAACGGGAAAGGTGAGGTGGGGTGATGCATAAAACAAGGGTTTCAAATTCGCTCAGACACCGTTCCATACACCCAATATGTAATAGACAAGACCTACTCCTTGCTCAGTGAACTGGACTCAACACCCCCTATTCACCGCACAAGAATATATGTGACTAGTAATAATCGTAAAACCTATGTATTGATATCTCTCTGGAAGTGTGTCAATTGGGTGTAAAGCCGCATAAACACAGCCGTGAAAAGCAGCTAAACCCCATTATAAAAATAAATTAGTTTTAAAAACCCATGAAACAAAGACAGTGAAAGAGAGAGAAATTCTTACAAAATTCATTCAGTGGCTGTGACGCAACCTGGATTGACCATATCTAGAGCCACAGCTGGATGAGACATAAGGGTGGACACTCTTGGGGCTGAGAGGTTTGGTGAGGTTGGGTGAGCAAACGCAGACCCTTTAAAGTAATACTGTGTGGTACCCATCCCATGGGTCCCAAATCTCCAGTTTCAAGGGCGTCTTCCTGCATCGAACACATGCATGAGAAACCCAGAAGATGGTACACCGTGTGATCGGGAAAGGTTTCTAAAACGCACCTCGTTTCTCATCTCCTTGTGCTCGGGTTCGCCATTCCAGATACTTTACTAGCAATCTCCCTTCTTGGAGAATCAGCACCTTTAACCTCCTGTTCTGTACAGGTTGCAATGTGTCCTGAGGATGAACGGGAAGAGGGGCAACCAATGAGAGACTAGATCTAGGTGTTGGGACAGGCACAGGTCACTCTATTTTCCCATCAGGAAGAAGAATTAAGCACAGGCTCAGCCTGCCGCCCGGAATCAGAATAGTGCCTGAGGCAATCCCGCGATTTGAGGCCAGCTCCCAAAATAGCGAGTTGAAAAATGGAGCTGAGGGGCACTGCAATTCACAAACCTGCAGAATTATAAATGATAACTCTCGTCCACAAATATATTGAGGGAAGGCAACGAAGAGGATTTGAAAGCAAGGCAGAACTGCAGGAAACAGATTTCAGGAGGTAGATTCAATTCGCCTTTAAAGCACATGAAAAGCGGCAAAACGTCGACAATGATGCCCTTGGCCAAAAAGGGCGTATGCGTTTTTTCCTGAATATATTCAGGAAAAAACGCATACGCCCTTTTTGGCCAACCAAGCAACCTGGAAAGGCAAATCAGCGCTACAAAGAAGTCTCGCTTCCCATCGGTCTAAAGGGCCATGCTGATAAAAGTGTCAAAACCACAAATGCAGGACAGGCCATGGAGAAATTGGAGCCTTGCTACGCTGATGGGCGGGATGTAAATTGCCAGCAGCCACTCTGGAGAAGTGTACGGTGTGTCCTGAAACATCGAAAAAACACAGCTTAGGGAGCATAGGGAACGTCCACTCATGGGCGTATAAATTGGGAAAAATAAAAATCAGCAAGACACAGGCACCCCAAAGTTTAGGGCTGCTCTGTTGACAAGAACCTCCACTTCATGACACCTTAAATATCCCCGGAAAGAGAAAAATGGATAAAGAAGTTGTGGTCCTTATGTACAATGGAATATCACTCAGATATGAAATCAATGTCATAAGGCAAGTAGAAGCAAGATGAGTGAACTTAGGTACGACGATTCTAAGTGAAATAAGTCACACAGAAAAAGACACTTATCATAAGCTATCACTTATAGAGGGAATGTAAAAACCGCTACAGTTGAACTGAATTACAAAACAGAACAGACTCACACGTTTAGAAAACACACTATGGCTGCTTAACGGGAAAGGTGAGGTGGGGTGATGCATAAAACAAGGGTTTCAAATTCGCTCAGATACCGTTCCATACACCCAATATGTAATAGACAAGACCTACTCCTTGCTCAGTGAACTGGACTCAACACCCCCTATTCACCGCACAAGAATATATGTGACTAGTAAGAATCTTAAAACCTATGTATTGATATCTCTCTGGAAGTGAGTCAAGTGAGTGTAAATCCGCATAAACACAGCCGTGAAAAGCAGCTAAACCCCATTATAAAAATAAATTACTTTTAAAAACCCGTAAAACAAAGACAGTGAAAGAGAGAGAAATTCTTACAAAATTCGTTCAGAGGCTGTGATGCAACCTGGATTGACCATATCTAGACCCACAGCTGGATTTGACATAAGGGTGGACACTCTTGGGGATGAGAGGTTTGGTGAGGTTGGGTGAGCAAACACAGACCCTTTAAAGTAATACTGTGTGGTACCCATCCCATGGGTCCCAAATGTCCAGGTTCAAGGGAATCTTCCTACATCGAAAACATGCATGAGAAACCTAGAAGATGGTACACCGTCTGAACGGGAAAGGTTTCTGAAACGCACCTCATTTCTCATCTCCTTGTGCTCGGGTTCGCCATTCCAGCTTCTTAACTAGTAATCTCCCTAGTTGGAGAAACAGCACCTTTAACCTCCTGTTCCATACAGGTTGCACTTTGTCCTGAGGATGAACGGGAAGAGGGGCAACCAATGAGAGACTAGATCTAGGTGTTGGGACAGGCACAGGTCACTCTATTTTCACATCAGGAAGAAGAATTAACCACAGGCTCAGCCTGCCGCCAGGAACCAGAATAGGGCCTGAGGCAATCCCGCGCTTCTGCGGCCACGTCCCAAAAAAGCCAGTTGAAAAATGGAGCACATGGGTACTGCAATTCACAAACCTGCAGAGTTATAAATGATAACTCTCGTCCACAAATATATTGAGGGAAGGCAACGAAGAGCATTTGAAAGCTAGGCAGAATTGCAGGAAACTGGTTTCAGGAGGTAGATTCGAATCGGCTTTAAAGCACATGAAAAGCGGCAAAACGTTGACAATGATGCCCTTGGCCAAAAAGGGCGTATGCGTTTTTTCCTGAATATATTCAGGAAAAAACGCATACGCCCTTTTAGGCCAACCAAGCAACATGGAAAGGCAAATCAGCACTACAAAGGAGTCTCGCTTCGAATCGGTCAAAAGGGCCAAGCTGAAAAATGTGTCAAAACCACAAAAGCAGGACAGGCCATGGAGAAATGGGAGCCTTGCTACACTGATGGGCGGGATGTAAATTGCCAGCAGCCACTCTGGAGAAGTGTACGGTGTGGCCTTAAACATCGAAAAAACACAGCTTAGGGAGCATAGGGCACTTCCACTCATGGGCGTATAAATTGGGAAAACTAAAAATCAGCAAGACACAGGCACCCCAACGTTTAGGGCTGCTCTGTTGACAAGAACCTCCACTTCATGACACCTTAAATATCCCAGGAAAGTGAAAAATGGATAAAGAAGTTGTGGTCCTTATGTACAATGGAATATCACTCAGCCATGAAATCAATGTCATAAGGCTAGTAGCAGCATGATGAGTGGATTTAGGTACGACGACTCTAAGTGAAATAAGTCACACAGAAAAAGACACTTATCATAAGCTATCACGTATAGAGGGAATGTAAAAACTGCTACACTTGAACTGAATTACAAAAGAGAACAGAGTCACACGTGTAGAAAACACACTATGGCTGCTTAACGGGAAAGATGAGGTGGTGTGATGCATAAAACAAGGATTTCAAATTAGCTCAGATACCGTTCCATACACCCAATATGTAATAGACAAGACCTACTCCTTGCTCAGTGAACTGGACTCAACACCCCCTATTCACCGCACAAGAATATATCTGACTAGTGAGAATCTTAAAACCTATGTATTGATATCTCTCCGGAAGTGAGTCAAGTGTGTGTAAAGCCGCAAAAACACAGCTGTGAAAAGCAGCTAAACCCCATTATAAAAATAAATTAGTTTTAAAAACCCATGAAACAAAGACAGTGAAAGAGAGAGAAATTCTTACAAAATTCATTCAGGGGTGTGACGCAACCTGGATTGACCATATCTAGAGCCACAGCTGGATGAGACATAGGGTGGACACTCTTGGGGCTGAGAGGTTTGGTGAGGTTGGGTGAGCCAACACAGACCCTTTAAGGTAATACTGCGTGGTACCCATCCCATGGGTCCCAAATCTCCAGGTTCAAGGGCATCTTCCTACATCGAAAACTTGCATGAGGAACCCAGAAGATGGTACACCGTGTGATTTTGAAAGGTTTCTAAAACGCACCTCATTTCTCATCTCCTTGTGCTCGGGTTCGCCATTCCAGCTATTTTAGTAGCAATCACCCTACTTGGAGAATCAGCACCTTTAACCTCCTGTTCCGTACAGGTTGCAATTTGTCCTGAGGATGAACGGGAAGAGGGGCAACCAATGAGAGACTAGATCTAGGTGTTGGGACAGGCACAGGTCACTCTATTTTCCCATCAGGAAAAAGAAATAACCACAGGCTCAGCCTGCCACCCAGAACCAGCATAGGGCCTGAGGCATACCCGCGCTTTTGCGGCCAGCTCCCAAAAAAGCGAGTTGAAAAATGGAGCTCAGGGGCACTGCAATTCACAAACCTGCAGAGTTATAAATGATAAGTCTCGTCCAAAAATATATTGAGGGAAGGCAACGAAGAGGATTTGAAAGCAAGGCAGAATTGCAGGAAACAGATTTCAGGAGGTAGATTCGAATCGCCTTTAAAGCACATGAAAATCGGCCAAACGTGGACAATGATGCCCTTGGGCAAAAAGGGCGTATGCGTTTTTTCCTGAATATATTCAGGAAAAAACGCATACGCCCTTTTTGGCCAACCAAGCAACCTGGAAAGGCAAATCAGCGCTACAAAGAAGTCTCGCTTCCCATCCATCAAAAGGGCCATGCTAATTAAAGTGTCAAAACCACAAATGCAGGACAGGCCATGGAGAAATTGGAGCCTTGCTACGCTGATGGGCGGGATATAAATTGCGAACAGCCACTCTGGAGAAGTGTACGGTGTGCCCTGAAACATCGAAAAAACACAGTTTAGGGAGCATATGGCACTTCCACTCATGGGCGTATAAACTGGGAAAACTAAAAATCAGCAAGACACAGGCACCCCAAAGTTTCGGGCTGCTCTGTTGACAAGAACCTCCACTTCATGACACCTTAAATATCCCAGGAAAGAGAAAAATGGATAAAGAAGTTGTGGTCCTTATGTACAATGGAATATCACTCAGACATGAAATCAATGTCATAAGGCTAGTAGCAGCATGATGGGTGGATTTAGGTATGACGACTCTAAGGGAAATAAGTCACACAGAAAAAGAGACTTATCGTAAGCTATCACTTATAGAGGGAATGTAAAAACCGCTACACTTGAACTGAATTACAAAACAGAACATAGTCACACGTTTAGAAAACACACTATGGCTGCTTAACGGGAAAGGTGAGGTGGGGTGATGCATAAAACAAGGGTTTCAAATTCGCTCAGACACCGTTCCATACACCCAATATGTAATAGACAAGACCTACTCCTTGCTCAGTGAACTGGACTCAACACCCCCTATTCACCGCACAAGAATATATGTGACTAGTAATAATCGTAAAACCTATGTATTGATATCTCTCTGGAAGTGTGTCAATTGGGTGTAAAGCCGCATAAACACAGCCGTGAAAAGCAGCTAAACCCCATTATAAAAATAAATTAGTTTTAAAAACCCATGAAACAAAGACAGTGAAAGAGAGAGAAATTCTTACAAAATTCATTCAGTGGCTGTGACGCAACCTGGATTGACCATATCTAGAGCCACAGCTGGATGAGACATAAGGGTGGACACTCTTGGGGCTGAGAGGTTTGGTGAGGTTGGGTGAGCAAACGCAGACCCTTTAAAGTAATACTGTGTGGTACCCATCCCATGGGTCCCAAATCTCCAGTTTCAAGGGCGTCTTCCTGCATCGAAAACATGCATGAGAAACCCAGAAGATGGTACACCGTGTGATCGGGAAAGGTTTCTAAAACGCACCTCGTTTCTCATCTCCTTGTGCTCGGGTTCGCCATTCCAGATACTTTACTAGCAATCTCCCTTCTTGGAGAATCAGCACCTTTAACCTCCTGTTCTGTACAGGTTGCAATGTGTCCTGAGGATGAACGGGAAGAGGGGCAACCAATGAGAGACTAGATCTAGGTGTTGGGACAGGCACAGGTCACTCTATTTTCCCATCAGGAAGAAGAATTAAGCACAGGCTCAGCCTGCCGCCCGGAATCAGAATAGTGCCTGAGGCAATCCCGCGATTTGAGGCCAGCTCCCAAAATAGCGAGTTGAAAAATGGAGCTGAGGGGCACTGCAATTCACAAACCTGCAGAATTATAAATGATAACTCTCGTCCACAAATATATTGAGGGAAGGCAACGAAGAGGATTTGAAAGCAAGGCAGAACTGCAGGAAACAGATTTCAGGAGGTAGATTCAATTCGCCTTTAAAGCACATGAAAAGCGGCAAAACGTCGACAATGATGCCCTTGGCCAAAAAGGGCGTATGCGTTTTTTCCTGAATATATTCAGGAAAAAACGCATACGCCCTTTTTGGCCAACCAAGCAACCTGGAAAGGCAAATCAGCGCTACAAAGAAGTCTCGCTTCCCATCGGTCTAAAGGGCCATGCTGATAAAAGTGTCAAAACCACAAATGCAGGACAGGCCATGGAGAAATTGGAGCCTTGCTACGCTGATGGGCGGGATGTAAATTGCCAGCAGCCACTCTGGAGAAGTGTACGGTGTGTCCTGAAACATCGAAAAAACACAGCTTAGGGAGCATAGGGAACGTCCACTCATGGGCGTATAAATTGGGAAAAATAAAAATCAGCAAGACACAGGCACCCCAAAGTTTAGGGCTGCTCTGTTGACAAGAACCTCCACTTCATGACACCTTAAATATCCCCGGAAAGAGAAAAATGGATAAAGAAGTTGTGGTCCTTATGTACAATGGAATATCACTCAGATATGAAATCAATGTCATAAGGCAAGTAGAAGCAAGATGAGTGAACTTAGGTACGACGATTCTAAGTGAAATAAGTCACACAGAAAAAGACACTTATCATAAGCTATCACTTATAGAGGGAATGTAAAAACCGCTACAGTTGAACTGAATTACAAAACAGAACAGACTCACACGTTTAGAAAACACACTATGGCTGCTTAACGGGAAAGGTGAGGTGGGGTGATGCATAAAACAAGGGTTTCAAATTCGCTCAGATACCGTTCCATACACCCAATATGTAATAGACAAGACCTACTCCTTGCTCAGTGAACTGGACTCAACACCCCCTATTCACCGCACAAGAATATATGTGACTAGTAAGAATCTTAAAACCTATGTATTGATATCTCTCTGGAAGTGAGTCAAGTGAGTGTAAATCCGCATAAACACAGCCGTGAAAAGCAGCTAAACCCCATTATAAAAATAAATTACTTTTAAAAACCCGTAAAACAAAGACAGTGAAAGAGAGAGAAATTCTTACAAAATTCGTTCAGAGGCTGTGATGCAACCTGGATTGACCATATCTAGACCCACAGCTGGATGAGACATAAGGGTGGACACTCTTGGGGATGAGAGGTTTGGTGAGGTTGGGTGAGCAAACGCAGACCCTTTAAAGTAATACTGTGTGGTACCCATCCCATGGGTCCCAAATGTCCAGGTTCAAGGGAATCTTCCTACATCGAAAACATGCATGAGAAACCTAGAAGATGGTACACCGTCTGAACGGGAAAGGTTTCTGAAACGCACCTCATTTCTCATCTCCTTGTGCTCGGGTTCGCCATTCCAGCTTCTTAACTAGTAATCTCCCTAGTTGGAGAAACAGCACCTTTAACCTCCTGTTCCATACAGGTTGCACTTTGTCCTGAGGATGAACGGGAAGAGGGGCAACCAATGAGAGACTAGATCTAGGTGTTGGGACAGGCACAGGTCACTCTATTTTCACATCAGGAAGAAGAATTAACCACAGGCTCAGCCTGCCGCCAGGAACCAGAATAGGGCCTGAGGCAATCCCGCGCTTCTGCGGCCACCTCCCAAGAAAGCCAGTTGAAAAATGGAGCACATGGGTACAGCAATTCACAAACCTGCAGAGTTATAAATGATAACTCTCGTCCACAAATATATTGAGGGAAGGCAACGAAGAGCATTTGAAAGCTAGGCAGAATTGCAGGAAACTGGTTTCAGGAGGTAGATTCGAATCGGCTTTAAAGCACATGAAAAGCGGCAAAACGTTGACAATGATGCCCTTGGCCAAAAAGGGCGTATGCGTTTTTTCCTGAATATATTCAGGAAAAAACGCATACGCCCTTTTAGGCCAACCAAGCAACATGGAAAGGCAAATCAGCACTACAAAGGAGTCTCGCTTCGAATCGGTCAAAAGGGCCAAGCTGAAAAATGTGTCAAAACCACAAAAGCAGGACAGGCCATGGAGAAATGGGAGCCTTGCTACACTGATGGGCGGGATGTAAATTGCCAGCAGCCACTCTGGAGAAGTGTACGGTGTGTCCTGAAACATCGAAAAAAGACAGCTTAGGGAGCATAGGGCACTTCCACTCATGGGCGTATAAATTGGGAAAAATAAAAATCAGCAAGACACAGGCACCCCAAAGTTTAGGGCTGCTCTGTTGACAAGAACCTCCACTTCATGACACCTTAAATATCCCCGGAAAGAGAAAAATGGATAAAGAAGTTGTGGTCCTTATGTACAATGGAATATCACTCAGATATGAAATCAATGTCATAAGGCAAGTAGAAGCAAGATGAGTGAACTTAGGTACGACGATTCTAAGTGAAATAAGTCACACAGAAAAAGACACTTATCATAAGCTATCACTTATAGAGGGAATGTAAAAACCGCTACAGTTGAACTGAATTACAAAACAGAACAGACTCACACGTTTAGAAAACACACTATGGCTGCTTAACGGGAAAGGTGAGGTGGGGTGATGCATAAAACAAGGGTTTCAAATTCGCTCAGATACCGTTCCATACACCCAATATGTAATAGACAAGACCTACTCCTTGCTCAGTGAACTGGACTCAACACCCCCTATTCACCGCACAAGAATATATGTGACTAGTAAGAATCTTAAAACCTATGTATTGATATCTCTCTGGAAGTGAGTCAAGTGAGTGTAAATCCGCATAAACACAGCCGTGAAAAGCAGCTAAACCCCATTATAAAAATAAATTACTTTTAAAAACCCGTAAAACAAAGACAGTGAAAGAGAGAGAAATTCTTACAAAATTCGTTCAGAGGCTGTGATGCAACCTGGATTGACCATATCTAGACCCACAGCTGGATGAGACATAAGGGTGGACACTCTTGGGGATGAGAGGTTTGGTGAGGTTGGGTGAGCAAACGCAGACCCTTTAAAGTAATACTGTGTGGTACCCATCCCATGGGTCCCAAATGTCCAGGTTCAAGGGAATCTTCCTACATCGAAAACATGCATGAGAAACCTAGAAGATGGTACACCGTCTGAACGGGAAAGGTTTCTGAAACGCACCTCATTTCTCATCTCCTTGTGCTCGGGTTCGCCATTCCAGCTTCTTAACTAGTAATCTCCCTAGTTGGAGAAACAGCACCTTTAACCTCCTGTTCCATACAGGTTGCACTTTGTCCTGAGGATGAACGGGAAGAGGGGCAACCAATGAGAGACTAGATCTAGGTGTTGGGACAGGCACAGGTCACTCTATTTTCACATCAGGAAGAAGAATTAACCACAGGCTCAGCCTGCCGCCAGGAACCAGAATAGGGCCTGAGGCAATCCCGCGCTTCTGCGGCCACCTCCCAAGAAAGCCAGTTGAAAAATGGAGCACATGGGTACTGCAATTCACAAACCTGCAGAGTTATAAATGATAACTCTCGTCCACAAATATATTGAGGGAAGGCAACGAAGAGCATTTGAAAGCTAGGCAGAATTGCAGGAAACTGGTTTCAGGAGGTAGATTCGAATCGGCTTTAAAGCACATGAAAAGCGGCAAAACGTTGACAATGATGCCCTTGGCCAAAAAGGGCGTATGCGTTTTTTCCTGAATATATTCAGGAAAAAACGCATACGCCCTTTTAGGCCAACCAAGCAACATGGAAAGGCAAATCAGCACTACAAAGGAGTCTCGCTTCGAATCGGTCAAAAGGGCCAAGCTGAAAAATGTGTCAAAACCACAAAAGCAGGACAGGCCATGGAGAAATGGGAGCCTTGCTACACTGATGGGCGGGATGTAAATTGCCAGCAGCCACTCTGGAGAAGTGTACGGTGTGGCCTTAAACATCGAAAAAACACAGCTTAGGGAGCATAGGGCACTTCCACTCATGGGCGTATAAATTGGGAAAACTAAAAATCAGCAAGACACAGGCACCCCAACGTTTAGGGCTGCTCTGTTGACAAGAACCTCCACTTCATGACACCTTAAATATCCCAGGAAAGTGAAAAATGGATAAAGAAGTTGTGGTCCTTATGTACAATGGAATATCACTCAGCCATGAAATCAATGTCATAAGGCTAGTAGCAGCATGATGAGTGGATTTAGGTACGACGACTCTAAGTGAAATAAGTCACACAGAAAAAGACACTTATCATAAGCTATCACGTATAGAGGGAATGTAAAAACTGCTACACTTGAACTGAATTACAAAAGAGAACAGAGTCACACGTGTAGAAAACACACTATGGCTGCTTAACGGGAAAGATGAGGTGGTGTGATGCATAAAACAAGGATTTCAAATTAGCTCAGATACCGTTCCATACACCCAATATGTAATAGACAAGACCTACTCCTTGCTCAGTGAACTGGACTCAACACCCCCTATTCACCGCACAAGAATATATCTGACTAGTGAGAATCTTAAAACCTATGTATTGATATCTCTCCGGAAGTGAGTCAAGTGTGTGTAAAGCCGCAAAAACACAGCTGTGAAAAGCAGCTAAACCCCATTATAAAAATAAATTAGTTTTAAAAACCCATGAAACAAAGACAGTGAAAGAGAGAGAAATTCTTACAAAATTCTTTCAGGGGTGTGACGCAACCTGGATTGACCATATCTAGAGCCACAGCTGGATGAGACATAGGGTGGACACTCTTGGGGCTGAGAGGTTTGGTGAGGTTGGGTGAGCCAACACAGACCCTTTAAGGTAATACTGCGTGGTACCCATCCCATGGGTCCCAAATCTCCAGGTTCAAGGGCATCTTCCTACATCGAAAACTTGCATGAGGAACCCAGAAGATGGTACACCGTGTGATCGGGAAAGGTTTCTAAAACGCACCTCATTTCTCATCTCCTTGTGCTCGGGTTCGCCATTCCAGCTATTTTAGTAGCAATCACCCTACTTGGAGAATCAGCACCTTTAACCTCCTGTTCCGTACAGGTTGCAATTTGTCCTGAGGATGAACGGGAAGAGGGGCAACCAATGAGAGACTAGATCTAGGTGTTGGGACAGGCACAGGTCACTCTATTTTCCCATCAGGAAAAAGAAATAACCACAGGCTCAGCCTGCCACCCAGAACCAGCATAGGGCCTGAGGCATACCCGCGCTTTTGCGGCCAGCTCCCAAAAAAGCGAGTTGAAAAATGGAGCTCAGGGGCACTGCAATTCACAAACCTGCAGAGTTATAAATGATAAGTCTCGTCCAAAAATATATTGAGGGAAGGCAACGAAGAGGATTTGAAAGCAAGGCAGAATTGCAGGAAACAGATTTCAGGAGGTAGATTCGAATCGCCTTTAAAGCACATGAAAATCGGCCAAACGTGGACAATGATGCCCTTGGGCAAAAAGGGCGTATGCGTTTTTTCCTGAATATATTCAGGAAAAAACGCATACGCCCTTTTTGGCCAACCAAGCAACCTGGAAAGGCAAATCAGCGCTACAAAGAAGTCTCGCTTCCCATCCATCAAAAGGGCCATGCTAATTAAAGTGTCAAAACCACAAATGCAGGACAGGCCATGGAGAAATTGGAGCCTTGCTACGCTGATGGGCGGGATATAAATTGCGAACAGCCACTCTGGAGAAGTGTACGGTGTGCCCTGAAACATCGAAAAAACACAGTTTAGGGAGCATATGGCACTTCCACTCATGGGCGTATAAACTGGGAAAACTAAAAATCAGCAAGACACAGGCACCCCAAAGTTTCGGGCTGCTCTGTTGACAAGAACCTCCACTTCATGACACCTTAAATATCCCAGGAAAGAGAAAAATGGATAAAGAAGTTGTGGTCCTTATGTACAATGGAATATCACTCAGACATGAAATCAATGTCATAAGGCTAGTAGCAGCATGATGGGTGGATTTAGGTATGACGACTCTAAGGGAAATAAGTCACACAGAAAAAGAGACTTATCGTAAGCTATCACTTATAGAGGGAATGTAAAAACCGCTACACTTGAACTGAATTACAAAACAGAACATAGTCACACGTTTAGAAAACACACTATGGCTGCTTAACGGGAAAGGTGAGGTGGGGTGATGCATAAAACAAGGGTTTCAAATTCGCTCAGACACCGTTCCATACACCCAATATGTAATAGACAAGACCTACTCCTTGCTCAGTGAACTGGACTCAACACCCCCTATTCACCGCACAAGAATATATGTGACTAGTAATAATCGTAAAACCTATGTATTGATATCTCTCTGGAAGTGTGTCAATTGGGTGTAAAGCCGCATAAACACAGCCGTGAAAAGCAGCTAAACCCCATTATAAAAATAAATTAGTTTTAAAAACCCATGAAACAAAGACAGTGAAAGAGAGAGAAATTCTTACAAAATTCATTCAGTGGCTGTGACGCAACCTGGATTGACCATATCTAGAGCCACAGCTGGATGAGACATAAGGGTGGACACTCTTGGGGCTGAGAGGTTTGGTGAGGTTGGGTGAGCAAACGCAGACCCTTTAAAGTAATACTGTGTGGTACCCATCCCATGGGTCCCAAATCTCCAGTTTCAAGGGCGTCTTCCTGCATCGAAAACATGCATGAGAAACCCAGAAGATGGTACACCGTGTGATCGGGAAAGGTTTCTAAAACGCACCTCGTTTCTCATCTCCTTGTGCTCGGGTTCGCCATTCCAGATACTTTACTAGCAATCTCCCTTCTTGGAGAATCAGCACCTTTAACCTCCTGTTCTGTACAGGTTGCAATGTGTCCTGAGGATGAACGGGAAGAGGGGCAACCAATGAGAGACTAGATCTAGGTGTTGGGACAGGCACAGGTCACTCTATTTTCCCATCAGGAAGAAGAATTAAGCACAGGCTCAGCCTGCCGCCCGGAATCAGAATAGTGCCTGAGGCAATCCCGCGATTTGAGGCCAGCTCCCAAAATAGCGAGTTGAAAAATGGAGCTGAGGGGCACTGCAATTCACAAACCTGCAGAATTATAAATGATAACTCTCGTCCACAAATATATTGAGGGAAGGCAACGAAGAGGATTTGAAAGCAAGGCAGAACTGCAGGAAACAGATTTCAGGAGGTAGATTCAATTCGCCTTTAAAGCACATGAAAAGCGGCAAAACGTCGACAATGATGCCCTTGGCCAAAAAGGGCGTATGCGTTTTTTCCTGAATATATTCAGGAAAAAACGCATACGCCCTTTTTGGCCAACCAAGCAACCTGGAAAGGCAAATCAGCGCTACAAAGAAGTCTCGCTTCCCATCGGTCTAAAGGGCCATGCTGATAAAAGTGTCAAAACCACAAATGCAGGACAGGCCATGGAGAAATTGGAGCCTTGCTACGCTGATGGGCGGGATGTAAATTGCCAGCAGCCACTCTGGAGAAGTGTACGGTGTGTCCTGAAACATCGAAAAAACACAGCTTAGGGAGCATAGGGAACGTCCACTCATGGGCGTATAAATTGGGAAAAATAAAAATCAGCAAGACACAGGCACCCCAAAGTTTAGGGCTGCTCTGTTGACAAGAACCTCCACTTCATGACACCTTAAATATCCCCGGAAAGAGAAAAATGGATAAAGAAGTTGTGGTCCTTATGTACAATGGAATATCACTCAGATATGAAATCAATGTCATAAGGCAAGTAGAAGCAAGATGAGTGAACTTAGGTACGACGATTCTAAGTGAAATAAGTCACACAGAAAAAGACACTTATCATAAGCTATCACTTATAGAGGGAATGTAAAAACCGCTACAGTTGAACTGAATTACAAAACAGAACAGACTCACACGTTTAGAAAACACACTATGGCTGCTTAACGGGAAAGGTGAGGTGGGGTGATGCATAAAACAAGGGTTTCAAATTCGCTCAGATACCGTTCCATACACCCAATATGTAATAGACAAGACCTACTCCTTGCTCAGTGAACTGGACTCAACACCCCCTATTCACCGCACAAGAATATATGTGACTAGTAAGAATCTTAAAACCTATGTATTGATATCTCTCTGGAAGTGAGTCAAGTGAGTGTAAATCCGCATAAACACAGCCGTGAAAAGCAGCTAAACCCCATTATAAAAATAAATTACTTTTAAAAACCCGTAAAACAAAGACAGTGAAAGAGAGAGAAATTCTTACAAAATTCGTTCAGAGGCTGTGATGCAACCTGGATTGACCATATCTAGACCCACAGCTGGATGAGACATAAGGGTGGACACTCTTGGGGATGAGAGGTTTGGTGAGGTTGGGTGAGCAAACGCAGACCCTTTAAAGTAATACTGTGTGGTACCCATCCCATGGGTCCCAAATGTCCAGGTTCAAGGGAATCTTCCTACATCGAAAACATGCATGAGAAACCTAGAAGATGGTACACCGTCTGAACGGGAAAGGTTTCTGAAACGCACCTCATTTCTCATCTCCTTGTGCTCGGGTTCGCCATTCCAGCTTCTTAACTAGTAATCTCCCTAGTTGGAGAAACAGCACCTTTAACCTCCTGTTCCATACAGGTTGCACTTTGTCCTGAGGATGAACGGGAAGAGGGGCAACCAATGAGAGACTAGATCTAGGTGTTGGGACAGGCACAGGTCACTCTATTTTCACATCAGGAAGAAGAATTAACCACAGGCTCAGCCTGCCGCCAGGAACCAGAATAGGGCCTGAGGCAATCCCGCGCTTCTGCGGCCACCTCCCAAGAAAGCCAGTTGAAAAATGGAGCACATGGGTACAGCAATTCACAAACCTGCAGAGTTATAAATGATAACTCTCGTCCACAAATATATTGAGGGAAGGCAACGAAGAGCATTTGAAAGCTAGGCAGAATTGCAGGAAACTGGTTTCAGGAGGTAGATTCGAATCGGCTTTAAAGCACATGAAAAGCGGCAAAACGTTGACAATGATGCCCTTGGCCAAAAAGGGCGTATGCGTTTTTTCCTGAATATATTCAGGAAAAAACGCATACGCCCTTTTAGGCCAACCAAGCAACATGGAAAGGCAAATCAGCACTACAAAGGAGTCTCGCTTCGAATCGGTCAAAAGGGCCAAGCTGAAAAATGTGTCAAAACCACAAAAGCAGGACAGGCCATGGAGAAATGGGAGCCTTGCTACACTGATGGGCGGGATGTAAATTGCCAGCAGCCACTCTGGAGAAGTGTACGGTGTGTCCTGAAACATCGAAAAAAGACAGCTTAGGGAGCATAGGGCACTTCCACTCATGGGCGTATAAATTGGGAAAAATAAAAATCAGCAAGACACAGGCACCCCAAAGTTTAGGGCTGCTCTGTTGACAAGAACCTCCACTTCATGACACCTTAAATATCCCCGGAAAGAGAAAAATGGATAAAGAAGTTGTGGTCCTTATGTACAATGGAATATCACTCAGATATGAAATCAATGTCATAAGGCAAGTAGAAGCAAGATGAGTGAACTTAGGTACGACGATTCTAAGTGAAATAAGTCACACAGAAAAAGACACTTATCATAAGCTATCACTTATAGAGGGAATGTAAAAACCGCTACAGTTGAACTGAATTACAAAACAGAACAGACTCACACGTTTAGAAAACACACTATGGCTGCTTAACGGGAAAGGTGAGGTGGGGTGATGCATAAAACAAGGGTTTCAAATTCGCTCAGATACCGTTCCATACACCCAATATGTAATAGACAAGACCTACTCCTTGCTCAGTGAACTGGACTCAACACCCCCTATTCACCGCACAAGAATATATGTGACTAGTAAGAATCTTAAAACCTATGTATTGATATCTCTCTGGAAGTGAGTCAAGTGAGTGTAAATCCGCATAAACACAGCCGTGAAAAGCAGCTAAACCCCATTATAAAAATAAATTACTTTTAAAAACCCGTAAAACAAAGACAGTGAAAGAGAGAGAAATTCTTACAAAATTCGTTCAGAGGCTGTGATGCAACCTGGATTGACCATATCTAGACCCACAGCTGGATGAGACATAAGGGTGGACACTCTTGGGGATGAGAGGTTTGGTGAGGTTGGGTGAGCAAACGCAGACCCTTTAAAGTAATACTGTGTGGTACCCATCCCATGGGTCCCAAATGTCCAGGTTCAAGGGAATCTTCCTACATCGAAAACATGCATGAGAAACCTAGAAGATGGTACACCGTCTGAACGGGAAAGGTTTCTGAAACGCACCTCATTTCTCATCTCCTTGTGCTCGGGTTCGCCATTCCAGCTTCTTAACTAGTAATCTCCCTAGTTGGAGAAACAGCACCTTTAACCTCCTGTTCCATACAGGTTGCACTTTGTCCTGAGGATGAACGGGAAGAGGGGCAACCAATGAGAGACTAGATCTAGGTGTTGGGACAGGCACAGGTCACTCTATTTTCACATCAGGAAGAAGAATTAACCACAGGCTCAGCCTGCCGCCAGGAACCAGAATAGGGCCTGAGGCAATCCCGCGCTTCTGCGGCCACCTCCCAAGAAAGCCAGTTGAAAAATGGAGCACATGGGTACTGCAATTCACAAACCTGCAGAGTTATAAATGATAACTCTCGTCCACAAATATATTGAGGGAAGGCAACGAAGAGCATTTGAAAGCTAGGCAGAATTGCAGGAAACTGGTTTCAGGAGGTAGATTCGAATCGGCTTTAAAGCACATGAAAAGCGGCAAAACGTTGACAATGATGCCCTTGGCCAAAAAGGGCGTATGCGTTTTTTCCTGAATATATTCAGGAAAAAACGCATACGCCCTTTTAGGCCAACCAAGCAACATGGAAAGGCAAATCAGCACTACAAAGGAGTCTCGCTTCGAATCGGTCAAAAGGGCCAAGCTGAAAAATGTGTCAAAACCACAAAAGCAGGACAGGCCATGGAGAAATGGGAGCCTTGCTACACTGATGGGCGGGATGTAAATTGCCAGCAGCCACTCTGGAGAAGTGTACGGTGTGGCCTTAAACATCGAAAAAACACAGCTTAGGGAGCATAGGGCACTTCCACTCATGGGCGTATAAATTGGGAAAACTAAAAATCAGCAAGACACAGGCACCCCAACGTTTAGGGCTGCTCTGTTGACAAGAACCTCCACTTCATGACACCTTAAATATCCCAGGAAAGTGAAAAATGGATAAAGAAGTTGTGGTCCTTATGTACAATGGAATATCACTCAGCCATGAAATCAATGTCATAAGGCTAGTAGCAGCATGATGAGTGGATTTAGGTACGACGACTCTAAGTGAAATAAGTCACACAGAAAAAGACACTTATCATAAGCTATCACGTATAGAGGGAATGTAAAAACTGCTACACTTGAACTGAATTACAAAAGAGAACAGAGTCACACGTGTAGAAAACACACTATGGCTGCTTAACGGGAAAGATGAGGTGGTGTGATGCATAAAACAAGGATTTCAAATTAGCTCAGATACCGTTCCATACACCCAATATGTAATAGACAAGACCTACTCCTTGCTCAGTGAACTGGACTCAACACCCCCTATTCACCGCACAAGAATATATCTGACTAGTGAGAATCTTAAAACCTATGTATTGATATCTCTCCGGAAGTGAGTCAAGTGTGTGTAAAGCCGCAAAAACACAGCTGTGAAAAGCAGCTAAACCCCATTATAAAAATAAATTAGTTTTAAAAACCCATGAAACAAAGACAGTGAAAGAGAGAGAAATTCTTACAAAATTCTTTCAGGGGTGTGACGCAACCTGGATTGACCATATCTAGAGCCACAGCTGGATGAGACATAGGGTGGACACTCTTGGGGCTGAGAGGTTTGGTGAGGTTGGGTGAGCCAACACAGACCCTTTAAGGTAATACTGCGTGGTACCCATCCCATGGGTCCCAAATCTCCAGGTTCAAGGGCATCTTCCTACATCGAAAACTTGCATGAGGAACCCAGAAGATGGTACACCGTGTGATCGGGAAAGGTTTCTAAAACGCACCTCATTTCTCATCTCCTTGTGCTCGGGTTCGCCATTCCAGCTATTTTAGTAGCAATCACCCTACTTGGAGAATCAGCACCTTTAACCTCCTGTTCCGTACAGGTTGCAATTTGTCCTGAGGATGAACGGGAAGAGGGGCAACCAATGAGAGACTAGATCTAGGTGTTGGGACAGGCACAGGTCACTCTATTTTCCCATCAGGAAAAAGAAATAACCACAGGCTCAGCCTGCCACCCAGAACCAGCATAGGGCCTGAGGCATACCCGCGCTTTTGCGGCCAGCTCCCAAAAAAGCGAGTTGAAAAATGGAGCTCAGGGGCACTGCAATTCACAAACCTGCAGAGTTATAAATGATAAGTCTCGTCCAAAAATATATTGAGGGAAGGCAACGAAGAGGATTTGAAAGCAAGGCAGAATTGCAGGAAACAGATTTCAGGAGGTAGATTCGAATCGCCTTTAAAGCACATGAAAATCGGCCAAACGTGGACAATGATGCCCTTGGGCAAAAAGGGCGTATGCGTTTTTTCCTGAATATATTCAGGAAAAAACGCATACGCCCTTTTTGGCCAACCAAGCAACCTGGAAAGGCAAATCAGCGCTACAAAGAAGTCTCGCTTCCCATCCATCAAAAGGGCCATGCTAATTAAAGTGTCAAAACCACAAATGCAGGACAGGCCATGGAGAAATTGGAGCCTTGCTACGCTGATGGGCGGGATATAAATTGCGAACAGCCACTCTGGAGAAGTGTACGGTGTGCCCTGAAACATCGAAAAAACACAGTTTAGGGAGCATATGGCACTTCCACTCATGGACGTATAAACTGGGAAAACTAAAAATCAGCAAGACACAGGCACCCCAAAGTTTCGGGCTGCTCTGTTGACAAGAACCTCCACTTCATGACACCTTAAATATCCCAGGAAAGAGAAAAATGGATAAAGAAGTTGTGGTCCTTATGTACAATGGAATATCACTCAGACATGAAATCAATGTCATAAGGCTAGTAGCAGCATGATGGGTGGATTTAGGTATGACGACTCTAAGGGAAATAAGTCACACAGAAAAAGAGACTTATCGTAAGCTATCACTTATAGAGGGAATGTAAAAACCGCTACACTTGAACTGAATTACAAAACAGAACATAGTCACACGTTTAGAAAACACACTATGGCTGCTTAACGGGAAAGGTGAGGTGGGGTGATGCATAAAACAAGGGTTTCAAATTCGCTCAGACACCGTTCCATACACCCAATATGTAATAGACAAGACCTACTCCTTGCTCAGTGAACTGGACTCAACACCCCCTATTCACCGCACAAGAATATATGTGACTAGTAATAATCGTAAAACCTATGTATTGATATCTCTCTGGAAGTGTGTCAATTGGGTGTAAAGCCGCATAAACACAGCCGTGAAAAGCAGCTAAACCCCATTATAAAAATAAATTAGTTTTAAAAACCCATGAAACAAAGACAGTGAAAGAGAGAGAAATTCTTACAAAATTCATTCAGTGGCTGTGACGCAACCTGGATTGACCATATCTAGAGCCACAGCTGGATGAGACATAAGGGTGGACACTCTTGGGGCTGAGAGGTTTGGTGAGGTTGGGTGAGCAAACGCAGACCCTTTAAAGTAATACTGTGTGGTACCCATCCCATGGGTCCCAAATCTCCAGTTTCAAGGGCGTCTTCCTGCATCGAAAACATGCATGAGAAACCCAGAAGATGGTACACCGTGTGATCGGGAAAGGTTTCTAAAACTCACCTCGTTTCTCATCTCCTTGTGCTCGGGTTCGCCATTCCAGATACTTTACTAGCAATCTCCCTTCTTGGAGAATCAGCACCTTTAACCTCCTGTTCTGTACAGGTTGCAATTTGTCCTGAGGATGAACGGGAAGAGGGGCAACCAATGAGAGACTAGATCTAGGTGTTGGGACAGGCACAGGTCACTCTATTTTCCCATCAGGAAGAAGAATTAAGCACAGGCTCAGCCTGCCGCCCGGAATCAGAATAGTGCCTGAGGCAATCCCGCGATTTGAGGCCAGCTCCCAAAAAAGACAGTTGAAAAATGGAGCTGAGGGGCACTGCAATTCACAAACCTGCAGAATTATAAATGATAACTCTCGTCCACAAATATATTGAGGGAAGGCAACGAAGAGGATTTGAAAGCAAGGCAGAACTGCAGGAAACAGATTTCAGGAGGTAGATTCAATTCGCCTTTAAAGCACATGAAAAGCGGCAAAACGTCGACAATGATGCCCTTGGCCAAAAAGGGCGTATGCGTTTTTTCCTGAATATATTCAGGAAAAAACGCATACGCCCTTTTTGGCCAACCAAGCAACCTGGAAAGGCAAATCAGCGCTACAAAGAAGTCTCGCTTCCCATCGGTCTAAAGGGCCATGCTGATAAAAGTGTCAAAACCACAAATGCAGGACAGGCCATGGAGAAATTGGAGCCTTGCTACGCTGATGGGCGGGATGTAAATTGCCAGCAGCCACTCTGGAGAAGTGTACGGTGTGTCCTGAAACATCGAAAAAACACAGCTTAGGGAGCATAGGGAACGTCCACTCATGGGCGTATAAATTGGGAAAAATAAAAATCAGCAAGACACAGGCACCCCAAAGTTTAGGGCTGCTCTGTTGACAAGAACCTCCACTTCATGACACCTTAAATATCCCCGGAAAGAGAAAAATGGATAAAGAAGTTGTGGTCCTTATGTACAATGGAATATCACTCAGATATGAAATCAATGTCATAAGGCAAGTAGAAGCAAGATGAGTGAACTTAGGTACGACGATTCTAAGTGAAATAAGTCACACAGAAAAAGACACTTATCATAAGCTATCACTTATAGAGGGAATGTAAAAACCGCTACAGTTGAACTGAATTACAAAACAGAACAGACTCACACGTTTAGAAAACACACTATGGCTGCTTAACGGGAAAGGTGAGGTGGGGTGATGCATAAAACAAGGGTTTCAAATTCGCTCAGATACCGTTCCATACACCCAATATGTAATAGACAAGACCTACTCCTTGCTCAGTGAACTGGACTCAACACCCCCTATTCACCGCACAAGAATATATGTGACTAGTAAGAATCTTAAAACCTATGTATTGATATCTCTCTGGAAGTGAGTCAAGTGAGTGTAAATCCGCATAAACACAGCCGTGAAAAGCAGCTAAACCCCATTATAAAAATAAATTACTTTTAAAAACCCGTAAAACAAAGACAGTGAAAGAGAGAGAAATTCTTACAAAATTCGTTCAGAGGCTGTGATGCAACCTGGATTGACCATATCTAGACCCACAGCTGGATGAGACATAAGGGTGGACACTCTTGGGGATGAGAGGTTTGGTGAGGTTGGGTGAGCAAACGCAGACCCTTTAAAGTAATACTGTGTGGTACCCATCCCATGGGTCCCAAATGTCCAGGTTCAAGGGAATCTTCCTACATCGAAAACATGCATGAGAAACCTAGAAGATGGTACACCGTCTGAACGGGAAAGGTTTCTGAAACGCACCTCATTTCTCATCTCCTTGTGCTCGGGTTCGCCATTCCAGCTTCTTAACTAGTAATCTCCCTAGTTGGAGAAACAGCACCTTTAACCTCCTGTTCCATACAGGTTGCACTTTGTCCTGAGGATGAACGGGAAGAGGGGCAACCAATGAGAGACTAGATCTAGGTGTTGGGACAGGCACAGGTCACTCTATTTTCACATCAGGAAGAAGAATTAACCACAGGCTCAGCCTGCCGCCAGGAACCAGAATAGGGCCTGAGGCAATCCCGCGCTTCTGCGGCCACCTCCCAAGAAAGCCAGTTGAAAAATGGAGCACATGGGTACTGCAATTCACAAACCTGCAGAGTTATAAATGATAACTCTCGTCCACAAATATATTGAGGGAAGGCAACGAAGAGCATTTGAAAGCAAGGCAGAATTGCTGGAAACTGGTTTCAGGAGGTAGATTCGAATCGGCTTTAAAGCACATGAAAAGCGGCAAAACTTCGACAATGATGCCCTTGGCCAAAAAGGGCGTATGCGTTTTTTCCTGAATATATTCAGGAAAAAACGCATACGCCCTTTTTGGCCAACCAAGCAACCTGGAAAGGCAAATCAGCGCTACAAAGAAGTCTCGCTTCCCATCGGTCAAAAGGGCCATGCTGAAAAATGTGTCAAAACCACAAAAGCAGGACGGGCCATGGAGAAATGGGAGCCTTGCTACGCTGATGGGCGGGACGTAAATTGCCAGCAACCACTCTGGAGAAGTGTACGGTGTGGCCTTAAACATCGAAAAAACACAGCTTATGGAGCATAGGGCACTTCCACTCATGGGCGTATAAATTGGGAAAATTAAAAATCAGCAAGACACAGGCAAACCAAAGTTTAGGGCTGCTCTGTTGACAGGAACCTCCACTTCATGACACCTTAAATATCCCAGGAAAGAGAAAAATGGATAAAGAAGTTGTGGCCCTTATGTACAATGGAATATCACTCAGCCATGAAATCAATGTTATAAGGCTAGAAGCAGCATGATGAGTGTATTTAGGTACGATGACTCTAAGTGAAATAAGTCACACCGAAATAGACACTTATCATAAGCTATCACTTATAGAGGGAATGTAAAAACTGCTACACATGAACTGAATTACAAAAGAGAAAAGAGTCACAGGTTTAGAAAACACACTATGGCTGCTTAACGGGAAAGGTGAGGTGGTGTGATGCATAAAACAAGGGTTTCAAATTAGCTCAGATACCGTTCCATACACCGAATATGTAATAGACAAGACCTACTCCTTGCTCAGTGAACTGGACTCAACACCCCCTATTCACCACACAAGTATATATCTGACTAGTAAGAATCTTAAAACCTATGTATTGATATCTGTCTGGAAGTGAGTCAAGTGGGTGTAAAGCCGCATAAACACAGCCGTGAAAAGCAGCTAAACCCCATTATAAAAATAAATTACTTGTAAAAACCCGTAAAACAAAGACAGTGAAAGAGAGAGAAATTCTTACACAATTCGTTCAGGGGTTGTGATGCAACCTGGATTGACCATATCTAGACCCACAGCTGGATGAGACCTAAGGGTGGACACTCTTGGGGCTGACAGGTTTGGTGAGGTTGGGTGAGCAAACGCAGACCCTTTAAAATAATACTGTGTGGTACCCATCCCATGGGTCCCAAATCTCCAGTTTCAAGGGCATCTTCCTGCATCGAAAACATGCATGAGAAACCCAGAAGATGGTACACCGTGTGATCGGGAAAGGTTTCTAAAACGCACCTCATTTCTCATCTCCTTGTGCTCGGGTTTGCCATTCCAGATACTTTACTAGCAATCTCCCTTCTTGGAGAAAAAGCACCTTTAACCTCCTGATCTGTACAGGTTGCAATTTGTCCTGAGGAAGAACGGGAAGAGGGGCAACCAATGAGAGACTAGATCTAGGTGTTGGGACAGGCACAGGTCACTCTATTTTCCCGTCAGGAAGAAGAATTAACCACAGGCTCAGCCTGCCGCCGGGAACCAGAATAGGGCCTGAGGCAATCCCGCGCTTCTGCGGCCAGCTCCCAAAAAAGCCAGTTGAAAAATGGAGCACATGGGCACTGCAATTCACAAACCTGCAGAGTTATAAATGATAACTCTCGTCCACAAATATATTGAGGGAAGGCAACGAAGAGGATTTGAAAGCAAGGCAGAATTGCAGGAAACAGGTTTCAGGAGGTAGATTCGAATCGGCTTTAAAGCACATGAAAAGCGGCAAAACGTCGACAATGATGCCCTTGGCCAAAAAGGGCGTATGCGTTTTTTCCTGAATATATTCAGGAAAAAACGCATACGCCCTCTTTGGCCAAACAAGCAACCTGGAAAGGCAAATCAGCGCTACAAAGAAGTCTCGCTTCCCATCGGTCAAAAGGGTCATGCTGCAAAAAGTGTCAAAACCAGAAATGCAGAACAGGCCATGGAGAAATGGCAGCCTTGCTACGCTGATGGGTGCGATGTAAATTGTCAGCAGCCACTCTGGAGAAGTGTACGGTGTGTCCTGAAACATCGAAAAAACACAGCTTAGGGAGCATAGGGCACGTCCACTCATGGGCATATAAATTGGGAAAACTAAAAATCAGCAAGACAGAGGCACCCCAAAGTTTAGGGCTGCTCTGTTGACAAGGACCTCCACTTCATGACACCTTAAATATCCCAGGAAAGAGAAAAATGGATAAAGAAGTTGTGGTCCTTATGTACAATGGAATATCACTCAGACATGAAATCAATGTCATAAGGCAAGTAGAAGCAAGATGAGTGGACATAGGTACGACGATTCTAAGTGAAATAAGTCACACAGAAAAAGACACTTATCATAAGCTATCACTTATAGAGGGAATGTAAAAACCGCTACACTTGAACTGAATTACAAAACAGAACAGACTCACACGTTCAGAAAACACACTATGGCTGCTTAACAGGAAAGGCCAGGTGGGGTGATGCATAAAACAAGGGTTTTAAATTCGCTCAGATACCGTTCCATACACCCAATATGTAATAGACAAGACCTACTCCTTGCTCAGTGAACTGGACTCAACACCCCCTATTCACCGCACAAGAATATATGTGACTAGTAAGAATCTTAAAACCTATGTATTGATATCTCTCTGGAAGTGAGTCAAGTGAGTGTAAATCCGCATAAACACAGCCGTGAAAAGCAGCTAAACCCCATTATAAAAATAAATTACTTTTAAAAACCCGTAAAACAAAGACAGTGAAAGAGAGAGAAATTCTTACAAAATTCGTTCAGAGGCTGTGATGCAACCTGGATTGACCATATCGAGACCCACAGCTGGATGAGACATAAGGGTGGACACTCTTGGGGATGAGAGGTTTGGTGAGGTTGGGTGAGCAAACGCAGACCCTTTAAAGTAATACTGTGTGGTACCCATCCCAAGGTCCCAAATGTCCAGGTTCAAGGGAATCTTCCTACATCGAAAACATGCATGAGAATCCTAGAAGGTGGTACACCGTCTGAACGGGAAAGGTTTCTGAAACGCACCTCATTTCTCATCTCCTTGTGCTCAGGTTCCCCATTCCAGCTTCTTAACTAGTAATCTCCCTACTTGGAGAAACAGCAACTTTAACCTCCTGTTCCATACAGGTTGCACTTTGTCCTGAGGATGAACGGGAAGAGGGGCAACCAATGAGAGACTAGATCTAGGTGTTGGGACAGGCACAGGTCACTCTATTTTCACATCAGGAAGAAGAATTAACCACAGGCTCAGCCTGCCGCCAGGAACCAGAATAGGGCCTGAGGCAATCCCGCGCTTCTGCGGCCACCTCCCAAAAAAGCCAGTTGAAAAATGGAGCACATGGGTACTGCAATTCACACACCTGCAGAGTTATAAATGATAACTCTCGTCCACAAATATATTGAGGGAAGGCAACGAAGAGCATTTGAAAGCTAGGCAGAATTGCAGGAAACTGGTTTCAGGAGGTAGATTCGAATCGGCTTTAAAGCACATGAAAAGCGGCAAAACGTTGACAATGATGCCCTTGGCCAAAAAGGGCGTATGCGTTTTTTCCTGAATATATTCAGGAAAAAACGCATACGCCCTTTTAGGCCAACCAAGCAACATGGAAAGGCAAATCAGCACTACAAAGGAGTCTCGCTTCGAATCGGTCAAAAGGGCCAAGCTGAAAAATGTGTCAAAACCACAAAAGCAGGACAGGCCATGGAGAAATGGGAGCCTTGCTACACTGATGGGCGGGATGTAAATTGCCAGCAGCCACTCTGGAGAAGTGTACGGTGTGTCCTGAAACATCGAAAAAAGACAGCTTAGGGAGCATAGGGCACTTCCACTCATGGGCGTATAAATTGGGAAAACTAAAAATCAGCAAGACACAGGCACCCCAACGTTTAGGGCTGCTCTGTTGACAAGAACCTCCACTTCATGACACCTTAAATATCCCAGGAAAGAGAAAAATGGATAAAGAAGTTGCGGTCCTTATGTACAATGGAATATCACTCAGCCATGAAATCAATGTCATAAGGCTAGTAGCAGCATGATGAGTGGATTTAGGTACGACGACTCTAAGTGAAATAAGTCACACAGAAAAAGACACTTATCATAAGCTATCACGTATAGAGGGAATGTAAAAACTGCTACACTTGAACTGAATTACAAAAGAGAAGAGTCACACGTTTAGAAAACACACTATGGCTGCTTAACGGGAAAGGTGAGGTGGTGTGATGCATAAAACAAGGGTTTCAAATTAGCTCAGATACCGTTCCATACACCCAATATGTAATAGACAAGACCTACTCCTTGCTCAGTGAACTGGACTCAACACCCCCTATGCACCGCACAAGAATATATGTGACTAGTAAGAATCTTAAAACCTATGTATTGATATCTCTCTGGAAGTGTGTCAAGTGTGTGTAAAGCCGCATAAACACAGCCGTGAAAAGCAGCTAAACCCCATTATAAAAATAAATTAGTTTTAAAAACCCATGAAACAAAGACAGTGAAAGAGACAGAAATTCTTACAAAATTCATTCAGGGGCTGTGACGCAACCTGGATTGACCATATCTAGACCCACAGCTGGATGAGACATAAGGGTGGACATTCTTGGGGCTGAGAGGTTTGGTGAGGTTGGGTGAGCCAACACAGACCCTTTAAGGTAATACTGCGTGGTACCCATCCCATGGGTCCCAAATCTCCAGGTTCAAGGGCATCTTCCTACATCGAAAACTTGCATGAGGAACCCAGAAGATGGTACACCGTGTGATTTTGAAAGGTTTCTAAAACGCACCTCATTTCTCATCTCCTTGTGCTCAGGTTCGCCATTCCAGGTACTTCACTAGCAATCTCCCTACTTGGAGAATCAGCACCTTTAACCTCCTGTTCCGTACAGGTTTCAATTTGTCTTGAGGATGAACGGGAAGAGGGACAGCCAATGAGAGACTAGATCTAGGTGTTGGAACAGGCACAGGTCACTCTATTTTCTCATCAGGAAGAAGAAATAACCACAGGCTCAGCCTGCCACCCGGAACCAGAATAGGGCCTGAGGCAATCCCGCGCTTCTGCGGCCAGCTCCCAAAAAAGCCAGTTGAAAAACGGAGCACATGGGCACTGCAATTCACAACCCTGCAGAGTTATAAATGATAACTCTCGTCCACAAATATATTGAGGGAAGGCAACGAAGAGGATTTGAAAGCAAGGCAGAATTGCAGGAAACAGGTTTCAGGAGGTAGATTCGAATCGCCTTTAAAGCACATGAAAAGCGGCAAAACGTGGACAATGATGCCCTTGGCCAAAAAGGGCGTATGCGTTTTTTCCTGAATATATTCAGGAAAAAACGCATACGCCCTTTTTGGCCAACCAAGCAACATGGAAAGGCAAATCAGCACTACAAAGGAGTCTCGCTTCGAATCGGTCAAAAGGGCCATGCTGAATAAAGTGTCAAAATCACAAAAGCAGGACAGGCCATGGAGAAATGGGAGCCTTGCTACACTGATGGGCGGGATGTAAATTGCCAGCAGCCACTCTGGAGAAGTGTACGGTGTGGCCTTAAACATCGAAAAAACACAGCTTAGGGAGCATAGGGCACTTCCACTCATGGGCGTATAAATTGGGAAAACTAAAAATCAGCAAGACACAGGCACCCCAACGTTTAGGGCTGCTCTGTTGACAAGAACCTCCACTTCATGACACCTTAAATATCCCAGGAAAGTGAAAAATGGATAAAGAAGTTGTGGTCCTTATGTACAATGGAATATCACTCAGCCATGAAATCAATGTCATAAGGCTAGTAGCAGCATGATGAGTGGATTTAGGTACGACGACTCTAAGTGAAATAAGTCACACAGAAAAAGACACTTATCATAAGCTATCACGTATAGAGGGAATGTAAAAACTGCTACACTTGAACTGAATTACAAAAGAGAACAGAGTCACACGTGTAGAAAACACACTATGGCTGCTTAACGGGAAAGATGAGGTGGTGTGATGCATAAAACAAGGATTTCAAATTAGCTCAGATACCGTTCCATACACCCAATATGTAATAGACAAGACCTACTCCTTGCTCAGTGAACTGGACTCAACACCCCCTATTCACCGCACAAGAATATATCTGACTAGTGAGAATCTTAAAACCTATGTATTGATATCTCTCCGGAAGTGAGTCAAGTGTGTGTAAAGCCGCAAAAACACAGCTGTGAAAAGCAGCTAAACCCCATTATAAAAATAAATTAGTTTTAAAAACCCATGAAACAAAGACAGTGAAAGAGAGAGAAATTCTTACAAAATTCATTCAGGGGTGTGACGCAACCTGGATTGACCATATCTAGAGCCACAGCTGGATGAGACATAGGGTGGACACTCTTGGGGCTGAGAGGTTTGGTGAGGTTGGGTGAGCCAACACAGACCCTTTAAGGTAATACTGCGTGGTACCCATCCCATGGGTCCCAAATCTCCAGGTTCAAGGGCATCTTCCTACATCGAAAACTTGCATGAGGAACCCAGAAGATGGTACACCGTGTGATTTTGAAAGGTTTCTAAAACGCACCTCATTTCTCATCTCCTTGTGCTCGGGTTCGCCATTCCAGCTATTTTAGTAGCAATCACCCTACTTGGAGAATCAGCACCTTTAACCTCCTGTTCCGTACAGGTTGCAATTTGTCCTGAGGATGAACGGGAAGAGGGGCAACCAATGAGAGACTAGATCTAGGTGTTGGGACAGGCACAGGTCACTCTATTTTCCCATCAGGAAAAAGAAATAACCACAGGCTCAGCCTGCCACCCAGAACCAGCATAGGGCCTGAGGCATACCCGCGCTTTTGCGGCCAGCTCCCAAAAAAGCGAGTTGAAAAATGGAGCTCAGGGGCACTGCAATTCACAAACCTGCAGAGTTATAAATGATAAGTCTCGTCCAAAAATATATTGAGGGAAGGCAACGAAGAGGATTTGAAAGCAAGGCAGAATTGCAGGAAACAGATTTCAGGAGGTAGATTCGAATCGCCTTTAAAGCACATGAAAATCGGCCAAACGTGGACAATGATGCCCTTGGGCAAAAAGGGCGTATGCGTTTTTTCCTGAATATATTCAGGAAAAAACGCATACGCCCTTTTTGGCCAACCAAGCAACCTGGAAAGGCAAATCAGCGCTACAAAGAAGTCTCGCTTCCCATCCATCAAAAGGGCCATGCTAATTAAAGTGTCAAAACCACAAATGCAGGACAGGCCATGGAGAAATTGGAGCCTTGCTACGCTGATGGGCGGGATATAAATTGCGAACAGCCACTCTGGAGAAGTGTACGGTGTGCCCTGAAACATCGAAAAAACACAGTTTAGGGAGCATATGGCACTTCCACTCATGGGCGTATAAACTGGGAAAACTAAAAATCAGCAAGACACAGGCACCCCAAAGTTTCGGGCTGCTCTGTTGACAAGAACCTCCACTTCATGACACCTTAAATATCCCCGGAAAGAGAAAAATGGATAAAGAAGTTGTGGTCCTTATGTACAATGGAATATCACTCAGACATGAAATCAATGTCATAAGGCTAGTAGCAGCATGATGGGTGGATTTAGGTATGACGACTCTAAGGGAAATAAGTCACACAGAAAAAGAGACTTATCGTAAGCTATCACTTATAGAGGGAATGTAAAAACCGCTACACTTGAACTGAATTACAAAACAGAACATAGTCACACGTTTAGAAAACACACTATGGCTGCTTAACGGGAAAGGTGAGGTGGGGTGATGCATAAAACAAGGGTTTCAAATTCGCTCAGACACCGTTCCATACACCCAATATGTAATAGACAAGACCTACTCCTTGCTCAGTGAACTGGACTCAACACCCCCTATTCACCGCACAAGAATATATGTGACTAGTAATAATCGTAAAACCTATGTATTGATATCTCTCTGGAAGTGTGTCAATTGGGTGTAAAGCCGCATAAACACAGCCGTGAAAAGCAGCTAAACCCCATTATAAAAATAAATTAGTTTTAAAAACCCATGAAACAAAGACAGTGAAAGAGAGAGAAATTCTTACAAAATTCATTCAGTGGCTGTGACGCAACCTGGATTGACCATATCTAGAGCCACAGCTGGATGAGACATAAGGGTGGACACTCTTGGGGCTGAGAGGTTTGGTGAGGTTGGGTGAGCAAACGCAGACCCTTTAAAGTAATACTGTGTGGTACCCATCCCATGGGTCCCAAATCTCCAGTTTCAAGGGCGTCTTCCTGCATCGAAAACATGCATGAGAAACCCAGAAGATGGTACACCGTGTGATCGGGAAAGGTTTCTAAAACGCACCTCGTTTCTCATCTCCTTGTGCTCGGGTTCGCCATTCCAGATACTTTACTAGCAATCTCCCTTCTTGGAGAATCAGCACCTTTAACCTCCTGTTCTGTACAGGTTGCAATGTGTCCTGAGGATGAACGGGAAGAGGGGCAACCAATGAGAGACTAGATCTAGGTGTTGGGACAGGCACAGGTCACTCTATTTTCCCATCAGGAAGAAGAATTAAGCACAGGCTCAGCCTGCCGCCCGGAATCAGAATAGTGCCTGAGGCAATCCCGCGATTTGAGGCCAGCTCCCAAAATAGCGAGTTGAAAAATGGAGCTGAGGGGCACTGCAATTCACAAACCTGCAGAATTATAAATGATAACTCTCGTCCACAAATATATTGAGGGAAGGCAACGAAGAGGATTTGAAAGCAAGGCAGAACTGCAGGAAACAGATTTCAGGAGGTAGATTCAATTCGCCTTTAAAGCACATGAAAAGCGGCAAAACGTCGACAATGATGCCCTTGGCCAAAAAGGGCGTATGCGTTTTTTCCTGAATATATTCAGGAAAAAACGCATACGCCCTTTTTGGCCAACCAAGCAACCTGGAAAGGCAAATCAGCGCTACAAAGAAGTCTCGCTTCCCATCGGTCTAAAGGGCCATGCTGATAAAAGTGTCAAAACCACAAATGCAGGACAGGCCATGGAGAAATTGGAGCCTTGCTACGCTGATGGGCGGGATGTAAATTGCCAGCAGCCACTCTGGAGAAGTGTACGGTGTGTCCTGAAACATCGAAAAAACACAGCTTAGGGAGCATAGGGAACGTCCACTCATGGGCGTATAAATTGGGAATAATAAAAATCAGCAAGACACAGGCACCCCAAAGTTTAGGGGTGCTCTGTTGACAAGAACCTCCACTTCATGACACCTTAAATATCCCCGGAAAGAGAAAAATGGATAAAGAAGTTGTGGTCCTTATGTACAATGGAATATCACTCAGATATGAAATCAATGTCATAAGGCAAGTAGAAGCAAGATGAGTGAACTTAGGTACGACGATTCTAAGTGAAATAAGTCACACAGAAAAAGACACTTATCATAAGCTATCACTTATAGAGGGAATGTAAAAACCGCTACACTTGAACTGAATTACAAAACAGAACAGACTCACACGTTTAGAAAACACACTATGGCTGCTTAACGGGAAAGGTGAGGTGGGGTGATGCATAAAACAAGGGTTTCAAATTCGCTCAGATACCGTTCCATACACCCAATATGTAATAGACAAGACCTACTCCTTGCTCAGTGAACTGGACTCAACACCCCCTATTCACCGCACAAGAATATATGTGACTAGTAAGAATCTTAAAACCTATGTATTGATATCTCTCTGGAAGTGAGTCAAGTGAGTGTAAATCCGCATAAACACAGCCGTGAAAAGCAGCTAAACCCCATTATAAAAATAAATTACTTTTAAAAACCCGTAAAACAAAGACAGTGAAAGAGAGAGAAATTCTTACAAAATTCGTTCAGAGGCTGTGATGCAACCTGGATTGACCATATCTAGACCCACAGCTGGATGAGACATAAGGGTGGACACTCTTGGGGATGAGAGGTTTGGTGAGGTTGGGTGAGCAAACGCAGACCCTTTAAAGTAATACTGTGTGGTACCCATCCCATGGGTCCCAAATGTCCAGGTTCAAGGGAATCTTCCTACATCGAAAACATGCATGAGAAACCTAGAAGATGGTACACCGTCTGAACGGGAAAGGTTTCTGAAACGCACCTCATTTCTCATCTCCTTGTGCTCGGGTTCGCCATTCCAGCTTCTTAACTAGTAATCTCCCTAGTTGGAGAAACAGCACCTTTAACCTCCTGTTCCATACAGGTTGCACTTTGTCCTGAGGATGAACGGGAAGAGGGGCAACCAATGAGAGACTAGATCTAGGTGTTGGGACAGGCACAGGTCACTCTATTTTCACATCAGGAAGAAGAATTAACCACAGGCTCAGCCTGCCGCCAGGAACCAGAATAGGGCCTGAGGCAATCCCGCGCTTCTGCGGCCACGTCCCAAAAAAGCCAGTTGAAAAATGGAGCACATGGGTACTGCAATTCACAAACCTGCAGAGTTATAAATGATAACTCTCGTCCACAAATATATTGAGGGAAGGCAACGAAGAGCATTTGAAAGCTAGGCAGAATTGCAGGAAACTGGTTTCAGGAGGTAGATTCGAATCGGCTTTAAAGCACATGAAAAGCGGCAAAACGTTGACAATGATGCCCTTGGCCAAAAAGGGCGTATGCGTTTTTTCCTGAATATATTCAGGAAAAAACGCATACGCCCTTTTAGGCCAACCAAGCAACATGGAAAGGCAAATCAGCACTACAAAGGAGTCTCGCTTCGAATCGGTCAAAAGGGCCAAGCTGAAAAATGTGTCAAAACCACAAAAGCAGGACAGGCCATGGAGAAATGGGAGCCTTGCTACACTGATGGGCGGGATGTAAATTGCCAGCAGCCACTCTGGAGAAGTGTACGGTGTGGCATTAAACATCGAAAAAACACAGCTTAGGGAGCATAGGGCACTTCCACTCATGGGCGTATAAATTGGGAAAACTAAAAATCAGCAAGACACAGGCACCCCAACGTTTAGGGCTGCTCTGTTGACAAGAACCTCCACTTCATGACACCTTAAATATCCCAGGAAAGAGAAAAATGGATAAAGAAGTTGCGGTCCTTATGTACAATGGAATATCACTCAGCCATGAAATCAATGTCATAAGGCTAGTAGCAGCATGATGAGTGGATTTAGGTACGACGACTCTAAGTGAAATAAGTCACACAGAAAAAGACACTTATCATAAGCTATCACGTATAGAGGGAATGTAAAAACTGCTACACTTGAACTGAATTACAAAAGAGAAGAGTCACACGTTTAGAAAACACACTATGGCTGCTTAACGGGAAAGGTGAGGTGGTGTGATGCATAAAACAAGGGTTTCAAATTAGCTCAGATACCGTTCCATACACCCAATATGTAATAGACAAGACCTACTCCTTGCTCAGTGAACTGGACTCAACACCCCCTATGCACCGCACAAGAATATATGTGACTAGTAAGAATCTTAAAACCTATGTATTGATATCTCTCTGGAAGTGTGTCAACTGTGTGTAAAGCCGCATAAACACAGCCGTGAAAAGCAGCTAAACCCCATTATAAAAATAAATTAGTTTTAAAAACCCATGAAACAAAGACAGTGAAAGAGACAGAAATTCTTACAAAATTCATTCAGGGGCTGTGACGCAACCTGGATTGACCATATCTAGACCCACAGCTGGATGAGACATAAGGGTGGACATTCTTGGGGCTGAGAGGTTTGGTGAGGTTGGGTGAGCCAACACAGACCCTTTAAGGTAATACTGCGTGGTACCCATCCCATGGGTCCCAAATCTCCAGGTTCAAGGGCATCTTCCTACATCGAAAACTTGCATGAGGAACCCAGAAGATGGTACACCGTGTGATTTTGAAAGGTTTCTAAAACGCACCTCATTTCTCATCTCCTTGTGCTCGGGTTCGCCATTCCAGCTATTTTAGTAGCAATCACCCTACTTGGAGAATCAGCACCTTTAACCTCCTGTTCCGTACAGGTTGCAATTTGTCCTGAGGATGAACGGGAAGAGGGGCAACCAATGAGAGACTAGATCTAGGTGTTGGGACAGGCACAGGTCACTCTATTTTCCCATCAGGAAAAAGAAATAACCACAGGCTCAGCCTGCCACCCAGAACCAGCATAGGGCCTGAGGCATACCCGCGCTTTTGCGGCCAGCTCCCAAAAAAGCGAGTTGAAAAATGGAGCTCAGGGGCACTGCAATTCACAAACCTGCAGAGTTATAAATGATAAGTCTCGTCCAAAAATATATTGAGGGAAGGCAACGAAGAGGATTTGAAAGCAAGGCAGAATTGCAGGAAACAGATTTCAGGAGGTAGATTCGAATCGCCTTTAAAGCACATGAAAATCGGCCAAACGTGGACAATGATGCCCTTGGGCAAAAAGGGCGTATGCGTTTTTTCCTGAATATATTCAGGAAAAAACGCATACGCCCTTTTTGGCCAACCAAGCAACCTGGAAAGGCAAATCAGCGCTACAAAGAAGTCTCGCTTCCCATCCATCAAAAGGGCCATGCTAATTAAAGTGTCAAAACCACAAATGCAGGACAGGCCATGGAGAAATTGGAGCCTTGCTACGCTGATGGGCGGGATATAAATTGCGAACAGCCACTCTGGAGAAGTGTACGGTGTGCCCTGAAACATCGAAAAAACACAGTTTAGGGAGCATATGGCACTTCCACTCATGGGCGTATAAACTGGGAAAACTAAAAATCAGCAAGACACAGGCACCCCAAAGTTTCGGGCTGCTCTGTTGACAAGAACCTCCACTTCATGACACCTTAAATATCCCAGGAAAGAGAAAAATGGATAAAGAAGTTGTGGTCCTTATGTACAATGGAATATCACTCAGACATAAAATCAATGTCATAAGGCTAGTAGCAGCATGATGGGTGGATTTAGGTATGACGACTCTAAGGGAAATAAGTCACACAGAAAAAGAGACTTATCGTAAGCTATCACTTATAGAGGGAATGTAAAAACCGCTACACTTGAACTGAATTACAAAACAGAACATAGTCACACGTTTAGAAAACACACTATGGCTGCTTAACGGGAAAGGTGAGGTGGGGTGATGCATAAAACAAGGGTTTCAAATTCGCTCAGACACCGTTCCATACACCCAATATGTAATAGACAAGACCTACTCCTTGCTCAGTGAACTGGACTCAACACCCCCTATTCACCGCACAAGAATATATGTGACTAGTAATAATCGTAAAACCTATGTATTGATATCTCTCTGGAAGTGTGTCAATTGGGTGTAAAGCCGCATAAACACAGCCGTGAAAAGCAGCTAAACCCCATTATAAAAATAAATTAGTTTTAAAAACCCATGAAACAAAGACAGTGAAAGAGAGAGAAATTCTTACAAAATTCATTCAGTGGCTGTGACGCAACCTGGATTGACCATATCTAGAGCCACAGCTGGATGAGACATAAGGGTGGACACTCTTGGGGCTGAGAGGTTTGGTGAGGTTGGGTGAGCAAACGCAGACCCTTTAAAGTAATACTGTGTGGTACCCATCCCATGGGTCCCAAATCTCCAGTTTCAAGGGCGTCTTCCTGCATCGAACACATGCATGAGAAACCCAGAAGATGGTACACCGTGTGATCGGGAAAGGTTTCTAAAACGCACCTCGTTTCTCATCTCCTTGTGCTCGGGTTCGCCATTCCAGATACTTTACTAGCAATCTCCCTTCTTGGAGAATCAGCACCTTTAACCTCCTGTTCTGTACAGGTTGCAATGTGTCCTGAGGATGAACGGGAAGAGGGGCAACCAATGAGAGACTAGATCTAGGTGTTGGGACAGGCACAGGTCACTCTATTTTCCCATCAGGAAGAAGAATTAAGCACAGGCTCAGCCTGCCGCCCGGAATCAGAATAGTGCCTGAGGCAATCCCGCGATTTGAGGCCAGCTCCCAAAATAGCGAGTTGAAAAATGGAGCTGAGGGGCACTGCAATTCACAAACCTGCAGAATTATAAATGATAACTCTCGTCCACAAATATATTGAGGGAAGGCAACGAAGAGGATTTGAAAGCAAGGCAGAACTGCAGGAAACAGATTTCAGGAGGTAGATTCAATTCGCCTTTAAAGCACATGAAAAGCGGCAAAACGTCGACAATGATGCCCTTGGCCAAAAAGGGCGTATGCGTTTTTTCCTGAATATATTCAGGAAAAAACGCATACGCCCTTTTTGGCCAACCAAGCAACCTGGAAAGGCAAATCAGCGCTACAAAGAAGTCTCGCTTCCCATCGGTCTAAAGGGCCATGCTGATAAAAGTGTCAAAACCACAAATGCAGGACAGGCCATGGAGAAATTGGAGCCTTGCTACGCTGATGGGCGGGATGTAAATTGCCAGCAGCCACTCTGGAGAAGTGTACGGTGTGTCCTGAAACATCGAAAAAACACAGCTTAGGGAGCATAGGGAACGTCCACTCATGGGCGTATAAATTGGGAAAAATAAAAATCAGCAAGACACAGGCACCCCAAAGTTTAGGGCTGCTCTGTTGACAAGAACCTCCACTTCATGACACCTTAAATATCCCCGGAAAGAGAAAAATGGATAAAGAAGTTGTGGTCCTTATGTACAATGGAATATCACTCAGATATGAAATCAATGTCATAAGGCAAGTAGAAGCAAGATGAGTGAACTTAGGTACGACGATTCTAAGTGAAATAAGTCACACAGAAAAAGACACTTATCATAAGCTATCACTTATAGAGGGAATGTAAAAACCGCTACAGTTGAACTGAATTACAAAACAGAACAGACTCACACGTTTAGAAAACACACTATGGCTGCTTAACGGGAAAGGTGAGGTGGGGTGATGCATAAAACAAGGGTTTCAAATTCGCTCAGATACCGTTCCATACACCCAATATGTAATAGACAAGACCTACTCCTTGCTCAGTGAACTGGACTCAACACCCCCTATTCACCGCACAAGAATATATGTGACTAGTAAGAATCTTAAAACCTATGTATTGATATCTCTCTGGAAGTGAGTCAAGTGAGTGTAAATCCGCATAAACACAGCCGTGAAAAGCAGCTAAACCCCATTATAAAAATAAATTACTTTTAAAAACCCGTAAAACAAAGACAGTGAAAGAGAGAGAAATTCTTACAAAATTCGTTCAGAGGCTGTGATGCAACCTGGATTGACCATATCTAGACCCACAGCTGGATTTGACATAAGGGTGGACACTCTTGGGGATGAGAGGTTTGGTGAGGTTGGGTGAGCAAACACAGACCCTTTAAAGTAATACTGTGTGGTACCCATCCCATGGGTCCCAAATGTCCAGGTTCAAGGGAATCTTCCTACATCGAAAACATGCATGAGAAACCTAGAAGATGGTACACCGTCTGAACGGGAAAGGTTTCTGAAACGCACCTCATTTCTCATCTCCTTGTGCTCGGGTTCGCCATTCCAGCTTCTTAACTAGTAATCTCCCTAGTTGGAGAAACAGCACCTTTAACCTCCTGTTCCATACAGGTTGCACTTTGTCCTGAGGATGAACGGGAAGAGGGGCAACCAATGAGAGACTAGATCTAGGTGTTGGGACAGGCACAGGTCACTCTATTTTCACATCAGGAAGAAGAATTAACCACAGGCTCAGCCTGCCGCCAGGAACCAGAATAGGGCCTGAGGCAATCCCGCGCTTCTGCGGCCACGTCCCAAAAAAGCCAGTTGAAAAATGGAGCACATGGGTACTGCAATTCACAAACCTGCAGAGTTATAAATGATAACTCTCGTCCACAAATATATTGAGGGAAGGCAACGAAGAGCATTTGAAAGCTAGGCAGAATTGCAGGAAACTGGTTTCAGGAGGTAGATTCGAATCGGCTTTAAAGCACATGAAAAGCGGCAAAACGTTGACAATGATGCCCTTGGCCAAAAAGGGCGTATGCGTTTTTTCCTGAATATATTCAGGAAAAAACGCATACGCCCTTTTAGGCCAACCAAGCAACATGGAAAGGCAAATCAGCACTACAAAGGAGTCTCGCTTCGAATCGGTCAAAAGGGCCAAGCTGAAAAATGTGTCAAAACCACAAAAGCAGGACAGGCCATGGAGAAATGGGAGCCTTGCTACACTGATGGGCGGGATGTAAATTGCCAGCAGCCACTCTGGAGAAGTGTACGGTGTGGCCTTAAACATCGAAAAAACACAGCTTAGGGAGCATAGGGCACTTCCACTCATGGGCGTATAAATTGGGAAAACTAAAAATCAGCAAGACACAGGCACCCCAACGTTTAGGGCTGCTCTGTTGACAAGAACCTCCACTTCATGACACCTTAAATATCCCAGGAAAGTGAAAAATGGATAAAGAAGTTGTGGTCCTTATGTACAATGGAATATCACTCAGCCATGAAATCAATGTCATAAGGCTAGTAGCAGCATGATGAGTGGATTTAGGTACGACGACTCTAAGTGAAATAAGTCACACAGAAAAAGACACTTATCATAAGCTATCACGTATAGAGGGAATGTAAAAACTGCTACACTTGAACTGAATTACAAAAGAGAACAGAGTCACACGTGTAGAAAACACACTATGGCTGCTTAACGGGAAAGATGAGGTGGTGTGATGCATAAAACAAGGATTTCAAATTAGCTCAGATACCGTTCCATACACCCAATATGTAATAGACAAGACCTACTCCTTGCTCAGTGAACTGGACTCAACACCCCCTATTCACCGCACAAGAATATATCTGACTAGTGAGAATCTTAAAACCTATGTATTGATATCTCTCCGGAAGTGAGTCAAGTGTGTGTAAAGCCGCAAAAACACAGCTGTGAAAAGCAGCTAAACCCCATTATAAAAATAAATTAGTTTTAAAAACCCATGAAACAAAGACAGTGAAAGAGAGAGAAATTCTTACAAAATTCATTCAGGGGTGTGACGCAACCTGGATTGACCATATCTAGAGCCACAGCTGGATGAGACATAGGGTGGACACTCTTGGGGCTGAGAGGTTTGGTGAGGTTGGGTGAGCCAACACAGACCCTTTAAGGTAATACTGCGTGGTACCCATCCCATGGGTCCCAAATCTCCAGGTTCAAGGGCATCTTCCTACATCGAAAACTTGCATGAGGAACCCAGAAGATGGTACACCGTGTGATTTTGAAAGGTTTCTAAAACGCACCTCATTTCTCATCTCCTTGTGCTCGGGTTCGCCATTCCAGCTATTTTAGTAGCAATCACCCTACTTGGAGAATCAGCACCTTTAACCTCCTGTTCCGTACAGGTTGCAATTTGTCCTGAGGATGAACGGGAAGAGGGGCAACCAATGAGAGACTAGATCTAGGTGTTGGGACAGGCACAGGTCACTCTATTTTCCCATCAGGAAAAAGAAATAACCACAGGCTCAGCCTGCCACCCAGAACCAGCATAGGGCCTGAGGCATACCCGCGCTTTTGCGGCCAGCTCCCAAAAAAGCGAGTTGAAAAATGGAGCTCAGGGGCACTGCAATTCACAAACCTGCAGAGTTATAAATGATAAGTCTCGTCCAAAAATATATTGAGGGAAGGCAACGAAGAGGATTTGAAAGCAAGGCAGAATTGCAGGAAACAGATTTCAGGAGGTAGATTCGAATCGCCTTTAAAGCACATGAAAATCGGCCAAACGTGGACAATGATGCCCTTGGGCAAAAAGGGCGTATGCGTTTTTTCCTGAATATATTCAGGAAAAAACGCATACGCCCTTTTTGGCCAACCAAGCAACCTGGAAAGGCAAATCAGCGCTACAAAGAAGTCTCGCTTCCCATCCATCAAAAGGGCCATGCTAATTAAAGTGTCAAAACCACAAATGCAGGACAGGCCATGGAGAAATTGGAGCCTTGCTACGCTGATGGGCGGGATATAAATTGCGAACAGCCACTCTGGAGAAGTGTACGGTGTGCCCTGAAACATCGAAAAAACACAGTTTAGGGAGCATATGGCACTTCCACTCATGGGCGTATAAACTGGGAAAACTAAAAATCAGCAAGACACAGGCACCCCAAAGTTTCGGGCTGCTCTGTTGACAAGAACCTCCACTTCATGACACCTTAAATATCCCAGGAAAGAGAAAAATGGATAAAGAAGTTGTGGTCCTTATGTACAATGGAATATCACTCAGACATGAAATCAATGTCATAAGGCTAGTAGCAGCATGATGGGTGGATTTAGGTATGACGACTCTAAGGGAAATAAGTCACACAGAAAAAGAGACTTATCGTAAGCTATCACTTATAGAGGGAATGTAAAAACCGCTACACTTGAACTGAATTACAAAACAGAACATAGTCACACGTTTAGAAAACACACTATGGCTGCTTAACGGGAAAGGTGAGGTGGGGTGATGCATAAAACAAGGGTTTCAAATTCGCTCAGACACCGTTCCATACACCCAATATGTAATAGACAAGACCTACTCCTTGCTCAGTGAACTGGACTCAACACCCCCTATTCACCGCACAAGAATATATGTGACTAGTAATAATCGTAAAACCTATGTATTGATATCTCTCTGGAAGTGTGTCAATTGGGTGTAAAGCCGCATAAACACAGCCGTGAAAAGCAGCTAAACCCCATTATAAAAATAAATTAGTTTTAAAAACCCATGAAACAAAGACAGTGAAAGAGAGAGAAATTCTTACAAAATTCATTCAGTGGCTGTGACGCAACCTGGATTGACCATATCTAGAGCCACAGCTGGATGAGACATAAGGGTGGACACTCTTGGGGCTGAGAGGTTTGGTGAGGTTGGGTGAGCAAACGCAGACCCTTTAAAGTAATACTGTGTGGTACCCATCCCATGGGTCCCAAATCTCCAGTTTCAAGGGCGTCTTCCTGCATCGAAAACATGCATGAGAAACCCAGAAGATGGTACACCGTGTGATCGGGAAAGGTTTCTAAAACGCACCTCGTTTCTCATCTCCTTGTGCTCGGGTTCGCCATTCCAGATACTTTACTAGCAATCTCCCTTCTTGGAGAATCAGCACCTTTAACCTCCTGTTCTGTACAGGTTGCAATGTGTCCTGAGGATGAACGGGAAGAGGGGCAACCAATGAGAGACTAGATCTAGGTGTTGGGACAGGCACAGGTCACTCTATTTTCCCATCAGGAAGAAGAATTAAGCACAGGCTCAGCCTGCCGCCCGGAATCAGAATAGTGCCTGAGGCAATCCCGCGATTTGAGGCCAGCTCCCAAAATAGCGAGTTGAAAAATGGAGCTGAGGGGCACTGCAATTCACAAACCTGCAGAATTATAAATGATAACTCTCGTCCACAAATATATTGAGGGAAGGCAACGAAGAGGATTTGAAAGCAAGGCAGAACTGCAGGAAACAGATTTCAGGAGGTAGATTCAATTCGCCTTTAAAGCACATGAAAAGCGGCAAAACGTCGACAATGATGCCCTTGGCCAAAAAGGGCGTATGCGTTTTTTCCTGAATATATTCAGGAAAAAACGCATACGCCCTTTTTGGCCAACCAAGCAACCTGGAAAGGCAAATCAGCGCTACAAAGAAGTCTCGCTTCCCATCGGTCTAAAGGGCCATGCTGATAAAAGTGTCAAAACCACAAATGCAGGACAGGCCATGGAGAAATTGGAGCCTTGCTACGCTGATGGGCGGGATGTAAATTGCCAGCAGCCACTCTGGAGAAGTGTACGGTGTGTCCTGAAACATCGAAAAAACACAGCTTAGGGAGCATAGGGAACGTCCACTCATGGGCGTATAAATTGGGAAAAATAAAAATCAGCAAGACACAGGCACCCCAAAGTTTAGGGCTGCTCTGTTGACAAGAACCTCCACTTCATGACACCTTAAATATCCCCGGAAAGAGAAAAATGGATAAAGAAGTTGTGGTCCTTATGTACAATGGAATATCACTCAGATATGAAATCAATGTCATAAGGCAAGTAGAAGCAAGATGAGTGAACTTAGGTACGACGATTCTAAGTGAAATAAGTCACACAGAAAAAGACACTTATCATAAGCTATCACTTATAGAGGGAATGTAAAAACCGCTACAGTTGAACTGAATTACAAAACAGAACAGACTCACACGTTTAGAAAACACACTATGGCTGCTTAACGGGAAAGGTGAGGTGGGGTGATGCATAAAACAAGGGTTTCAAATTCGCTCAGATACCGTTCCATACACCCAATATGTAATAGACAAGACCTACTCCTTGCTCAGTGAACTGGACTCAACACCCCCTATTCACCGCACAAGAATATATGTGACTAGTAAGAATCTTAAAACCTATGTATTGATATCTCTCTGGAAGTGAGTCAAGTGAGTGTAAATCCGCATAAACACAGCCGTGAAAAGCAGCTAAACCCCATTATAAAAATAAATTACTTTTAAAAACCCGTAAAACAAAGACAGTGAAAGAGAGAGAAATTCTTACAAAATTCGTTCAGAGGCTGTGATGCAACCTGGATTGACCATATCTAGACCCACAGCTGGATGAGACATAAGGGTGGACACTCTTGGGGATGAGAGGTTTGGTGAGGTTGGGTGAGCAAACGCAGACCCTTTAAAGTAATACTGTGTGGTACCCATCCCATGGGTCCCAAATGTCCAGGTTCAAGGGAATCTTCCTACATCGAAAACATGCATGAGAAACCTAGAAGATGGTACACCGTCTGAACGGGAAAGGTTTCTGAAACGCACCTCATTTCTCATCTCCTTGTGCTCGGGTTCGCCATTCCAGCTTCTTAACTAGTAATCTCCCTAGTTGGAGAAACAGCACCTTTAACCTCCTGTTCCATACAGGTTGCACTTTGTCCTGAGGATGAACGGGAAGAGGGGCAACCAATGAGAGACTAGATCTAGGTGTTGGGACAGGCACAGGTCACTCTATTTTCACATCAGGAAGAAGAATTAACCACAGGCTCAGCCTGCCGCCAGGAACCAGAATAGGGCCTGAGGCAATCCCGCGCTTCTGCGGCCACGTCCCAAAAAAGCCAGTTGAAAAATGGAGCACATGGGTACTGCAATTCACAAACCTGCAGAGTTATAAATGATAACTCTCGTCCACAAATATATTGAGGGAAGGCAACGAAGAGCATTTGAAAGCTAGGCAGAATTGCAGGAAACTGGTTTCAGGAGGTAGATTCGAATCGGCTTTAAAGCACATGAAAAGCGGCAAAACGTTGACAATGATGCCCTTGGCCAAAAAGGGCGTATGCGTTTTTTCCTGAATATATTCAGGAAAAAACGCATACGCCCTTTTAGGCCAACCAAGCAACATGGAAAGGCAAATCAGCACTACAAAGGAGTCTCGCTTCGAATCGGTCAAAAGGGCCAAGCTGAAAAATGTGTCAAAACCACAAAAGCAGGACAGGCCATGGAGAAATGGGAGCCTTGCTACACTGATGGGCGGGATGTAAATTGCCAGCAGCCACTCTGGAGAAGTGTACGGTGTGTCCTGAAACATCGAAAAAAGACAGCTTAGGGAGCATAGGGCACTTCCACTCATGGGCGTATAAATTGGGAAAAATAAAAATCAGCAAGACACAGGCACCCCAAAGTTTAGGGCTGCTCTGTTGACAAGAACCTCCACTTCATGACACCTTAAATATCCCCGGAAAGAGAAAAATGGATAAAGAAGTTGTGGTCCTTATGTACAATGGAATATCACTCAGATATGAAATCAATGTCATAAGGCAAGTAGAAGCAAGATGAGTGAACTTAGGTACGACGATTCTAAGTGAAATAAGTCACACAGAAAAAGACACTTATCATAAGCTATCACTTATAGAGGGAATGTAAAAACCGCTACAGTTGAACTGAATTACAAAACAGAACAGACTCACACGTTTAGAAAACACACTATGGCTGCTTAACGGGAAAGGTGAGGTGGGGTGATGCATAAAACAAGGGTTTCAAATTCGCTCAGATACCGTTCCATACACCCAATATGTAATAGACAAGACCTACTCCTTGCTCAGTGAACTGGACTCAACACCCCCTATTCACCGCACAAGAATATATGTGACTAGTAAGAATCTTAAAACCTATGTATTGATATCTCTCTGGAAGTGAGTCAAGTGAGTGTAAATCCGCATAAACACAGCCGTGAAAAGCAGCTAAACCCCATTATAAAAATAAATTACTTTTAAAAACCCGTAAAACAAAGACAGTGAAAGAGAGAGAAATTCTTACAAAATTCGTTCAGAGGCTGTGATGCAACCTGGATTGACCATATCTAGACCCACAGCTGGATGAGACATAAGGGTGGACACTCTTGGGGATGAGAGGTTTGGTGAGGTTGGGTGAGCAAACGCAGACCCTTTAAAGTAATACTGTGTGGTACCCATCCCATGGGTCCCAAATGTCCAGGTTCAAGGGAATCTTCCTACATCGAAAACATGCATGAGAAACCTAGAAGATGGTACACCGTCTGAACGGGAAAGGTTTCTGAAACGCACCTCATTTCTCATCTCCTTGTGCTCTGGTTCGCCATTCCAGCTTCTTAACTAGTAATCTCCCTAGTTGGAGAAACAGCACCTTTAACCTCCTGTTCCATACAGGTTGCACTTTGTCCTGAGGATGAACGGGAAGAGGGGCAACCAATGAGAGACTAGATCTAGGTGTTGGGACAGGCACAGGTCACTCTATTTTCACATCAGGAAGAAGAATTAACCACAGGCTCAGCCTGCCGCCAGGAACCAGAATAGGGCCTGAGGCAATCCCGCGCTTCTGCGGCCACCTCCCAAGAAAGCCAGTTGAAAAATGGAGCACATGGGTACTGCAATTCACAAACCTGCAGAGTTATAAATGATAACTCTCGTCCACAAATATATTGAGGGAAGGCAACGAAGAGCATTTGAAAGCTAGGCAGAATTGCAGGAAACTGGTTTCAGGAGGTAGATTCGAATCGGCTTTAAAGCACATGAAAAGCGGCAAAACGTTGACAATGATGCCCTTGGCCAAAAAGGGCGTATGCGTTTTTTCCTGAATATATTCAGGAAAAAACGCATACGCCCTTTTAGGCCAACCAAGCAACATGGAAAGGCAAATCAGCACTACAAAGGAGTCTCGCTTCGAATCGGTCAAAAGGGCCAAGCTGAAAAATGTGTCAAAACCACAAAAGCAGGACAGGCCATGGAGAAATGGGAGCCTTGCTACACTGATGGGCGGGATGTAAATTGCCAGCAGCCACTCTGGAGAAGTGTACGGTGTGTCCTGAAACATCGAAAAAAGACAGCTTAGGGAGCATAGGGCACTTCCACTCATGGGCGTATAAATTGGGAAAACTAAAAATCAGCAAGACACAGGCACCCCAACGTTTAGGGCTGCTCTGTTGACAAGAACCTCCACTTCATGACACCTTAAATATCCCAGGAAAGTGAAAAATGGATAAAGAAGTTGTGGTCCTTATGTACAATGGAATATCACTCAGCCATGAAATCAATGTCATAAGGCTAGTAGCAGCATGATGAGTGGATTTAGGTACGACGACTCTAAGTGAAATAAGTCACACAGAAAAAGACACTTATCATAAGCTATCACGTATAGAGGGAATGTAAAAACTGCTACACTTGAACTGAATTACAAAAGAGAACAGAGTCACACGTGTAGAAAACACACTATGGCTGCTTAACGGGAAAGATGAGGTGGTGTGATGCATAAAACAAGGATTTCAAATTAGCTCAGATACCGTTCCATACACCCAATATGTAATAGACAAGACCTACTCCTTGCTCAGTGAACTGGACTCAACACCCCCTATTCACCGCACAAGAATATATCTGACTAGTGAGAATCTTAAAACCTATGTATTGATATCTCTCCGGAAGTGAGTCAAGTGTGTGTAAAGCCGCAAAAACACAGCTGTGAAAAGCAGCTAAACCCCATTATAAAAATAAATTAGTTTTAAAAACCCATGAAACAAAGACAGTGAAAGAGAGAGAAATTCTTACAAAATTCATTCAGGGGTGTGACGCAACCTGGATTGACCATATCTAGAGCCACAGCTGGATGAGACATAGGGTGGACACTCTTGGGGCTGAGAGGTTTGGTGAGGTTGGGTGAGCCAACACAGACCCTTTAAGGTAATACTGCGTGGTACCCATCCCATGGGTCCCAAATCTCCAGGTTCAAGGGCATCTTCCTACATCGAAAACTTGCATGAGGAACCCAGAAGATGGTACACCGTGTGATTTTGAAAGGTTTCTAAAACGCACCTCATTTCTCATCTCCTTGTGCTCGGGTTCGCCATTCCAGCTATTTTAGTAGCAATCACCCTACTTGGAGAATCAGCACCTTTAACCTCCTGTTCCGTACAGGTTGCAATTTGTCCTGAGGATGAACGGGAAGAGGGGCAACCAATGAGAGACTAGATCTAGGTGTTGGGACAGGCACAGGTCACTCTATTTTCCCATCAGGAAAAAGAAATAACCACAGGCTCAGCCTGCCACCCAGAACCAGCATAGGGCCTGAGGCATACCCGCGCTTTTGCGGCCAGCTCCCAAAAAAGCGAGTTGAAAAATGGAGCTCAGGGGCACTGCAATTCACAAACCTGCAGAGTTATAAATGATAAGTCTCGTCCAAAAATATATTGAGGGAAGGCAACGAAGAGGATTTGAAAGCAAGGCAGAATTGCAGGAAACAGATTTCAGGAGGTAGATTCGAATCGCCTTTAAAGCACATGAAAATCGGCCAAACGTGGACAATGATGCCCTTGGGCAAAAAGGGCGTATGCGTTTTTTCCTGAATATATTCAGGAAAAAACGCATACGCCCTTTTTGGCCAACCAAGCAACCTGGAAAGGCAAATCAGCGCTACAAAGAAGTCTCGCTTCCCATCCATCAAAAGGGCCATGCTAATTAAAGTGTCAAAACCACAAATGCAGGACAGGCCATGGAGAAATTGGAGCCTTGCTACGCTGATGGGCGGGATATAAATTGCGAACAGCCACTCTGGAGAAGTGTACGGTGTGCCCTGAAACATCGAAAAAACACAGTTTAGGGAGCATATGGCACTTCCACTCATGGGCGTATAAACTGGGAAAACTAAAAATCAGCAAGACACAGGCACCCCAAAGTTTCGGGCTGCTCTGTTGACAAGAACCTCCACTTCATGACACCTTAAATATCCCCGGAAAGAGAAAAATGGATAAAGAAGTTGTGGTCCTTATGTACAATGGAATATCACTCAGATATGAAATCAATGTCATAAGGCAAGTAGAAGCAAGATGAGTGAACTTAGGTACGACGATTCTAAGTGAAATAAGTCACACAGAAAAAGACACTTATCATAAGCTTTCACTTATAGAGGGAATGTAAAAACCGCTACAGTTGAACTGAATTACAAAACAGAACAGACTCACACGTTTAGAAAACACACTATGGCTGCTTAACGGGAAAGGTGAGGTGGGGTGATGCATAAAACAAGGGTTTCAAATTCGCTCAGATACCGTTCCATACACCCAATATGTAATAGACAAGACCTACTCCTTGCTCAGTGAACTGGACTCAACACCCCCTATTCACCGCACAAGAATATATGTGACTAGTAAGAATCTTAAAACCTATGTATTGATATCTCTCTGGAAGTGAGTCAAGTGAGTGTAAATCCGCATAAACACAGCCGTGAAAAGCAGCTAAACCCCATTATAAAAATAAATTACTTTTAAAAACCCGTAAAACAAAGACAGTGAAAGAGAGAGAAATTCTTACAAAATTCGTTCAGAGGCTGTGATGCAACCTGGATTGACCATATCTAGACCCACAGCTGGATGAGACATAAGGGTGGACACTCTTGGGGATGAGAGGTTTGGTGAGGTTGGGTGAGCAAACGCAGACCCTTTAAAGTAATACTGTGTGGTACCCATCCCATGGGTCCCAAATGTCCAGGTTCAAGGGAATCTTCCTACATCGAAAACATGCATGAGAAACCTAGAAGATGGTACACCGTCTGAACGGGAAAGGTTTCTGAAACGCACCTCATTTCTCATCTCCTTGTGCTCGGGTTCGCCATTCCAGCTTCTTAACTAGTAATCTCCCTAGTTGGAGAAACAGCACCTTTAACCTCCTGTTCCATACAGGTTGCACTTTGTCCTGAGGATGAACGGGAAGAGGGGCAACCAATGAGAGACTAGATCTAGGTGTTGGGACAGGCACAGGTCACTCTATTTTCACATCAGGAAGAAGAATTAACCACAGGCTCAGCCTGCCGCCAGGAACCAGAATAGGGCCTGAGGCAATCCCGCGCTTCTGCGGCCACCTCCCAAGAAAGCCAGTTGAAAAATGGAGCACATGGGTACTGCAATTCACAAACCTGCAGAGTTATAAATGATAACTCTCGTCCACAAATATATTGAGGGAAGGCAACGAAGAGCATTTGAAAGCAAGGCAGAATTGCAGGAAACTGGTTTCAGGAGGTAGATTCGAATCGGCTTTAAAGCACATGAAAAGCGGCAAAACATCGACAATGATGCCCTTGGCCAAAAAGGGCGTATGCGTTTTTTCCTGAATATATTCAGGAAAAAACGCATACGCCCTTTTTGGCCAACCAAGCAACCTGGAAAGGCAAATCAGCGCTACAAAGAAGTCTCGCTTCCCATCGGTCAAAAGGGCCATGCTGAAAAATGTGTCAAAACCACAAAAGCAGGACGGGCCATGGAGAAATGGGAGCCTTGCTACGCTGATGGGCGGGACGTAAATTGCCAGCAACCACTCTGGAGAAGTGTACGGTGTGGCCTTAAACATCGAAAAAACACAGCTTATGGAGCATAGGGCACTTCCACTCATGGGCGTATAAATTGGGAAAATTAAAAATCAGCAAGACACAGGCAAACCAAAGTTTAGGGCTGCTCTGTTGACAGGAACCTCCACTTCATGACACCTTAAATATCCCAGGAAAGAGAAAAATGGATAAAGAAGTTGTGGTCCTTATGTACAATGGAATATCACTCAGCCATGAAATCAATGTTATAAGGCTAGAAGCAGCATGATGAGTGTATTTAGGTACGATGACTCTAAGTGAAATAAGTCAAACCGAAATAGACACTTATCATAAGCTATCACTTATAGAGGGAATGTAAAAACTGCTACACATGAACTGAATTACAAAAGAGAAAAGAGTCACAGGTTTAGAAAACACACTATGGCTGCTTAACGGGAAAGGTGAGGTGGTGTGATGCATAAAACAAGGGTTTCAAATTAGCTCAGATACCGTTCCATACACCGAATATGTAATAGACAAGACCTACTTCTTGCTCAGTGAACTGGACTCAACACCCCCTATTCACCACACAAGTATATATCTGACTAGTAAGAATCTTAAAACCTATGTATTGATATCTGTCTGGAAGTGAGTCAAGTGGGTGTAAAGCCGCATAAACACAGCCGTGAAAAGCAGCTAAACCCCATTATAAAAATAAATTACTTGTAAAAACCCGTAAAACAAAGACAGTGAAAGAAGAGAAATTCTTACACAATTCGTTCAGGGGTTGTGATGCAACCTGGATTGACCATATCTAGACCCACAGCTGGATGAGACCTAAGTGTGGACACTCTTGGGGCTGACAGGTTTGGTGAGGTTGGGTGAGCAAACGCAGACCCTTTAAAATAATACTGTGTGGTACCCATCCCATGGGTCCCAAATCTCCAGTTTCAAGGGCATCTTCCTGCATCGAAAACATGCATGAGAAACCCAGAAGATGGTACACCGTGTGATCGGGAAAGGTTTCTAAAACGCACCTCATTTCTCATCTCCTTGTGCTCGGGTTCGCCATTCCAGATACTTTACTAGCAATCTCCCTTCTTGGAGAAAAAGCACCTTTAACCTCCTGATCTGTACAGGTTGCAATTTGTCCTGAGGAAGAACGGGAAGAGGGGCAACCAATGAGAGACTAGATCTAGGTGTTGGGACAGGCACAGGTCACTCTATTTTCCCGTCAGGAAGAAGAAGTAACCACAGGCTCAGCCTGCCGCCGGGAACCAGAATAGGGCCTGAGGCAATCCCGCGCTTCTGCGGCCAGCTCCCAAAAAAGCCAGTTGAAAAATGGAGCACATGGGCACTGCAATTCACAAACCTGCAGAGTTATAAATGATAACTCTCGTCCACAAATATATTGAGGGAAGGCAACGAAGAGGATTTGAAAGCAAGGCAGAATTGCAGGAAACAGGTTTCAGGAGGTAGATTCGAATCGGCTTTAAAGCACATGAAAAGCGGCAAAACGTCGACAATGATGCCCTTGGCCAAAAAGGGCGTATGCGTTTTTTCCTGAATATATTCAGGAAAAAACGCATACGCCCTCTTTGGCCAAACAAGCAACCTGGAAAGGCAAATCAGCGCTACAAAGAAGTCTCGCTTCCCATCGGTCAAAAGGGTCATGCTGCAAAAAGTGTCAAAACCAGAAATGCAGAACAGGCCATGGAGAAATGGTAGCCTTGCTACGATGATGGGTGCGATGTAAATTGTCAGCAGCCACTCTGGAGAAGTGTACGGTGTGTCCTGAAACATCGAAAAAACACAGCTTAGGGAGCATAGGGCACGTCCACTCATGGGCATATAAATTGGGAAAACTAAAAATCAGCAAGACAGAGGCACCCCAAAGTTTAGGGCTGCTCTGTTGACAAGGACCTCCACTTCATGACACCTTAAATATCCCAGGAAAGAGAAAAATGGATAAAGAAGTTGTGGTCCTTATGTACAATGGAATATCACTCAGACATGAAATCAATGTCATAAGGCAAGTAGAAGCAAGATGAGTGGACATAGGTACGACGATTCTAAGTGAAATAAGTCACACAGAAAAAGACACTTATCATAAGCTATCACTTATAGAGGGAATGTAAAAACCGCTACACTTGAACTGAATTACAAAACAGAACAGACTCACACGTTCAGAAAACACACTATGGCTGCTTAACAGGAAAGGCCACGTGGGGTGATGCATAAAACAAGGGTTTTAAATTCGCTCAGATACCGTTCCATACACCCAATATGTAATAGACAAGACCTACTCCTTGCTCAGTGAACTGGACTCAACACCCCCTATTCACCGCACAAGAATATATGTGACTAGTAAGAATCTTAAAACCTATGTATTGATATCTCTCTGGAAGTGAGTCAAGTGAGTGTAAATCCGCATAAACACAGCCGTGAAAAGCAGCTAAACCCCATTATAAAAATAAATTACTTTTAAAAACCCGTAAAACAAAGACAGTGAAAGAGAGAGAAATTCTTACAAAATTCGTTCAGAGGCTGTGATGCAACCTGGATTGACCATATCGAGACCCACAGCTGGATGAGACATAAGGGTGGACACTCTTGGGGATGAGAGGTTTGGTGAGGTTGGGTGAGCAAACGCAGACCCTTTAAAGTAATACTGTGTGGTACCCATCCCAAGGTCCCAAATGTCCAGGTTCAAGGGAATCTTCCTACATCGAAAACATGCATGAGAATCCTAGAAGATGGTACACCGTCTGAACGGGAAAGGTTTCTGAAACGCACCTCATTTCTCATCTCCTTGTGCTCGGGTTCCCCATTCCAGCTTCTTAACTAGTAATCTCCCTACTTGGAGAAACAGCAACTTTAACCTCCTGTTCCATACAGGTTGCACTTTGTCCTGAGGATGAACGGGAAGAGGGGCAACCAATGAGAGACTAGATCTAGGTGTTGGGACAGGCACAGGTCACTCTATTTTCACATCAGGAAGAAGAATTAACCACAGGCTCAGCCTGCCGCCAGGAACCAGAATAGGGCCTGAGGCAATCCCGCGCTTCTGCGGCCACGTCCCAAAAAAGCCAGTTGAAAAATGGAGCACATGGGTACTGCAATTCACAAACCTGCAGAGTTATAAATGATAACTCTCGTCCACAAATATATTGAGGGAAGGCAACGAAGAGCATTTGAAAGCTAGGCAGAATTGCAGGAAACTGGTTTCAGGAGGTAGATTCGAATCGGCTTTAAAGCACATGAAAAGCGGCAAAACGTTGACAATGATGCCCTTGGCCAAAAAGGGCGTATGCGTTTTTTCCTGAATATATTCAGGAAAAAACGCATACGCCCTTTTAGGCCAACCAAGCAACATGGAAAGGCAAATCAGCACTACAAAGGAGTCTCGCTTCGAATCGGTCAAAAGGGCCAAGCTGAAAAATGTGTCAAAACCACAAAAGCAGGACAGGCCATGGAGAAATGGGAGCCTTGCTACACTGATGGGTGGGATGTAAATTGCCAGCAGCCACTCTGGAGAAGTGTACGGTGTGTCCTGAAACATCGAAAAAAGACAGCTTAGGGAGCATAGGGCACTTCCACTCATGGGCGTATAAATTGGGAAAACTAAAAATCAGCAAGACACAGGCACCCCAACGTTTAGGGCTGCTCTGTTGACAAGAACCTCCACTTCATGACACCTTAAATATCCCAGGAAAGAGAAAAATGGATAAAGAAGTTGCGGTCCTTATGTACAATGGAATATCACTCAGCCATGAAATCAATGTCATAAGGCTAGTAGCAGCATGATGAGTGGATTTAGGTACGACGACTCTAAGTGAAATAAGTCACACAGAAAAAGACACTTATCATAAGCTATCACGTATAGAGGGAATGTAAAAACTGCTACACTTGAACTGAATTACAAAAGAGAAGAGTCACACGTTTAGAAAACACACTATGGCTGCTTAACGGGAAAGGTGAGGTGGTGTGATGCATAAAACAAGGGTTTCAAATTAGCTCAGATACCGTTCCATACACCCAATATGTAATAGACAAGACCTACTCCTTGCTCAGTGAACTGGACTCAACACCCCCTATGCACCGCACAAGAATATATGTGACTAGTAAGAATCTTAAAACCTATGTATTGATATCTCTCTGGAAGTGTGTCAAGTGTGTGTAAAGCCGCATAAACACAGCCGTGAAAAGCAGCTAAACCCCATTATAAAAATAAATTAGTTTTAAAAACCCATGAAACAAAGACAGTGAAAGAGACAGAAATTCTTACAAAATTCATTCAGGGGCTGTGACGCAACCTGGATTGACCATATCTAGACCCACAGCTGGATGAGACATAAGGGTGGACATTCTTGGGGCTGAGAGGTTTGGTGAGGTTGGGTGAGCCAACACAGACCCTTTAAGGTAATACTGCGTGGTACCCATCCCATGGGTCCCAAATCTCCAGGTTCAAGGGCATCTTCCTACATCGAAAACTTGCATGAGGAACCCAGAAGATGGTACACCGTGTGATTTTGAAAGGTTTCTAAAACGCACCTCATTTCTCATCTCCTTGTGCTCAGGTTCGCCATTCCAGGTACTTCACTAGCAATCTCCCTACTTGGAGAATCAGCACCTTTAACCTCCTGTTCCGTACAGGTTTCAATTTGTCTTGAGGATGAACGGGAAGAGGGACAGCCAATGAGAGACTAGATCTAGGTGTTGGAACAGGCACAGGTCACTCTATTTTCTCATCAGGAAGAAGAAATAACCACAGGCTCAGCCTGCCACCCGGAACCAGAATAGGGCCTGAGGCAATCCCGCGCTTCTGCGGCCAGCTCCCAAAAAAGCCAGTTGAAAAACGGAGCACATGGGCACTGCAATTCACAACCCTGCAGAGTTATAAATGATAACTCTCGTCCACAAATATATTGAGGGAAGGCAACGAAGAGGATTTGAAAGCAAGGCAGAATTGCAGGAAACAGGTTTCAGGAGGTAGATTCGAATCGCCTTTAAAGCACATGAAAAGTGGCAAAACGTGGACAATGATGCCCTTGGCCAAAAAGGGCGTATGCGTTTTTTCCTGAATATATTCAGGAAAAAACGCATACGCCCTTTTTGGCCAACCAAGCAACATGGAAAGGCAAATCAGCACTACAAAGGAGTCTCGCTTCGAATCGGTCAAAAGGGCCATGCTGAATAAAGTGTCAAAATCACAAAAGCAGGACAGGCCATGGAGAAATGGGAGCCTTGCTACACTGATGGGCGGGATGTAAATTGCCAGCAGCCACTCTGGAGAAGTGTACGGTGTGGCCTTAAACATCAAAAAAACACAGCTTAAGGAGCATAGGGCACTTCCACTCATGGACGTATAAATTGGGAAAACTAAAAATCAGCAAGACACAGGCACCCCAAAGTTTAGGGCTGCTCTGTTGACAAGAACCTCCACTTCATGACACCTTAAATATCCCAGGAAAGAGAAAAATGGATAAAGAATTTGTGGTCCTTATGTACAATGGAATATCACTCAGCCATGAAATCAATGTCATAAGGCTAGTAGCAGCATGATGAGTGGATTTAGGTACGACGACTCTAAGTGAAATAAGTCACATAGAAAAAGACACTTACCATAATCTATCACGTATAGAGGGAATGTAAAAACTGCTACACTTGAACTGAATTACAAAAGAGAACAGAGTCACACGTTTAGAAAACACACTATGGCAGCTTAACGGGAAAGGTGAGGTGGTGTGATGCATAAAACAAGGGTTTCAAATTAGCTCAGATACCGTTCCATACACCCAATATGTAATAGACAAGACCTACTCCTTGCTCAGTGAACTGGACTCAACACCCCCTATTCACCGCACAAGAATATATGTGACTAGTAAGAATCTTAAAACCTATGTATTGATATCTCTCTGGAAGTGTGTCAAGTGTGTGTAAAGCCGCATAAACACAGCCGTGAAAAGCAGCTAAACCCCATTATAAAAATAAATTAGTTTTAAAAACCCATGAAACAAAGACAGTGAAAGAGACAGAAATTCTTACAAAATTCATTCAGGGGCTGTGACGCAACCAGGATTGACCATATCTAGACCCACAGCTGGATGAGACATAAGGGTGGACATTCTTGGGGCTGAGAGGTTTGGTGAGGTTGGGTGAGCCAACACAGACCCTTTAAGGCAATACTGCGTGGTACCCATCCCATGGGTCCCAAATCTCCAGGTTCAAGGGCATCTTCCTACATCGAAAACTTGCATGAGGAACCCAGAAGATGGTACACCGTGTGATTTTGAAAGGTTTCTAAAACGCACCTCATTTCTCATCTCCTTGTGCTCGGGTTCGCCATTCCAGCTACTTCACTAGCAATCTCCCTACTTGGAGAATCAGCACCTTTAACCTCCTGTTCCGTACAGGTTGCAATTTGTCCTGAGGATGAACGGGAAGAGGGGCAGCCAATGAGAGACTAGATCTAGGTGTTGGGACAGGCACAGGTCACTCTATTTTCTCATCAGGAAGAAAAAATAACCACAGGCTCAGCCTGCCACCCGGAACCAGAATAGGGCCTGAGGCAATCCCGCGCTTCTGCGGCCAGCTCCCAAAAAAGCCAGTTGAAAAACGGAGCACATGGGCACTGCAATTCACAACCCTGCAGAGTTAAAAATGATAACTCTCGTCCACAAATATATTGAGGGAAGGCAACGAAGAGGATTTGAAAGCAAGGCAGAATTGCAGGAAACAGGTTTCAGGAGGTAGATTCGAATCGCCTTTAAAGCACATGAAAAGCGGCAAAACGTGGACAATGATGCCCTTGGCCAAAAAGGGCGTATGCGTTTTTTCCTGAATATATTTAGGAAAAAACGCATACGCCCTTTTTGGCCAACCAAGCAACATGGAAAAGCAAATCAGCACTACAAAGGAGTCTCGCTTCGAATCGGTCAAAAGGCCCATGCTGAAAAAAGTGTCAAAACCACAAAAGCAGGACAGGCCATGGAGAAATGGGAGCCTTGCTACACTGATGGGCGGGATGTAAATTGCCAGCAGCCACTCTGGAGAAGTGTACGGTGTGGCCTTAAACATCGAAAAAACACAGCTTAGGGAGCATAGGGCACTTCCACTCATGGGCGTACAAATTGGGAAAACTAAAAATCAGCAAGACACAGGCACCCCAAAGTTTAGGGCTGCTCTGTTGACAAGAACCTCCACTTCATGACACCTTAAATATCCCAGGAAAGTGAAAAATGGATAAAGAAGTTGTGGTCCTTATGTACAATGGAATATCACTCAGACATGAAATCAATGTCATAAGGCTAGTAGCAGCATGATGAGTGGATTTAGGTACGACGACTCTAAGTGAAATAAGTCACACAGAAAAAGACACTTATCATAAGCTATCACGTATAGAGGGAATGTAAAAACTGCTACACTTGAACTGAATTACAAAAGCGAACAGAGTCACACGTGTAGAAAACACACTATGGCTGCTTAACGGGAAAGATGAGGTGGTGTGATGCATAAAACAAGGATTTCAAATTAGCTCAGATACCGTTCCATACACCCAATATGTAATAGACAAGACCTACTCCTTGCTCAGTGAACTGGACTCAACACCCCCTATTCACCGCACAAGAATATATCTGACTAGTGAGAATCTTAAAACCTATGTATTGATATCTCTCCGGAAGTGAGTCAAGTGTGTGTAAAGCCGCAAAAACACAGCTGTGAAAAGCAGCTAAACCCCATTATAAAAATAAATTAGTTTTAAAAACCCATGAAACAAAGACAGTGAAAGAGAGAGAAATTCTTACAAAATTCATTCAGGGGTGTGACGCAACCTGGATTGACCATATCTAGAGCCACAGCTGGATGAGACATAGGGTGGACACTCTTGGGGCTGAGAGGTTTGGTGAGGTTGGGTGAGCCAACACAGACCCTTTAAGGCAATACTGCGTGGTACCCATCCCATGGGTCCCAAATCTCCAGGTTCAAGGGCATCTTCCTACATCGAAAACTTGCATGAGGAACCCAGAAGATGGTACACCGTGTGATTTTGAAAGGTTTCTAAAACGCACCTCATTTCTCATCTCCTTGTGCTCGGGTTCACCATTCCAGCTATTTTAGTAGCAATCACCCTACTTGGAGAATCAGCACCTTTAACCTCCTGTTCCGTACAGGTTGCAATTTGTCCTGAGGATGAACGGGAAGAGGGGCAACCAATGAGAGACTAGATCTAGGTGTTGGGACAGGCACAGGTCACTCTATTTTCCCATCAGGAAAAAGAAATAACCACAGGCTCAGCCTGCCACCCAGAACCAGCATAGGGCCTGAGGCATACCCGCGCTTTTGCGGCCAGCTCCCAAAAAAGCGAGTTGAAAAATGGAGCTCAGGGGCACTGCAATTCACAAACCTGCAGAGTTATAAATGATAAGTCTCGTCCAAAAATATATTGAGGGAAGGCAACGAAGAGGATTTGAAAGCAAGGCAGAATTGCAGGAAACAGATTTCAGGAGGTAGATTCGAATCGCCTTTAAAGCACATGAAAATCGGCCAAACGTGGACAATGATGCCCTTGGGCAAAAAGGGCGTATGCGTTTTTTCCTGAATATATTCAGGAAAAAACGCATACGCCCTTTTTGGCCAACCAAGCAACCTGGAAAGGCAAATCAGCGCTACAAAGAAGTCTCGCTTCCCATCCATCAAAAGGGCCATGCTAATTAAAGTGTCAAAACCACAAATGCAGGACAGGCCATGGAGAAATTGGAGCCTTGCTACGCTGATGGGCGGGATATAAATTGCGAACAGCCACTCTGGAGAAGTGTACGGTGTGCCCTGAAACATCGAAAAAACACAGTTTAGGGAGCATATGGCACTTCCACTCATGGGCGTATAAACTGGGAAAACTAAAAATCAGCAAGACACAGGCACCCCAAAGTTTCGGGCTGCTCTGTTGACAAGAACCTCCACTTCATGACACCTTAAATATCCCAGGAAAGAGAAAAATGGATAAAGAAGTTGTGGTCCTTATGTACAATGGAATATCACTCAAACATGAAATCAATGTCATAAGGCTAGTAGCAGCATGATGGGTGGATTTAGGTATGACGACTCTAAGGGAAATAAGTCACACAGAAAAAGAGACTTATCGTAAGCTATCACTTATAGAGGGAATGTAAAAACCGCTACACTTGAACTGAATTACAAAACAGAACATAGTCACACGTTTAGAAAACACACTATGGCTGCTTAACGGGAAAGGTGAGGTGGGGTGATGCATAAAACAAGGGTTTCAAATTCGCTCAGACACCGTTCCATACACCCAATATGTAATAGACAAGACCTACTCCTTGCTCAGTGAACTGGACTCAACACCCCCTATTCACCGCACAAGAATATATGTGACTAGTAATAATCGTAAAACCTATGTATTGATATCTCTCTGGAAGTGTGTCAATTGGGTGTAAAGCCGCATAAACACAGCCGTGAAAAGCAGCTAAACCCCATTATAAAAATAAATTAGTTTTAAAAACCCATGAAACAAAGACAGTGAAAGAGAGAGAAATTCTTACAAAATTCATTCAGTGGCTGTGACGCAACCTGGATTGACCATATCTAGAGCCACAGCTGGATGAGACATAAGGGTGGACACTCTTGGGGCTGAGAGGTTTGGTGAGGTTGGGTGAGCAAACGCAGACCCTTTAAAGTAATACTGTGTGGTACCCATCCCATGGGTCCCAAATCTCCAGTTTCAAGGGCGTCTTCCTGCATCGAACACATGCATGAGAAACCCAGAAGATGGTACACCGTGTGATCGGGAAAGGTTTCTAAAACGCACCTCGTTTCTCATCTCCTTGTGCTCGGGTTCGCCATTCCAGATACTTTACTAGCAATCTCCCTTCTTGGAGAATCAGCACCTTTAACCTCCTGTTCTGTACAGGTTGCAATGTGTCCTGAGGATGAACGGGAAGAGGGGCAACCAATGAGAGACTAGATCTAGGTGTTGGGACAGGCACAGGTCACTCTATTTTCCCATCAGGAAGAAGAATTAAGCACAGGCTCAGCCTGCCGCCTGGAATCAGAATAGTGCCTGAGGCAATCCCGCGATTTGAGGCCAGCTCCCAAAATAGCGAGTTGAAAAATGGAGCTGAGGGGCACTGCAATTCACAAACCTGCAGAATTATAAATGATAACTCTCGTCCACAAATATATTGAGGGAAGGCAACGAAGAGGATTTGAAAGCAAGGCAGAACTGCAGGAAACAGATTTCAGGAGGTAGATTCAATTCGCCTTTAAAGCACATGAAAAGCGGCAAAACGTCGACAATGATGCCCTTGGCCAAAAAGGGCGTATGCGTTTTTTCCTGAATATATTCAGGAAAAAACGCATACGCCCTTTTTGGCCAACCAAGCAACCTGGAAAGGCAAATCAGCGCTACAAAGAAGTCTCGCTTCCCATCGGTCTAAAGGGCCATGCTGATAAAAGTGTCAAAACCACAAATGCAGGACAGGCCATGGAGAAATTGGAGCCTTGCTACGCTGATGGGCGGGATGTAAATTGCCAGCAGCCACTCTGGAGAAGTGTACGGTGTGTCCTGAAACATCGAAAAAACACAGCTTAGGGAGCATAGGGAACGTCCACTCATGGGCGTATAAATTGGGAATAATAAAAATCAGCAAGACACAGGCACCCCAAAGTTTAGGGCTGCTCTGTTGACAAGAACCTCCACTTCATGACACCTTAAATATCCCCGGAAAGAGAAAAATGGATAAAGAAGTTGTGGTCCTTATGTACAATGGAATATCACTCAGATATGAAATCAATGTCATAAGGCAAGTAGAAGCAAGATGAGTGAACTTAGGTACGACGATTCTAAGTGAAATAAGTCACACAGAAAAAGACACTTATCATAAGCTATCACTTATAGAGGGAATGTAAAAACCGCTACAGTTGAACTGAATTACAAAACAGAACAGACTCACACGTTTAGAAAACACACTATGGCTGCTTAACGGGAAAGGTGAGGTGGGGTGATGCATAAAACAAGGGTTTCAAATTCGCTCAGATACCGTTCCATACACCCAATATGTAATAGACAAGACCTACTCCTTGCTCAGTGAACTGGACTCAACACCCCCTATTCACCGCACAAGAATATATGTGACTAGTAAGAATCTTAAAACCTATGTATTGATATCTCTCTGGAAGTGAGTCAAGTGAGTGTAAATCCGCATAAACACAGCCGTGAAAAGCAGCTAAACCCCATTATAAAAATAAATTACTTTTAAAAACCCGTAAAACAAAGACAGTGAAAGAGAGAGAAATTCTTACAAAATTCGTTCAGAGGCTGTGATGCAACCTGGATTGACCATATCTAGACCCACAGCTGGATTTGACATAAGGGTGGACACTCTTGGGGATGAGAGGTTTGGTGAGGTTGGGTGAGCAAACGCAGACCCTTTAAAGTAATACTGTGTGGTACCCATCCCATGGGTCCCAAATGTCCAGGTTCAAGGGAATCTTCCTACATCGAAAACATGCATGAGAAACCTAGAAGATGGTACACCGTCTGAACGGGAAAGGTTTCTGAAACGCACCTCATTTCTCATCTCCTTGTGCTCGGGTTCGCCATTCCAGCTTCTTAACTAGTAATCTCCCTAGTTGGAGAAACAGCACCTTTAACCTCCTGTTCCATACAGGTTGCACTTTGTCCTGAGGATGAACGGGAAGAGGGGCAACCAATGAGAGACTAGATCTAGGTGTTGGGACAGGCACAGGTCACTCTATTTTCACATCAGGAAGAAGAATTAACCACAGGCTCAGCCTGCCGCCAGGAACCAGAATAGGGCCTGAGGCAATCCCGCGCTTCTGCGGCCACGTCCCAAAAAAGCCAGTTGAAAAATGGAGCACATGGGTACTGCAATTCACAAACCTGCAGAGTTATAAATGATAACTCTCGTCCACAAATATATTGAGGGAAGGCAACGAAGAGCATTTGAAAGCTAGGCAGAATTGCAGGAAACTGGTTTCAGGAGGTAGATTCGAATCGGCTTTAAAGCACATGAAAAGCGGCAAAACGTTGACAATGATGCCCTTGGCCAAAAAGGGCGTATGCGTTTTTTCCTGAATATATTCAGGAAAAAACGCATACGCCCTTTTAGGCCAACCAAGCAACATGGAAAGGCAAATCAGCACTACAAAGGAGTCTCGCTTCGAATCGGTCAAAAGGGCCAAGCTGAAAAATGTGTCAAAACCACAAAAGCAGGACAGGCCATGGAGAAATGGGAGCCTTGCTACACTGATGGGCGGGATGTAAATTGCCAGCAGCCACTCTGGAGAAGTGTACGGTGTGGCCTTAAACATCGAAAAAACACAGCTTAGGGAGCATAGGGCACTTCCACTCATGGGCGTATAAATTGGGAAAACTAAAAATCAGCAAGACACAGGCACCCCAACGTTTAGGGCTGCTCTGTTGACAAGAACCTCCACTTCATGACACCTTAAATATCCCAGGAAAGTGAAAAATGGATAAAGAAGTTGTGGTCCTTATGTACAATGGAATATCACTCAGCCATGAAATCAATGTCATAAGGCTAGTAGCAGCATGATGAGTGGATTTAGGTACGACGACTCTAAGTGAAATAAGTCACACAGAAAAAGACACTTATCATAAGCTATCACGTATAGAGGGAATGTAAAAACTGCTACACTTGAACTGAATTACAAAAGAGAACAGAGTCACACGTGTAGAAAACACACTATGGCTGCTTAACGGGAAAGATGAGGTGGTGTGATGCATAAAACAAGGATTTCAAATTAGCTCAGATACCGTTCCATACACCCAATATGTAATAGACAAGACCTACTCCTTGCTCAGTGAACTGGACTCAACACCCCCTATTCACCGCACAAGAATATATCTGACTAGTGAGAATCTTAAAACCTATGTATTGATATCTCTCCGGAAGTGAGTCAAGTGTGTGTAAAGCCGCAAAAACACAGCTGTGAAAAGCAGCTAAACCCCATTATAAAAATAAATTAGTTTTAAAAACCCATGAAACAAAGACAGTGAAAGAGAGAGAAATTCTTACAAAATTCATTCAGGGGTGTGACGCAACCTGGATTGACCATATCTAGAGCCACAGCTGGATGAGACATAGGGTGGACACTCTTGGGGCTGAGAGGTTTGGTGAGGTTGGGTGAGCCAACACAGACCCTTTAAGGTAATACTGCGTGGTACCCATCCCATGGGTCCCAAATCTCCAGGTTCAAGGGCATCTTCCTACATCGAAAACTTGCATGAGGAACCCAGAAGATGGTACACCGTGTGATTTTGAAAGGTTTCTAAAACGCACCTCATTTCTCATCTCCTTGTGCTCGGGTTCGCCATTCCAGCTATTTTAGTAGCAATCACCCTACTTGGAGAATCAGCACCTTTAACCTCCTGTTCCGTACAGGTTGCAATTTGTCCTGAGGATGAACGGGAAGAGGGGCAACCAATGAGAGACTAGATCTAGGTGTTGGGACAGGCACAGGTCACTCTATTTTCCCATCAGGAAAAAGAAATAACCACAGGCTCAGCCTGCCACCCAGAACCAGCATAGGGCCTGAGGCATACCCGCGCTTTTGCGGCCAGCTCCCAAAAAAGCGAGTTGAAAAATGGAGCTCAGGGGCACTGCAATTCACAAACCTGCAGAGTTATAAATGATAAGTCTCGTCCAAAAATATATTGAGGGAAGGCAACGAAGAGGATTTGAAAGCAAGGCAGAATTGCAGGAAACAGATTTCAGGAGGTAGATTCGAATCGCCTTTAAAGCACATGAAAATCGGCCAAACGTGGACAATGATGCCCTTGGGCAAAAAGGGCGTATGCGTTTTTTCCTGAATATATTCAGGAAAAAACGCATACGCCCTTTTTGGCCAACCAAGCAACCTGGAAAGGCAAATCAGCGCTACAAAGAAGTCTCGCTTCCCATCCATCAAAAGGGCCATGCTAATTAAAGTGTCAAAACCACAAATGCAGGACAGGCCATGGAGAAATTGGAGCCTTGCTACGCTGATGGGCGGGATATAAATTGCGAACAGCCACTCTGGAGAAGTGTACGGTGTGCCCTGAAACATCGAAAAAACACAGTTTAGGGAGCATATGGCACTTCCACTCATGGGCGTATAAACTGGGAAAACTAAAAATCAGCAAGACACAGGCACCCCAAAGTTTCGGGCTGCTCTGTTGACAAGAACCTCCACTTCATGACACCTTAAATATCCCAGGAAAGTGAAAAATGGATAAAGAAGTTGTGGTCCTTATGTACAATGGAATATCACTCAGACATGAAATCAATGTCATAAGGCTAGTAGCAGCATGATGGGTGGATTTAGGTATGACGACTCTAAGGGAAATAAGTCACACAGAAAAAGAGACTTATCGTAAGCTATCACTTATAGAGGGAATGTAAAAACCGCTACACTTGAACTGAATTACAAAACAGAACATAGTCACACGTTTAGAAAACACACTATGGCTGCTTAACGGGAAAGGTGAGGTGGGGTGATGCATAAAACAAGGGTTTCAAATTCGCTCAGACACCGTTCCATACACCCAATATGTAATAGACAAGACCTACTCCTTGCTCAGTGAACTGGACTCAACACCCCCTATTCACCGCACAAGAATATATGTGACTAGTAATAATCGTAAAACCTATGTATTGATATCTCTCTGGAAGTGTGTCAATTGGGTGTAAAGCCGCATAAACACAGCCGTGAAAAGCAGCTAAACCCCATTATAAAAATAAATTAGTTTTAAAAACCCATGAAACAAAGACAGTGAAAGAGAGAGAAATTCTTACAAAATTCATTCAGTGGCTGTGACGCAACCTGGATTGACCATATCTAGAGCCACAGCTGGATGAGACATAAGGGTGGACACTCTTGGGGCTGAGAGGTTTGGTGAGGTTGGGTGAGCAAACGCAGACCCTTTAAAGTAATACTGTGTGGTACCCATCCCATGGGTCCCAAATCTCCAGTTTCAAGGGCGTCCTCCTGCATCGAAAACATGCATGAGAAACCCAGAAGATGGTACACCGTGTGATCGGGAAAGGTTTCTAAAACGCACCTCGTTTCTCATCTCCTTGTGCTCGGGTTCGCCATTCCAGATACTTTACTAGCAATCTCCCTTCTTGGAGAATCAGCACCTTTAACCTCCTGTTCTGTACAGGTTGCAATGTGTCCTGAGGATGAACGGGAAGAGGGGCAACCAATGAGAGACTAGATCTAGGTGTTGGGACAGGCACAGGTCACTCTATTTTCCCATCAGGAAGAAGAATTAAGCACAGGCTCAGCCTGCCGCCCGGAATCAGAATAGTGCCTGAGGCAATCCCGCGATTTGAGGCCAGCTCCCAAAATAGCGAGTTGAAAAATGGAGCTGAGGGGCACTGCAATTCACAAACCTGCAGAATTATAAATGATAACTCTCGTCCACAAATATATTGAGGGAAGGCAACGAAGAGGATTTGAAAGCAAGGCAGAACTGCAGGAAACAGATTTCAGGAGGTAGATTCAATTCGCCTTTAAAGCACATGAAAAGCGGCAAAACGTCGACAATGATGCCCTTGGCCAAAAAGGGCGTATGCGTTTTTTCCTGAATATATTCAGGAAAAAACGCATACGCCCTTTTTGGCCAACCAAGCAACCTGGAAAGGCAAATCAGCGCTACAAAGAAGTCTCGCTTCCCATCGGTCTAAAGGGCCATGCTGATAAAAGTGTCAAAACCACAAATGCAGGACAGGCCATGGAGAAATTGGAGCCTTGCTACGCTGATGGGCGGGATGTAAATTGCCAGCAGCCACTCTGGAGAAGTGTACGGTGTGTCCTGAAACATCGAAAAAACACAGCTTAGGGAGCATAGGGAACGTCCACTCATGGGCGTATAAATTGGGAAAAATAAAAATCAGCAAGACACAGGCACCCCAAAGTTTAGGGCTGCTGTGTTGACAAGAACCTCCACTTCATGACACCTTAAATATCCCCGGAAAGAGAAAAATGGATAAAGAAGTTGTGGTCCTTATGTACAATGGAATATCACTCAGATATGAAATCAATGTCATAAGGCAAGTAGAAGCAAGATGAGTGAACTTAGGTACGACGATTCTAAGTGAAATAAGTCACACAGAAAAAGACACTTATCATAAGCTATCACTTATAGAGGGAATGTAAAAACCGCTACAGTTGAACTGAATTACAAAACAGAACAGACTCACACGTTTAGAAAACACACTATGGCTGCTTAACGGGAAAGGTGAGGTGGGGTGATGCATAAAACAAGGGTTTCAAATTCGCTCAGATACCGTTCCATACACCCAATATGTAATAGACAAGACCTACTCCTTGCTCAGTGAACTGGACTCAACACCCCCTATTCACCGCACAAGAATATATGTGACTAGTAAGAATCTTAAAACCTATGTATTGATATCTCTCTGGAAGTGAGTCAAGTGAGTGTAAATCCGCATAAACACAGCCGTGAAAAGCAGCTAAACCCCATTATAAAAATAAATTACTTTTAAAAACCCGTAAAACAAAGACAGTGAAAGAGAGAGAAATTCTTACAAAATTCGTTCAGAGGCTGTGATGCAACCTGGATTGACCATATCTAGACCCACAGCTGGATGAGACATAAGGGTGGACACTCTTGGGGATGAGAGGTTTGGTGAGGTTGGGTGAGCAAACGCAGACCCTTTAAAGTAATACTGTGTGGTACCCATCCCATGGGTCCCAAATGTCCAGGTTCAAGGGAATCTTCCTACATCGAAAACATGCATGAGAAACCTAGAAGATGGTACACCGTCTGAACGGGAAAGGTTTCTGAAACGCACCTCATTTCTCATCTCCTTGTGCTCGGGTTCGCCATTCCAGCTTCTTAACTAGTAATCTCCCTAGTTGGAGAAACAGCACCTTTAACCTCCTGTTCCATACAGGTTGCACTTTGTCCTGAGGATGAACGGGAAGAGGGGCAACCAATGAGAGACTAGATCTAGGTGTTGGGACAGGCACAGGTCACTCTATTTTCACATCAGGAAGAAGAATTAACCACAGGCTCAGCCTGCCGCCAGGAACCAGAATAGGGCCTGAGGCAATCCCGCGCTTCTGCGGCCACGTCCCAAAAAAGCCAGTTGAAAAATGGAGCACATGGGTACTGCAATTCACAAACCTGCAGAGTTATAAATGATAACTCTCGTCCACAAATATATTGAGGGAAGGCAACGAAGAGCATTTGAAAGCTAGGCAGAATTGCAGGAAACTGGTTTCAGGAGGTAGATTCGAATCGGCTTTAAAGCACATGAAAAGCGGCAAAACGTTGACAATGATGCCCTTGGCCAAAAAGGGCGTATGCGTTTTTTCCTGAATATATTCAGGAAAAAACGCATACGCCCTTTTAGGCCAACCAAGCAACATGGAAAGGCAAATCAGCACTACAAAGGAGTCTCGCTTCGAATCGGTCAAAAGGGCCAAGCTGAAAAATGTGTCAAAACCACAAAAGCAGGACAGGCCATGGAGAAATGGGAGCCTTGCTACACTGATGGGCGGGATGTAAATTGCCAGCAGCCACTCTGGAGAAGTGTACGGTGTGGCCTTAAACATCGAAAAAACACAGCTTAGGGAGCATAGGGCACTTCCACTCATGGGCGTATAAATTGGGAAAACTAAAAATCAGCAAGACACAGGCACCCCAACGTTTAGGGCTGCTCTGTTGACAAGAACCTCCACTTCATGACACCTTAAATATCCCAGGAAAGTGAAAAATGGATAAAGAAGTTGTGGTCCTTATGTACAATGGAATATCACTCAGCCATGAAATCAATGTCATAAGGCTAGTAGCAGCATGATGAGTGGATTTAGGTACGACGACTCTAAGTGAAATAAGTCACACAGAAAAAGACACTTATCATAAGCTATCACGTATAGAGGGAATGTAAAAACTGCTACACTTGAACTGAATTACAAAAGAGAACAGAGTCACACGTGTAGAAAACACACTATGGCTGCTTAACGGGAAAGATGAGGTGGTGTGATGCATAAAACAAGGATTTCAAATTAGCTCAGATACCGTTCCATACACCCAATATGTAATAGACAAGACCTACTCCTTGCTCAGTGAACTGGACTCAACACCCCCTATTCACCGCACAAGAATATATCTGACTAGTGAGAATCTTAAAACCTATGTATTGATATCTCTCCGGAAGTGAGTCAAGTGTGTGTAAAGCCGCAAAAACACAGCTGTGAAAAGCAGCTAAACCCCATTATAAAAATAAATTAGTTTTAAAAACCCATGAAACAAAGACAGTGAAAGAGAGAGAAATTCTTACAAAATTCATTCAGGGGTGTGACGCAACCTGGATTGACCATATCTAGAGCCACAGCTGGATGAGACATAGGGTGGACACTCTTGGGGCTGAGAGGTTTGGTGAGGTTGGGTGAGCCAACACAGACCCTTTAAGGTAATACTGCGTGGTACCCATCCCATGGGTCCCAAATCTCCAGGTTCAAGGGCATCTTCCTACATCGAAAACTTGCATGAGGAACCCAGAAGATGGTACACCGTGTGATTTTGAAAGGTTTCTAAAACGCACCTCATTTCTCATCTCCTTGTGCTCGGGTTCGCCATTCCAGCTATTTTAGTAGCAATCACCCTACTTGGAGAATCAGCACCTTTAACCTCCTGTTCCGTACAGGTTGCAATTTGTCCTGAGGATGAACGGGAAGAGGGGCAACCAATGAGAGACTAGATCTAGGTGTTGGGACAGGCACAGGTCACTCTATTTTCCCATCAGGAAAAAGAAATAACCACAGGCTCAGCCTGCCACCCAGAACCAGCATAGGGCCTGAGGCATACCCGCGCTTTTGCGGCCAGCTCCCAAAAAAGCGAGTTGAAAAATGGAGCTCAGGGGCACTGCAATTCACAAACCTGCAGAGTTATAAATGATAAGTCTCGTCCAAAAATATATTGAGGGAAGGCAACGAAGAGGATTTGAAAGCAAGGCAGAATTGCAGGAAACAGATTTCAGGAGGTAGATTCGAATCGCCTTTAAAGCACATGAAAATCGGCCAAACGTGGACAATGATGCCCTTGGGCAAAAAGGGCGTATGCGTTTTTTCCTGAATATATTCAGGAAAAAACGCATACGCCCTTTTTGGCCAACCAAGCAACCTGGAAAGGCAAATCAGCGCTACAAAGAAGTCTCGCTTCCCATCCATCAAAAGGGCCATGCTAATTAAAGTGTCAAAACCACAAATGCAGGACAGGCCATGGAGAAATTGGAGCCTTGCTACGCTGATGGGCGGGATATAAATTGCGAACAGCCACTCTGGAGAAGTGTACGGTGTGCCCTGAAACATCGAAAAAACACAGTTTAGGGAGCATATGGCACTTCCACTCATGGGCGTATAAACTGGGAAAACTAAAAATCAGCAAGACACAGGCACCCCAAAGTTTCGGGCTGCTCTGTTGACAAGAACCTCCACTTCATGACACCTTAAATATCCCAGGAAAGAGAAAAATGGATAAAGAAGTTGTGGTCCTTATGTACAATGGAATATCACTCAGACATGAAATCAATGTCATAAGGCTAGTAGCAGCATGATGGGTGGATTTAGGTATGACGACTCTAAGGGAAATAAGTCACACAGAAAAAGAGACTTATCGTAAGCTATCACTTATAGAGGGAATGTAAAAACCGCTACACTTGAACTGAATTACAAAACAGAACATAGTCACACGTTTAGAAAACACACTATGGCTGCTTAACGGGAAAGGTGAGGTGGGGTGATGCATAAAACAAGGGTTTCAAATTCGCTCAGACACCGTTCCATACACCCAATATGTAATAGACAAGACCTACTCCTTGCTCAGTGAACTGGACTCAACACCCCCTATTCACCGCACAAGAATATATGTGACTAGTAATAATCGTAAAACCTATGTATTGATATCTCTCTGGAAGTGTGTCAATTGGGTGTAAAGCCGCATAAACACAGCCGTGAAAAGCAGCTAAACCCCATTATAAAAATAAATTAGTTTTAAAAACCCATGAAACAAAGACAGTGAAAGAGAGAGAAATTCTTACAAAATTCATTCAGTGGCTGTGACGCAACCTGGATTGACCATATCTAGAGCCACAGCTGGATGAGACATAAGGGTGGACACTCTTGGGGCTGAGAGGTTTGGTGAGGTTGGGTGAGCAAACGCAGACCCTTTAAAGTAATACTGTGTGGTACCCATCCCATGGGTCCCAAATCTCCAGTTTCAAGGGCGTCTTCCTGCATCGAAAACATGCATGAGAAACCCAGAAGATGGTACACCGTGTGATCGGGAAAGGTTTCTAAAACGCACCTCGTTTCTCATCTCCTTGTGCTCGGGTTCGCCATTCCAGATACTTTACTAGCAATCTCCCTTCTTGGAGAATCAGCACCTTTAACCTCCTGTTCTGTACAGGTTGCAATGTGTCCTGAGGATGAACGGGAAGAGGGGCAACCAATGAGAGACTAGATCTAGGTGTTGGGACAGGCACAGGTCACTCTATTTTCCCATCAGGAAGAAGAATTAAGCACAGGCTCAGCCTGCCGCCCGGAATCAGAATAGTGCCTGAGGCAATCCCGCGATTTGAGGCCAGCTCCCAAAATAGCGAGTTGAAAAATGGAGCTGAGGGGCACTGCAATTCACAAACCTGCAGAATTATAAATGATAACTCTCGTCCACAAATATATTGAGGGAAGGCAACGAAGAGGATTTGAAAGCAAGGCAGAACTGCAGGAAACAGATTTCAGGAGGTAGATTCAATTCGCCTTTAAAGCACATGAAAAGCGGCAAAACGTCGACAATGATGCCCTTGGCCAAAAAGGGCGTATGCGTTTTTTCCTGAATATATTCAGGAAAAAACGCATACGCCCTTTTTGGCCAACCAAGCAACCTGGAAAGGCAAATCAGCGCTACAAAGAAGTCTCGCTTCCCATCGGTCTAAAGGGCCATGCTGATAAAAGTGTCAAAACCACAAATGCAGGACAGGCCATGGAGAAATTGGAGCCTTGCTACGCTGATGGGCGGGATGTAAATTGCCAGCAGCCACTCTGGAGAAGTGTACGGTGTGTCCTGAAACATCGAAAAAACACAGCTTAGGGAGCATAGGGAACGTCCACTCATGGGCGTATAAATTGGGAAAAATAAAAATCAGCAAGACGCAGGCACCCCAAAGTTTAGGGCTGCTCTGTTGACAAGAACCTCCACTTCATGACACCTTAAATATCCCCGGAAAGAGAAAAATGGATAAAGAAGTTGTGGTCCTTATGTACAATGGAATATCACTCAGATATGAAATCAATGTCATAAGGCAAGTAGAAGCAAGATGAGTGAACTTAGGTACGACGATTCTAAGTGAAATAAGTCACACAGAAAAAGACACTTATCATAAGCTATCACTTATAGAGGGAATGTAAAAACCGCTACAGTTGAACTGAATTACAAAACAGAACAGACTCACACGTTTAGAAAACACACTATGGCTGCTTAACGGGAAAGGTGAGGTGGGGTGATGCATAAAACAAGGGTTTCAAATTCGCTCAGATACCGTTCCATACACCCAATATGTAATAGACAAGACCTACTCCTTGCTCAGTGAACTGGACTCAACACCCCCTATTCACCGCACAAGAATATATGTGACTAGTAAGAATCTTAAAACCTATGTATTGATATCTCTCTGGAAGTGAGTCAAGTGAGTGTAAATCCGCATAAACACAGCCGTGAAAAGCAGCTAAACCCCATTATAAAAATAAATTACTTTTAAAAACCCGTAAAACAAAGACAGTGAAAGAGAGAGAAATTCTTACAAAATTCGTTCAGAGGCTGTGATGCAACCTGGATTGACCATATCTAGACCCACAGCTGGATGAGACATAAGGGTGGACACTCTTGGGGATGAGAGGTTTGGTGAGGTTGGGTGAGCAAACGCAGACCCTTTAAAGTAATACTGTGTGGTACCCATCCCATGGGTCCCAAATGTCCAGGTTCAAGGGAATCTTCCTACATCGAAAACATGCATGAGAAACCTAGAAGATGGTACACCGTCTGAACGGGAAAGGTTTCTGAAACGCACCTCATTTCTCATCTCCTTGTGCTCGGGTTCGCCATTCCAGCTTCTTAACTAGTAATCTCCCTAGTTGGAGAAACAGCACCTTTAACCTCCTGTTCCATACAGGTTGCACTTTGTCCTGAGGATGAACGGGAAGAGGGGCAACCAATGAGAGACTAGATCTAGGTGTTGGGACAGGCACAGGTCACTCTATTTTCACATCAGGAAGAAGAATTAACCACAGGCTCAGCCTGCCGCCAGGAACCAGAATAGGGCCTGAGGCAATCCCGCGCTTCTGCGGCCACCTCCCAAGAAAGCCAGTTGAAAAATGGAGCACATGGGTACTGCAATTCACAAACCTGCAGAGTTATAAATGATAACTCTCGTCCACAAATATATTGAGGGAAGGCAACGAAGAGCATTTGAAAGCTAGGCAGAATTGCAGGAAACTGGTTTCAGGAGGTAGATTCGAATCGGCTTTAAAGCACATGAAAAGCGGCAAAACGTTGACAATGATGCCCTTGGCCAAAAAGGGCGTATGCGTTTTTTCCTGAATATATTCAGGAAAAAACGCATACGCCCTTTTAGGCCAACCAAGCAACATGGAAAGGCAAATCAGCACTACAAAGGAGTCTCGCTTCGAATCGGTCAAAAGGGCCAAGCTGAAAAATGTGTCAAAACCACAAAAGCAGGACAGGCCATGGAGAAATGGGAGCCTTGCTACACTGATGGGCGGGATGTAAATTGCCAGCAGCCACTCTGGAGAAGTGTACGGTGTGGCCTTAAACATCGAAAAAACACAGCTTAGGGAGCATAGGGCACTTCCACTCATGGGCGTATAAATTGGGAAAACTAAAAATCAGCAAGACACAGGCACCCCAACGTTTAGGGCTGCTCTGTTGACAAGAACCTCCACTTCATGACACCTTAAATATCCCAGGAAAGTGAAAAATGGATAAAGAAGTTGTGGTCCTTATGTACAATGGAATATCACTCAGCCATGAAATCAATGTCATAAGGCTAGTAGCAGCATGATGAGTGGATTTAGGTACGACGACTCTAAGTGAAATAAGTCACACAGAAAAAGACACTTATCATAAGCTATCACGTATAGAGGGAATGTAAAAACTGCTACACTTGAACTGAATTACAAAAGAGAACAGAGTCACACGTGTAGAAAACACACTATGGCTGCTTAACGGGAAAGATGAGGTGGTGTGATGCATAAAACAAGGATTTCAAATTAGCTCAGATACCGTTCCATACACCCAATATGTAATAGACAAGACCTACTCCTTGCTCAGTGAACTGGACTCAACACCCCCTATTCACCGCACAAGAATATATCTGACTAGTGAGAATCTTAAAACCTATGTATTGATATCTCTCCGGAAGTGAGTCAAGTGTGTGTAAAGCCGCAAAAACACAGCTGTGAAAAGCAGCTAAACCCCATTATAAAAATAAATTAGTTTTAAAAACCCATGAAACAAAGACAGTGAAAGAGAGAGAAATTCTTACAAAATTCATTCAGGGGTGTGACGCAACCTGGATTGACCATATCTAGAGCCACAGCTGGATGAGACATAGGGTGGACACTCTTGGGGCTGAGAGGTTTGGTGAGGTTGGGTGAGCCAACACAGACCCTTTAAGGTAATACTGCGTGGTACCCATCCCATGGGTCCCAAATCTCCAGGTTCAAGGGCATCTTCCTACATCGAAAACTTGCATGAGGAACCCAGAAGATGGTACACCGTGTGATTTTGAAAGGTTTCTAAAACGCACCTCATTTCTCATCTCCTTGTGCTCGGGTTCGCCATTCCAGCTATTTTAGTAGCAATCACCCTACTTGGAGAATCAGCACCTTTAACCTCCTGTTCCGTACAGGTTGCAATTTGTCCTGAGGATGAACGGGAAGAGGGGCAACCAATGAGAGACTAGATCTAGGTGTTGGGACAGGCACAGGTCACTCTATTTTCCCATCAGGAAAAAGAAATAACCACAGGCTCAGCCTGCCACCCAGAACCAGCATAGGGCCTGAGGCATACCCGCGCTTTTGCGGCCAGCTCCCAAAAAAGCGAGTTGAAAAATGGAGCTCAGGGGCACTGCAATTCACAAACCTGCAGAGTTATAAATGATAAGTCTCGTCCAAAAATATATTGAGGGAAGGCAACGAAGAGGATTTGAAAGCAAGGCAGAATTGCAGGAAACAGATTTCAGGAGGTAGATTCGAATCGCCTTTAAAGCACATGAAAATCGGCCAAACGTGGACAATGATGCCCTTGGGCAAAAAGGGCGTATGCGTTTTTTCCTGAATATATTCAGGAAAAAACGCATACGCCCTTTTTGGCCAACCAAGCAACCTGGAAAGGCAAATCAGCGCTACAAAGAAGTCTCGCTTCCCATCCATCAAAAGGGCCATGCTAATTAAAGTGTCAAAACCACAAATGCAGGACAGGCCATGGAGAAATTGGAGCCTTGCTACGCTGATGGGCGGGATATAAATTGCGAACAGCCACTCTGGAGAAGTGTACGGTGTGCCCTGAAACATCGAAAAAACACAGTTTAGGGAGCATATGGCACTTCCACTCATGGGCGTATAAACTGGGAAAACTAAAAATCAGCAAGACACAGGCACCCCAAAGTTTCGGGCTGCTCTGTTGACAAGAACCTCCACTTCATGACACCTTAAATATCCCAGGAAAGAGAAAAATGGATAAAGAAGTTGTGGTCCTTATGTACAATGGAATATCACTCAGACATGAAATCAATGTCATAAGGCTAGTAGCAGCATGATGGGTGGATTTAGGTATGACGACTCTAAGGGAAATAAGTCACACAGAAAAAGAGACTTATCGTAAGCTATCACTTATAGAGGGAATGTAAAAACCGCTACACTTGAACTGAATTACAAAACAGAACATAGTCACACGTTTAGAAAACACACTATGGCTGCTTAACGGGAAAGGTGAGGTGGGGTGATGCATAAAACAAGGGTTTCAAATTCGCTCAGACACCGTTCCATACACCCAATATGTAATAGACAAGACCTACTCCTTGCTCAGTGAACTGGACTCAACACCCCCTATTCACCGCACAAGAATATATGTGACTAGTAATAATCGTAAAACCTATGTATTGATATCTCTCTGGAAGTGTGTCAATTGGGTGTAAAGCCGCATAAACACAGCCGTGAAAAGCAGCTAAACCCCATTATAAAAATAAATTAGTTTTAAAAACCCATGAAACAAAGACAGTGAAAGAGAGAGAAATTCTTACAAAATTCATTCAGTGGCTGTGACGCAACCTGGATTGACCATATCTAGAGCCACAGCTGGATGAGACATAAGGGTGGACACTCTTGGGGCTGAGAGGTTTGGTGAGGTTGGGTGAGCAAACGCAGACCCTTTAAAGTAATACTGTGTGGTACCCATCCCATGGGTCCCAAATCTCCAGTTTCAAGGGCGTCTTCCTGCATCGAAAACATGCATGAGAAACCCAGAAGATGGTACACCGTGTGATCGGGAAAGGTTTCTAAAACGCACCTCGTTTCTCATCTCCTTGTGCTCGGGTTCGCCATTCCAGATACTTTACTAGCAATCTCCCTTCTTGGAGAATCAGCACCTTTAACCTCCTGTTCTGTACAGGTTGCAATGTGTCCTGAGGATGAACGGGAAGAGGGGCAACCAATGAGAGACTAGATCTAGGTGTTGGGACAGGCACAGGTCACTCTATTTTCCCATCAGGAAGAAGAATTAAGCACAGGCTAAGCCTGCCGCCCGGAATCAGAATAGTGCCTGAGGCAATCCCGCGATTTGAGGCCAGCTCCCAAAATAGCGAGTTGAAAAATGGAGCTGAGGGGCACTGCAATTCACAAACCTGCAGAATTATAAATGATAACTCTCGTCCACAAATATATTGAGGGAAGGCAACGAAGAGGATTTGAAAGCAAGGCAGAACTGCAGGAAACAGATTTCAGGAGGTAGATTCAATTCGCCTTTAAAGCACATGAAAAGCGGCAAAACGTCGACAATGATGCCCTTGGCCAAAAAGGGCGTATGCGTTTTTTCCTGAATATATTCAGGAAAAAACGCATACGCCCTTTTTGGCCAACCAAGCAACCTGGAAAGGCAAATCAGCGCTACAAAGAAGTCTCGCTTCCCATCGGTCTAAAGGGCCATGCTGATAAAAGTGTCAAAACCACAAATGCAGGACAGGCCATGGAGAAATTGGAGCCTTGCTACGCTGATGGGCGGGATGTAAATTGCCAGCAGCCACTCTGGAGAAGTGTACGGTGTGTCCTGAAACATCGAAAAAACACAGCTTAGGGAGCATAGGGAACGTCCACTCATGGGCGTATAAATTGGGAAAAATAAAAATCAGCAAGACACAGGCACCCCAAAGTTTAGGGCTGCTCTGTTGACAAGAACCTCCACTTCATGACACCTTAAATATCCCCGGAAAGAGAAAAATGGATAAAGAAGTTGTGGTCCTTATGTACAATGGAATATCACTCAGATATGAAATCAATGTCATAAGGCAAGTAGAAGCAAGATGAGTGAACTTAGGTACGACGATTCTAAGTGAAATAAGTCACACAGAAAAAGACACTTATCATAAGCTATCACTTATAGAGGGAATGTAAAAACCGCTACAGTTGAACTGAATTACAAAACAGAACAGACTCACACGTTTAGAAAACACACTATGGCTGCTTAACGGGAAAGGTGAGGTGGGGTGATGCATAAAACAAGGGTTTCAAATTCGCTCAGATACCGTTCCATACACCCAATATGTAATAGACAAGACCTACTCCTTGCTCAGTGAACTGGACTCAACACCCCCTATTCACCGCACAAGAATATATGTGACTAGTAAGAATCTTAAAACCTATGTATTGATATCTCTCTGGAAGTGAGTCAAGTGAGTGTAAATCCGCATAAACACAGCCGTGAAAAGCAGCTAAACCCCATTATAAAAATAAATTACTTTTAAAAACCCGTAAAACAAAGACAGTGAAAGAGAGAGAAATTCTTACAAAATTCGTTCAGAGGCTGTGATGCAACCTGGATTGACCATATCTAGACCCACAGCTGGATGAGACATAAGGGTGGACACTCTTGGGGATGAGAGGTTTGGTGAGGTTGGGTGAGCAAACGCAGACCCTTTAAAGTAATACTGTGTGGTACCCATCCCATGGGTCCCAAATGTCCAGGTTCAAGGGAATCTTCCTACATCGAAAACATGCATGAGAAACCTAGAAGATGGTACACCGTCTGAACGGGAAAGGTTTCTGAAACGCACCTCATTTCTCATCTCCTTGTGCTCGGGTTCGCCATTCCAGCTTCTTAACTAGTAATCTCCCTAGTTGGAGAAACAGCACCTTTAACCTCCTGTTCCATACAGGTTGCACTTTGTCCTGAGGATGAACGGGAAGAGGGGCAACCAATGAGAGACTAGATCTAGGTGTTGGGACAGGCACAGGTCACTCTATTTTCACATCAGGAAGAAGAATTAACCACAGGCTCAGCCTGCCGCCAGGAACCAGAATAGGGCCTGAGGCAATCCCGCGCTTCTGCGGCCACGTCCCAAAAAAGCCAGTTGAAAAATGGAGCACATGGGTACTGCAATTCACAAACCTGCAGAGTTATAAATGATAACTCTCGTCCACAAATATATTGAGGGAAGGCAACGAAGAGCATTTGAAAGCTAGGCAGAATTGCAGGAAACTGGTTTCAGGAGGTAGATTCGAATCGGCTTTAAAGCACATGAAAAGCGGCAAAACGTTGACAATGATGCCCTTGGCCAAAAAGGGCGTATGCGTTTTTTCCTGAATATATTCAGGAAAAAACGCATACGCCCTTTTAGGCCAACCAAGCAACATGGAAAGGCAAATCAGCACTACAAAGGAGTCTCGCTTCGAATCGGTCAAAAGGGCCAAGCTGAAAAATGTGTCAAAACCACAAAAGCAGGACAGGCCATGGAGAAATGGGAGCCTTGCTACACTGATGGGCGGGATGTAAATTGCCAGCAGCCACTCTGGAGAAGTGTACGGTGTGGCCTTAAACATCGAAAAAACACAGCTTAGGGAGCATAGGGCACTTCCACTCATGGGCGTATAAATTGGGAAAACTAAAAATCAGCAAGACACAGGCACCCCAACGTTTAGGGCTGCTCTGTTGACAAGAACCTCCACTTCATGACACCTTAAATATCCCAGGAAAGTGAAAAATGGATAAAGAAGTTGTGGTCCTTATGTACAATGGAATATCACTCAGCCATGAAATCAATGTCATAAGGCTAGTAGCAGCATGATGAGTGGATTTAGGTACGACGACTCTAAGTGAAATAAGTCACACAGAAAAAGACACTTATCATAAGCTATCACTTATAGAGGGAATGTAAAAACTGCTACACTTGAACTGAAATACAAAAGAGAACAGAGTCACACGTGTAGAAAACACACTATGGCTGCTTAACGGGAAAGATGAGGTGGTGTGATGCATAAAACAAGGATTTCAAATTAGCTCAGATACCGTTCCATACACCCAATATGTAATAGACAAGATCTACTCCTTGCTCAGTGAACTGGACTCAACACCCCCTATTCACCGCACAAGAATATATCTGACTAGTGAGAATCTTAAAACCTATGTATTGATATCTCTCCGGAAGTGAGTCAAGTGTGTGTAAAGCCGCAAAAACACAGCTGTGAAAAGCAGCTAAACCCCATTATAAAAATAAATTAGTTTTAAAAACCCATGAAACAAAGACAGTGAAAGAGAGAGAAATTCTTACAAAATTCATTCAGGGGTGTGACGCAACCTGGATTGACCATATCTAGAGCCACAGCTGGATGAGACATAGGGTGGACACTCTTGGGGCTGAGAGGTTTGGTGAGGTTGGGTGAGCCAACACAGACCCTTTAAGGTAATACTGCGTGGTACCCATCCCATGGGTCCCAAATCTCCAGGTTCAAGGGCATCTTCCTACATCGAAAACTTGCATGAGGAACCCAGAAGATGGTACACCGTGTGATTTTGAAAGGTTTCTAAAACGCACCTCATTTCTCATCTCCTTGTGCTCGGGTTCGCCATTCCAGCTATTTTAGTAGCAATCACCCTACTTGGAGAATCAGCACCTTTAACCTCCTGTTCCGTACAGGTTGCAATTTGTCCTGAGGATGAACGGGAAGAGGGGCAACCAATGAGAGACTAGATCTAGGTGTTGGGACAGGCACAGGTCACTCTATTTTCCCATCAGGAAAAAGAAATAACCACAGGCTCAGCCTGCCACCCAGAACCAGCATAGGGCCTGAGGCATACCCGCGCTTTTGCGGCCAGCTCCCAAAAAAGCGAGTTGAAAAATGGAGCTCAGGGGCACTGCAATTCACAAACCTGCAGAGTTATAAATGATAAGTCTCGTCCAAAAATATATTGAGGGAAGGCAACGAAGAGGATTTGAAAGCAAGGCAGAATTGCAGGAAACAGATTTCAGGAGGTAGATTCGAATCGCCTTTAAAGCACATGAAAATCGGCCAAACGTGGACAATGATGCCCTTGGGCAAAAAGGGCGTATGCGTTTTTTCCTGAATATATTCAGGAAAAAACGCATACGCCCTTTTTGGCCAACCAAGCAACCTGGAAAGGCAAATCAGGGCTACAAAGAAGTCTCGCTTCCCATCCATCAAAAGGGCCATGCTAATTAAAGTGTCAAAACCACAAATGCAGGACAGGCCATGGAGAAATTGGAGCCTTGCTACGCTGATGGGCGGGATATAAATTGCGAACAGCCACTCTGGAGAAGTGTACGGTGTGCCCTGAAACATCGAAAAAACACAGTTTAGGGAGCATATGGCACTTCCACTCATGGGCGTATAAACTGGGAAAACTAAAAATCAGCAAGACACAGGCACCCCAAAGTTTCGGGCTGCTCTGTTGACAAGAACCTCCACTTCATGACACCTTAAATATCCCAGGAAAGAGAAAAATGGATAAAGAAGTTGTGGTCCTTATGTACAATGGAATATCACTCAGACATGAAATCAATGTCATAAGGCTAGTAGCAGCATGATGGGTGGATTTAGGTATGACGACTCTAAGGGAAATAAGTCACACAGAAAAAGAGACTTATCGTAAGCTATCACTTATAGAGGGAATGTAAAAACCGCTACACTTGAACTGAATTACAAAACAGAACATAGTCACACGTTTAGAAAACACACTATGGCTGCTTAACGGGAAAGGTGAGGTGGGGTGATGCATAAAACAAGGGTTTCAAATTCGCTCAGACACCGTTCCATACACCCAATATGTAATAGACAAGACCTACTCCTTGCTCAGTGAACTGGACTCAACACCCCCTATTCACCGCACAAGAATATATGTGACTAGTAATAATCGTAAAACCTATGTATTGATATCTCTCTGGAAGTGTGTCAATTGGGTGTAAAGCCGCATAAACACAGCCGTGAAAAGCAGCTAAACCCCATTATAAAAATAAATTAGTTTTAAAAACCCATGAAACAAAGACAGTGAAAGAGAGAGAAATTCTTACAAAATTCATTCAGTGGCTGTGACGCAACCTGGATTGACCATATCTAGAGCCACAGCTGGATGAGACATAAGGGTGGACACTCTTGGGGCTGAGAGGTTTGGTGAGGTTGGGTGAGCAAACGCAGACCCTTTAAAGTAATACTGTGTGGTACCCATCCCATGGGTCCCAAATCTCCAGTTTCAAGGGCGTCTTCCTGCATCGAAAACATGCATGAGAAACCCAGAAGATGGTACACCGTGTGATCGGGAAAGGTTTCTAAAACGCACCTCGTTTCTCATCTCCTTGTGCTCGGGTTCGCCATTCCAGATACTTTACTAGCAATCTCCCTTCTTGGAGAATCAGCACCTTTAACCTCCTGTTCTGTACAGGTTGCAATTTGTCCTGAGGATGAACGGGAAGAGGGGCAACCAATGAGAGACTAGATCTAGGTGTTGGGACAGGCACAGGTCACTCTATTTTCCCATCAGGAAGAAGAATTAAGCACAGGCTCAGCCTGCCGCCCGGAATCAGAATAGTGCCTGAGGCAATCCCGCGATTTGAGGCCAGCTCCCAAAAAAGACAGTTGAAAAATGGAGCTGAGGGGCACTGCAATTCACAAACCTGCAGAATTATAAATGATAACTCTCGTCCACAAATATATTGAGGGAAGGCAACGAAGAGGATTTGAAAGCAAGGCAGAACTGCAGGAAACAGATTTCAGGAGGTAGATTCAATTCGCCTTTAAAGCACATGAAAAGCGGCAAAACGTCGACAATGATGCCCTTGGCCAAAAAGGGCGTATGCGTTTTTTCCTGAATATATTCAGGAAAAAACGCATACGCCCTTTTTGGCCAACCAAGCAACCTGGAAAGGCAAATCAGCGCTACAAAGAAGTCTCGCTTCCCATCGGTCTAAAGGGCCATGCTGATAAAAGTGTCAAAACCACAAATGCAGGACAGGCCATGGAGAAATTGGAGCCTTGCTACGCTGATGGGCGGGATGTAAATTGCCAGCAGCCACTCTGGAGAAGTGTACGGTGTGTCCTGAAACATCGAAAAAACACAGCTTAGGGAGCATAGGGAACGTCCACTCATGGGCGTATAAATTGGGAAAAATAAAAATCAGCAAGACACAGGCACCCCAAAGTTTAGGGCTGCTCTGTTGACAAGAACCTCCACTTCATGACACCTTAAATATCCCCGGAAAGAGAAAAATGGATAAAGAAGTTGTGGTCCTTATGTACAATGGAATATCACTCAGATATGAAATCAATGTCATAAGGCAAGTAGAAGCAAGATGAGTGAACTTAGGTACGACGATTCTAAGTGAAATAAGTCACACAGAAAAAGACACTTATCATAAGCTATCACTTATAGAGGGAATGTAAAAACCGCTACAGTTGAACTGAATTACAAAACAGAACAGACTCACACGTTTAGAAAACACACTATGGCTGCTTAACGGGAAAGGTGAGGTGGGGTGATGCATAAAACAAGGGTTTCAAATTCGCTCAGATACCGTTCCATACACCCAATATGTAATAGACAAGACCTACTCCTTGCTCAGTGAACTGGACTCAACACCCCCTATTCACCGCACAAGAATATATGTGACTAGTAAGAATCTTAAAACCTATGTATTGATATCTCTCTGGAAGTGAGTCAAGTGAGTGTAAATCCGCATAAACACAGCCGTGAAAAGCAGCTAAACCCCATTATAAAAATAAATTACTTTTAAAAACCCGTAAAACAAAGACAGTGAAAGAGAGAGAAATTCTTACAAAATTCGTTCAGAGGCTGTGATGCAACCTGGATTGACCATATCTAGACCCACAGCTGGATGAGACATAAGGGTGGACACTCTTGGGGATGAGAGGTTTGGTGAGGTTGGGTGAGCAAACGCAGACCCTTTAAAGTAATACTGTGTGGTACCCATCCCATGGGTCCCAAATGTCCAGGTTCAAGGGAATCTTCCTACATCGAAAACATGCATGAGAAACCTAGAAGATGGTACACCGTCTGAACGGGAAAGGTTTCTGAAACGCACCTCATTTCTCATCTCCTTGTGCTCGGGTTCGCCATTCCAGCTTCTTAACTAGTAATCTCCCTAGTTGGAGAAACAGCACCTTTAACCTCCTGTTCCATACAGGTTGCACTTTGTCCTGAGGATGAACGGGAAGAGGGGCAACCAATGAGAGACTAGATCTAGGTGTTGGGACAGGCACAGGTCACTCTATTTTCACATCAGGAAGAAGAATTAACCACAGGCTCAGCCTGCCGCCAGGAACCAGAATAGGGCCTGAGGCAATCCCGCGCTTCTGCGGCCACGTCCCAAAAAAGCCAGTTGAAAAATGGAGCACATGGGTACTGCAATTCACAAACCTGCAGAGTTATAAATGATAACTCTCGTCCACAAATATATTGAGGGAAGGCAACGAAGAGCATTTGAAAGCAAGGCAGAATTGCAGGAAACTGGTTTCAGGAGGTAGATTCGAATCGGCTTTAAAGCACATGAAAAGCGGCAAAACATCGACAATGATGCCCTTGGCCAAAAAGGGCGTATGCGTTTTTTCCTGAATATATTCAGGAAAAAACGCATACGCCCTTTTTGGCCAACCAAGCAACCTGGAAAGGCAAATCAGCGCTACAAAGAAGTCTCGCTTCCCATCGGTCAAAAGGGCCATGCTGAAAAATGTGTCAAAACCACAAAAGCAGGACGGGCCATGGAGAAATGGGAGCCTTGCTACGCTGATGGGCGGGACGTAAATTGCCAGCAACCACTCTGGAGAAGTGTACGGTGTGGCCTTAAACATCGAAAAAACACAGCTTATGGAGCATAGGGCACTTCCACTCATGGGCGTATAAATTGGGAAAATTAAAAATCAGCAAGACACAGGCAAACCAAAGTTTAGGGCTGCTCTGTTGACAGGAACCTCCACTTCATGACACCTTAAATATCCCAGGAAAGAGAAAAATGGATAAAGAAGTTGTGGTCCTTATGTACAATGGAATATCACTCAGCCATGAAATCAATGTTATAAGGCTAGAAGCAGCATGATGAGTGTATTTAGGTACGATGACTCTAAGTGAAATAAGTCACACCGAAATAGACACTTATCATAAGCTATCACTTATAGAGGGAATGTAAAAACTGCTACACATGAACTGAATTACAAAAGAGAAAAGAGTCACAGGTTTAGAAAACACACTATGGCTGCTTAACGGGAAAGGTGAGGTGGTGTGATGCATAAAACAAGGGTTTCAAATTAGCTCAGATACCGTTCCATACACCGAATATGTAATAGACAAGACCTACTCCTTGCTCAGTGAACTGGACTCAACACCCCCTATTCACCACACAAGTATATATCTGACTAGTAAGAATCTTAAAACCTATGTATTGATATCTGTCTGGAAGTGAGTCAAGTGGGTGTAAAGCCGCATAAACACAGCCGTGAAAAGCAGCTAAACCCCATTATAAAAATAAATTACTTGTAAAAACCCGTAAAACAAAGACAGTGAAAGAAGAGAAATTCTTACACAATTCGTTCAGGGGTTGTGATGCAACCTGGATTGACCATATCTAGACCCACAGCTGGATGAGACCTAAGGGTGGACACTCTTGGGGCTGACAGGTTTGGTGAGGTTGGGTGAGCAAAAGCAGACCCTTTAAAATAATACTGTGTGGTACCCATCCCATGGGTCCCAAATCTCCAGTTTCAAGGGCATCTTCCTGCATCGAAAACATGCATGAGAAACCCAGAAGATGGTACACCGTGTGATCGGGAAAGGTTTCTAAAACGCACCTCATTTCTCATCTCCTTGTGCTCGGGTTCGCCATTCCAGATACTTTACTAGCAATCTCCCTTCTTGGAGAAAAAGCACCTTTAACCTCCTGATCTGTACAGGTTGCAATTTGTCCTGAGGAAGAACGGGAAGAGGGGCAACCAATGAGAGACTAGATCTAGGTGTTGGGACAGGCACAGGTCACTCTATTTTCCCGTCAGGAAGAAGAATTAACCACAGGCTCAGCCTGCCGCCGGGAACCAGAATAGGGCTTGAGGCAATCCCGCGCTTCTGCGGCCAGCTCCCAAAAAAGCCAGTTGAAAAATGGAGCACATGGGCACTGCAATTCACAAACCTGCAGAGTTATAAATGATAACTCTCGTCCACAAATATATTGAGGGAAGGCAACGAAGAGGATTTGAAAGCAAGGCAGAATTGCAGGAAACAGGTTTCAGGAGGTAGATTCGAATCGGCTTTAAAGCACATGAAAAGCGGCAAAACGTCGACAATGATGCCCTTGGCCAAAAAGGGCGTATGCGTTTTTTCCTGAATATATTCAGGAAAAAACGCATACGCCCTCTTTGGCCAAACAAGCAACCTGGAAAGGCAAATCAGCGCTACAAAGAAGTCTCGCTTCCCATCGGTCAAAAGGGTCATGCTGCAAAAAGTGTCAAAACCAGAAATGCAGAACAGGCCATGGAGAAATGGCAGCCTTGCTACGCTGATGGGTGCGATGTAAATTGTCAGCAGCCACTCTGGAGAAGTGTACGGTGTGTCCTGAAACATCGAAAAAACACAGCTTAGGGAGCATAGGGCACGTCCACTCATGGGCATATAAATTGGGAAAACTAAAAATCAGCAAGACAGAGGCACCCCAAAGTTTAGGGCTGTTCTGTTGACAAGGACCTCCACTTCATGACACCTTAAATATCCCAGGAAAGAGAAAAATGGATAAAGAAGTTGTGGTCCTTATGTACAATGGAATATCACTCAGACATGAAATCAATGTCATAAGGCAAGTAGAAGCAAGATGAGTGGACATAGGTACGACGATTCTAAGTGAAATAAGTCACACAGAAAAAGACACTTATCATAAGCTATCACTTATAGAGGGAATGTAAAAACCGCTACACTTGAACTGAATTACAAAACAGAACAGACTCACACGTTCAGAAAACACACTATGGCTGCTTAACAGGAAAGGCCAGGTGGGGTGATGCATAAAACAAGGGTTTTAAATTCGCTGAGATACCGTTCCATACACCCAATATGTAATAGACAAGACCTACTCCTTGCTCAGTGAACTGGACTCAACACCCCCTATTCACCGCACGAGAATATATGTGACTAGTAAGAATCTTAAAACCTATGTATTGATATCTCTCTGGAAGTGAGTCAAGTGAGTGTAAATCCGCATAAACACAGCCGTGAAAAGCAGCTAAACCCCATTATAAAAATAAATTACTTTTAAAAACCCGTAAAACAAAGACAGTGAAAGAGAGAGAAATTCTTACAAAATTCGTTCAGAGGCTGTGATGCAACCTGGATTGACCATATCGAGACCCACAGCTGGATGAGACATAAGGGTGGACACTCTTGGGGATGAGAGGTTTGGTGAGGTTGGGTGAGCAAACGCAGACCCTTTAAAGTAATACTGTGTGGTACCCATCCCAAGGTCCCAAATGTCCAGGTTCAAGGGAATCTTCCTACATCGAAAACATGCATGAGAATCCTAGAAGATGGTACACCGTCTGAACGGGAAAGGTTTCTGAAACGCACCTCATTTCTCATCTCCTTGTGCTCAGGTTCCCCATTCCAGCTTCTTAACTAGTAATCTCCCTACTTGGAGAAACAGCAACTTTAACCTCCTGTTCCATACAGGTTGCACTTTGTCCTGAGGATGAACGGGAAGAGGGGCAACCAATGAGAGACTAGATCTAGGTGTTGGGACAGGCACAGGTCACTCTATTTTCACATCAGGAAGAAGAATTAACCACAGGCTCAGCCTGCCGCCAGGAACCAGAATAGGGCCTGAGGCAATCCCGCGCTTCTGCGGCCACCTCCCAAAAAAGCCAGTTGAAAAATGGAGCACATGGGTACTGCAATTCACACACCTGCAGAGTTATAAATGATAACTCTCGTCCACAAATATATTGAGGGAAGGCAACGAAGAGCATTTGAAAGCTAGGCAGAATTGCAGGAAACTGGTTTCAGGAGGTAGATTCGAATCGGCTTTAAAGCACATGAAAAGCGGCAAAACGTTGACAATGATGCCCTTGGCCAAAAAGGGCGTATGCGTTTTTTCCTGAATATATTCAGGAAAAAACGCATACGCCCTTTTAGGCCAACCAAGCAACATGGAAAGGCAAATCAGCACTACAAAGGAGTCTCGCTTCGAATCGGTCAAAAGGGCCAAGCTGAAAAATGTGTCAAAACCACAAAAGCAGGACAGGCCATGGAGAAATGGGAGCCTTGCTACACTGATGGGCGGGATGTAAATTGCCAGCAGCCACTCTGGAGAAGTGTACGGTGTGTCCTGAAACATCGAAAAAAGACAGCTTAGGGAGCATAGGGCACTTCCACTCATGGGCGTATAAATTGGGAAAACTAAAAATCAGCAAGACACAGGCACCCCAACGTTTAGGGCTGCTCTGTTGACAAGAACCTCCACTTCATGACACCTTAAATATCCCAGGAAAGAGAAAAATGGATAAAGAAGTTGCGGTCCTTATGTACAATGGAATATCACTCAGCCATGAAATCAATGTCATAAGGCTAGTAGAAGCATGATGAGTGGATTTAGGTACGACGACTCTAAGTGAAATAAGTCACACAGAAAAAGACACTTATCATAAGCTATCACGTATAGAGGGAATGTAAAAACTGCTACACTTGAACTGAATTACAAAAGAGAAGAGTCACACGTTTAGAAAACACACTATGGCTGCTTAACGGGAAAGGTGAGGTGGTGTGATGCATAAAACAAGGGTTTCAAATTAGCTCAGATACCGTTCCATACACCCAATATGTAATAGACAAGACCTACTCCTTGCTCAGTGAACTGGACTCAACACCCCCTATGCACCGCACAAGAATATATGTGACTAGTAAGAATCTTAAAACCTATGTATTGATATCTCTCTGGAAGTGTGTCAAGTGTGTGTAAAGCCGCATAAACACAGCCGTGAAAAGCAGCTAAACCCCATTATAAAAATAAATTAGTTTTAAAAACCCATGAAACAAAGACAGTGAAAGAGACAGAAATTCTTACAAAATTCATTCAGGGGCTGTGACGCAACCTGGATTGACCATATCTAGACCCACAGCTGGATGAGACATAAGGGTGGACATTCTTGGGGCTGAGAGGTTTGGTGAGGTTGGGTGAGCCAACACAGACCCTTTAAGGTAATACTGCGTGGTACCCATCCCATGGGTCCCAAATCTCCAGGTTCAAGGGCATCTTCCTACATCGAAAACTTGCATGAGGAACCCAGAAGATGGTACACCGTGTGATTTTGAAAGGTTTCTAAAACGCACCTCATTTCTCATCTCCTTGTGCTCAGGTTCGCCATTCCAGGTACTTCACTAGCAATCTCCCTACTTGGAGAATCAGCACCTTTAACCTCCTGTTCCGTACAGGTTTCAATTTGTCTTGAGGATGAA